>NW_027611670.1:1800000-2112500 GCF_964261635.1 Lissotriton helveticus | reverse complement strand
CTTGAGAGACTGTGGGAGATCGGAGGCAGGGAAACGGCCCTAGACTTGTTTGCGTCATTTCTATCTGACCGCTCCTTCCAGGTGCATGCCCCGCCGTACTCATCCAGCAAGCTCCCTCTTGAATGTGGGGTGCCTCAGGGGTCTGCGCTCAGTCCCACATTGTTCAATGTGTACGTCCGCCCCCTGGCCTTGATGGCCTGGGAACGTAAGATCCAGTTAACATCATATGCGGACGACACACAACTCATTTTCAACTTCTCCAATAACAATGTGGAGGACCAAATTAAATTCCAAGAAGACATTCTGGCGATTTCAAGGTGGCTATCTAACAACTGTCTTCAGTTAAACGCCTCTAAAACAGAGGTACTCCTGATAGGCAATGGCACGCAGACTTGGGACGAGCATTGGTGGCCTCCTGCGCTGGGACCAGCTCCTATACCCAAGGAGTCAGTAAAAAATCTAGGGGTGTTGCTTGATAATTCACTCAACCTGGAGTCCCATGCCAAAAAAGTGGCAGGTACTTGTTACGGGCGTCTTCGCTCTCTTAAACCCATCTTGTTTTCTTTTTAGCCCTCTACCCGCCAGATTATAGTCCAGGCATTAGTTCTATCTCACCTGGACTATTGCAATGCCCTCATGCTAGGCTCCAATATGACTGCAAAAAACAGGTTGCAAAGAGCACAGAACGCCGCCGCCCGCGTTCTATTTGCCCTACCTAAAACTTGCCACACGTCCCCCTTTCTCCGACGACTACATTGGCTTCCAATACAACAACGCATTCAATTCAAGACTCTTTGCCTCACCCACAAAATCTTGTATAATGCTGGCCCCCAAACTCTGCAGGGACTGTGCTCTTTTTATACTCCCACGCGCGCACTCCGTTCAGCGGACCTCTCTCTAGCTTGTACTGTCAGGATTTGGAGGAGCAGAGCCGGCGGCCGCTCCTTCAGGTATTTGGCCCCTAAGCTCTGGAATTCTATCCCCTCTAAAGCTCGGGCCACTTCAAATCACCTGCAATTCCGAAAACGTATAAAAACTTGGCTGTTTGCATCCATCTAGCACTTCCTCTGCCGTACTAGCTTCTGGTATGTCCGCAAGCGCTGTGACGCCCCGTTGCTGGTGTAGCCATGCGCTATACAAGATCACATAACATAACATAACAGATAGATAGATAGATAGATAGATAGATAGATAGATAGATAGATAGATAGATAGATAGATAGAGTGAGGAGAGATCAGATAGTAAAAAAGCAAGACTTCTGGTGACCAAACAGGAGCTTGAATGTCATATTTCTGGCTGTAGCACTTAAATTAAAATGCAGTTAATTCAACTAAGATTACCCCTTACTAGAAGGTGAGTGCCCTGCTGTGGCGTTTTACTGGGTTCCAAATATAACGTAAGCATGTAAAAACATTGAAGAGCCTTTCAGCGTGGCAAATACTAATTGCAAAGCATGTGGTACTCCTTCAAAAAACATATGATTAATGTGGTTGTAGGTGGCCAAACTTCATCTTGTAAATTACTCTTCTTTTAGAATAGAGCCGTCTCTTTGGCACCAGAAGCCTTGCAGACACCCCTTTGGGGAACTGAACTATAATGTAAGATAAGCTTAAACTATTTCATGCATCACTGAGTGCGATCTCCTGTGTCCCTTCTGTGAGAAGTTGGCCTGATATATGATGCTCACTAGTTCTAGTGATCACCTTGTATCAGTCCAAACATCCCTTATGGTGATTGGTTGTAAGTCAACCTTATAGACCAGCTATCCTAGTAGCGTGGACAAAAGCAGTCTTTAGGCTAAACTCTGAATGGCATGTGAAGCCAGCTGTTTTACCACATAAAACCCCTTGAATACCAAGTGAAAGGACACCACACAGGTTGTTATGAAAATAAACAGATATTTATTAACTAACATACACCTCTGAACTCTTTATGAGGTCAGAGGGCTAAGCACATGACAATACTTGAAAGGAAATACGAGTTCGCACAGTATTTACAAGAACGCCTGAGGGGCGCAACAAACCATATACTAATTAAATGGAATGCGAAAGTCAATCAAAGGAATGGAGCTGTCCAGAGGCTGTAGGATCGTTGGGACCACACTATACTAACTGGAGGTAAGTAATAGGAGGCCCACAGAACGCGTGTGCAGAGTGTGAACTCACACGCGAGATGCGTACAATCGTCAATGGACAGTACAGTTTAAAGAAAAGTGAGTATGAACGTCCCTGACTAGGTAGGACTGAAACGAAAATGGAACTGGACACTAGGATAGTGAAGCTACCCCTGAGCACCGAAATGCTCGTGTTACCTCACCCACAGGCTGCGGGTGCATAGGTGCCAAGTTGTGTCGGGTTCCGGCGTTGAAGTCTATGGCGCCTGGAGGAAAAGATGCTGCAGGCGGTCAGGAGGAAGATGTCCGGTGCAATCCAAGGGTGGATTGGTGAAGAGAGGAACCTGAAAGCAGAGGGGACAATGTTCAAAGTCACTAGCCAGTGACTGGAGTGGAACCAGGAGTGGAACCAGATGTCGTCGTCGCGATCAGGTGAAGGTGGACGCTTGTCTCTGCAGCCACGTGGACCAGGTGGTGTCTTCGACGACCAGGATGGAGGCACGAGCTGTCCCACGCAGGCTCTCGCTGTCGGCGGTGTCGTCTCCGGATTCGGGTTCAACAGGCCTTGGCAAAGGCAACCCACGCGGTGAGTGGAAACGGCGTCTCGAGTGGACCAGGAGGGTCCGGGGTGCTCCTCTTTTGGAAGGGAGCAAGGGCCAGTCTGGAGCAACCAGACCAGCAGCAAAGTTGTCGGAGTTCGTCGTCTAGGAGGTCACAAGCCAGCCGGCAAGTGACCAGACAACGCGTCGAGCAGCAAACAGGCAGAAGGGCCCCACGCAGATCTCGTGGATGCTGGAGGGCTGATCTTCGATGCAGGAGCTGCTCGGGGTCGGGGCTTTTCAGTCCCCAAAGCACTTGAACGAGGATGCCTCTGAAGTCGTGCTGGAGCGAGGTGCTGCTTCTTCCAAGATGGCCGGTCCCACGTGTCTCGTCGCACCCACGGGTCTCAGCTCTGCTGGAGATGTGGGTAGAGGTCAGAGAGGTCTGGAAGTCCGGGTCTCGTCGGGCTCTGAAGTCTGGATCCTTGCAGGAAGACGACAAAGGGAAGCCGCTGGACGCTGATGGTGCCTGCTTGTGCAGGGTGGACACTCCTTGCCCACAAGGGAGATTTCTTCAGTCTTCTGGGGAGCAGAACGTCGAAGGTCAAGAGTTCTTCGTGGAAGTTGTCAAGAGTAATCTGATTTGGAATGGGACCAGCTCCTACCTTTATCCGGCTAAAGGGGGCTGCACTACGACTAGGTCCCTCCTCTGGGTGGGACCAGGAAGGGGGGTGGTTACACCCCCTTTCCTTTGTCCGGTCTTGCGCCGGCTCTGGGGCTGGAGTGCCCCAGGAACTGGTTCTGACCGGTGTATGCACAGGGCACCTTGTGTGCCCCAGGCATGTCTCATTCCATTGAGCCCTGTCCTACCTAATACACAAAATCCTGTCTGGGGTGGTGCTAGCACCTCCCAAGGCAGGAAACCCTTTGTCCAAGCCGCCCTCGCTGGAAGGACTCCCAGCAGCAGGAGGTCAGACTTGTGTCTGTGGTGGCAGCATCCATTTTGTGATGCTGAGGCTCGAGTTAACTTTAACCGGGGTTCACAGTTACATACATGTCGTGTCCCTCTAGAAGGGTGGAATGCTAACCCCGTCGCCAGAATTGGCGAGGGGTTAGTATTCCAATTCGTATGACACCTTACTCGACATGTTTTGATAATGCTATGCCAAAGTTAGCATTTGACCGCGAGGTTCATAATGCACTTAAGAGTATATGGTATAGCGTTATCATGGAACAGCTATTAGGACTTGGTTCCGCAAGCTGCAAACGGGCTCAGCTCATGCCAGAGCACCATCTCACATAATTCCAAGCACTCTGCCTTCAGGATTGATAAGGCCTGCCATAGGAGTGACTGATAGGAATATATGTGTCCATTTTTAGGGTTAGATATAGGAATACTATATCTAAAGCAAAGGGTGATTACACCACCTTGCCCCAGCTGTCATGCAGCTAGTTGTGTCAGATTTGGATGGCCAGCCAGGGGTGGCATAATACATGCTGCAGCCCCTGGTAGGCCCTGAGAACACCTATGCCCTGGATACCTAAGGTATACTGTACAGGGACTGATAAGGTGGCCCAGTACCAATTGGTAAATGCACCTAAGGTACATGCTTGTCAATTTAGAGAGAGAACAGCTAGGCTGTGGGTCTGATTAGCAGGCCCACAGCCAGGGAAAGTCGTAAACCAGTGAAGCAAAAAGCAAAAATCGGGGGTGACCATAGGATTGCAGACCCCACTCTCCTACACTTTCCATAAAGTCTTGGGGTGTGCTGGAAGCGAACTGTGTGAATCCAACATGTCAATCAACGGCTGCAATGGCTTTACAATAACCACTTATGGTAAATTACGCTGTGGTTACTAAAGAGGTTTGGTAACTCCCTACACCCGTGTGTGTCCACCTCATAAAAATATCACTGGAACACCTAATCCCACTACAGAGAAGAGAGGGGCAAAAGGAAGGGCGGCTGCAAGATTGGCGGACAGGGGCAGGCCTCCAAGTGGCTGCAGAGTAGCATACTGAGGGGACGGAAGAGGTAACAAGCACTGTCAAAGTAAACACGAGCAGTAAGGGCACTCACCCAAAAATCCTCCCTGCAGCTCTAGTCTTGGCTGTAAAATAATGGGGTTGCGTGGAAAGTGGGCAGAGTGCCAGGATTTAAATGCCTCAGGAGTGCTCAGCTTGTGAGCATCTGCTGCAGCAACAGACCCACAATCCGGTCCCCTCGGGCTCACCCACCGCAGCGCAGGCAGTTTGCAGATGCACAGAAGACGTTTTCAGCAGAAGTCCTGACAAAGACACGTCCTCTCAAAAAACCCAGATGATTTTAGATATCCCTGTCGTGAAACAAATGAGATGCACTTTTAAAAGTACGGCTTGTAGGTAGAAAGGAGGTTTCTGTTTTATTCAAGTTCAAAAAGAAGCTAAGTGACAAAATGCCAGTTTCATTGAAAACGTGTAAATGTCTGAATGAGGAAATGCAACAGGACACTCGTCTACTCGTACGTAGAGCGGTAGAGGGGAAATCGGAGAGAGGTGGAAGAGTAAGGAGAATGAGAAACGTAAAACCCAGCAGGGCAAGTAATCTCGAGACATTATTTAGAAAGCAGAGAAAGCAGCACTAGCGCGAGTCGGCTAAGGAAAATATAATTGCAATAAGGCTGGAAAACAGCCCAAGTCCTATGCAAGCTCTGGCATTGCGCGGAGGGGGGCGGGGGAGTGGATTCCTGTGAAGTCTTTGAAGGCTGAAGCTCACAGGCTGCCAAATGGTATGCACTGTATAGATATCCCCGTCGTGAAACAAATGAGATGCACTTTTAAAAGTACGGCTTGTAGGCAGAAAGGGAGGTTTCAGTTTTATTCAAGTTCAAAAAGAAGCTAAGTGACAAAATGCCAGTTTCACTGAAAACGTGTCAATGTCTAAATGAGGAAATGCAACAGGACACCCGTCTACTCATACGTGGAGCGGTAGAGGGGATATCGGAGAGAGGTGGAAGAGTAAGGAGAATGAGAAATGTTAAACCCAGCAGGGCAAGTAATCTCGAGACATTATTTGGAAAGCAGAGAAAGCAGCACTAGCGCGAGTTGGCTAAGGAAAATGTAATTGCAATAGGGCCGGAAAACAGCCCAAGTCCTAAACAAGCTCTGGCATTGCGCGGAGGGTGGGGCGGATTCCTTTAAAGTCAATGAAGTCTGAAGCTCACAGCCTGCCAAATGGTGTGCGATGTGCATGCGCCCAAACAC
The DNA here is from genome assembly GCF_964261635.1 of Lissotriton helveticus. Lineage (NCBI taxonomy): Eukaryota > Metazoa > Chordata > Amphibia > Caudata > Salamandridae > Lissotriton > Lissotriton helveticus. Next base: position 2,106,606 of record NW_027611670.1, on the reverse strand, counting down.
ATGCACTGTAGGCAATCCGCCTGAAAAAGCCTCTGGGAGCATTTTTTAAAGTCCCTACTTTATATCTCGCCAAAGCATTGCTACCGCAATGGCTTAGGCGAGACCTAAAAACATGGGTGGCACATCCTTCTCTGTTCAAGCAGCCAAACTATGGAACTCTTTACCCCCCAACATAAGATCCACTGACAACCACCTTTTCTTCAGAAAACTACTCAAGAATTGTCTCTTCCCCACAAAAGCAGCATACTGTATGTAAGCATTTATTTCACCATAGATATGTACCTATCTTTGTGTATTGCTTTGTATAAACATGTACAATAATTATCTTGTTAATAAAAAGTTTTAAAAATCATCTTTGGTCTACATGTACTTGCTTCCATTGTGCATCTATGTACCTTCCATGTACTTGGATCTGTGTGTCAGTTAGTTTTCTCCTGAAAAAGCATATCCAATGCACTACCCTTTTTCTCATCCTGTACCTCTATCAATATCTTTAATCTACATATACTTACCTCCTTTATGCATCTATATACTTTCAATGTACTTATGGATCTATACATTTATCACTTTCTTCTAATTTAGCATTTCCAATGTACTACCATATTTCTCAGCATATACCTCTCTCAATATATCTTCTAGCCCAACTATCTGTCTCATCTCTACTACTCTTTCCAATGCACTACCCTATCTCTCACCCTATACAGCTATCAATATATGCTCTATATCCACTCTCTCATTTATCCCAAACCCCATACCACTACTATGATCACCAAAATAACCCTTTCTAGACTCTCTCCTACTCTACCCCTCCTTGCATCATCTGACATCTTTTACTATACCGATCCCCAAAGCAAACCTTTCTAAACTCTTCTCTCTGACTCTTCCCCTCCAAAACCCCTTTTACTCATCCAAAAGCCTCCTCCTACTGCTATTACCTCACAAAAAAACCTTGACTATCCCACCACTATCAAAATAACAGACTAACATGTTCACTTCTCAAATTCCATATTCCACTATACTAATTCAACACTAATCCTTTATGGGTTCCAGAGTAGCGTGCTACTTGCTAATTAAGCGTTTTAACACCCCATCAGGGTAAGAAGCGCTATATAAATACAAACCTCTTTCCCTCTTCTATCCCGCTGCCTACCCTTCTCTATCCAAATAAATGACTTTCATATCTACCACTCAAAATAATTTCATGTTTCACCATACTAATTCAACACTAATCCTTTATGGGTTCCAGAGTAGCGTGCTACTTGCCAATGAAGCGTTTCAACACCACATCAGGGTTAGAAGCGCTATATAAATACAAACCTCTTTCCCTCTTCTATCCCGCTGCCTACCCTTCTCTATCCAAATAAATGAATTTCATATCCACCACTCAAAGTAATTTCATGTTTCACCATACTAATTCATTGCTAATCCTTATGGGTTCCAGAGTTGCGTGCTACTCGCCAAAAAAGCGCTTTTAAAACCCATTACGGGTAGCAAGCACTATATAAATAACAAACCTCTTTCCCTCTGCTATCCCGCCCCCTACCCTCCTCTATCCAAATAACTGAATAACATATGCACCACTCAAATGACATCATATTTCACTATACTAATTTTGAACACTGATGCTTTATGGGTTCCGGAGTAGCGTGCTACTCGCCAGAAAAGCACTTCAACACCCATCAGGGGTAACAGGCGCTATATGAATGCAAACCTTTCTTCCCCTTCTATCCCTCCACTATCCTTCTCACTCCAAATAACTGACTAATATCCACCACTCAAATTACTTTCATATTTCACCATACTAATTCACCACTAATCTTTTATGGGTTTCCGGAGTAGCGTGCTTCAACACCCCATCAGGTGTGACAAGCTCTATATAAATATAAACCTTTATTTCCCTCCTCTATCCTTCTGCTATCCTTCCGAATCCAAATAACTGACTACCCTATCCACTACTTAAAATGTACTTGGGAAGAGGTGTGGCGCCGCGGCTAGGGTGACTGACTCCGGAATCTGGGGATCACGGTTCGATCCCTGGCACCGGCAGCAGGTTAGCCCAGCACCATGTGACTCTGGGCGATAGCTTGCTTAATCTTCCCGACGGCCCCCAGCGCCTAGAGACCCTTACGGCTGATTGTGCGCTTTACAAAATGTGGATTAAAATCTGGATTATTACTTGCATGTTTCACTATACTAATTCAACATTAATCCTCTATAGGTCCTGGAGTAGCGTGCTACTTGCCGAAAAAGCGATTTGACGACTCGTCGGGGTAGTAAGCGCTATATAAATGCAATTACAATACAATACAATGAAAGTGAACAGGGATCCCATTGCGGCTCTCTTGGACACCGACTGTCATCAGAGTGTCATCGCTGTAGGCGCCCCTTAAGTGGAAACTGCCGCCTATATTGATGACATTGTTATATACAGTCCCTCATGGTAAACACATCTACCACACGTATGCAATGGTAACTGTCTTAACAACGCGGTCTGAGGTAGGCATGTTGTTTACCTGCAAGCGGAACCATGCTTGCCTTAACCACGCATATGCAAGGTTCAGGCGGTGCGCGGTCGGATAGGCAGGGAGATGAACAGGAAGCGTTAAGAAAGAAAGGTCAACGCGGACAGGTAGAGGGGCTGAGGTCGGGTTTGGGGTGGAGTAGTTGTTTGTTTTTGGTGGGTGGGTTTAAGGCACAGAGCAGGGTTTTCAGGGTAGTTCTTAGGGCTTAGGGTTGGATTGGGCTAGGGATCCTCGAGTTAGGACTCAGGGGCCATTTCAGTTTAGAACATATAGGAGTTAGCAAGGTTTGGCTGAAATTTGGTTTTTGACTTGTTTTGGCTGAATTTCCTTGTTTTTGAATGGCTGCAGGTGGGGATTTTAGGTCAAAAGTCATACCCATTCCCGTGAATCGATCGGGATACAGCTTGGTAGGTATTTGGGGACAAGTGGGTCTTGTGTTCCTCCAAGTTTGCAAAGGATCGGACAAGTGGAACTAGTAGAAAAGCAATTGTTTCTGAGATGCTGGTGTCCAATTTTATCTAATGGGCCCATTTTGGAAGTTCTTGAGAAATATTTTTGGGGTGGTTTCAGTTGCTCCAGGTGAATGTGGCTTCTGATGGTTGGGGATGCCTGCTGTGTGTATGAACATTTTGGGGAAAATCAATCCACAGTAAGGGTGGTTTTGGACCTAGTTTGGAAATAGCAAATCGCCTGCATTGGGGCCTATGGGATTGCACATCTTGTGGTTCTGAGTGGAGCTAGTTGGATGGGCTAGTAGCTGGGATAGTCTAGTTTTGAATTTACCACACATATTCCTTTAGCAGTCATACCTTTGCAACAAAAATCGTTGTAAAGGCATACATAGTAAACAAATGCATGGTTACGTCGCATTTGAGGTTGGAATCGCGTTGTAGAGGCATGCGTGGTTCAGCCATGACTGCCTCTGTTATACAACCGTATGTAATGTTTTGGACTCATTAGGCTCCGTGGGTCTCAAGGTCAATCTGGTAAAAATCCACTTAGTCACTAGTAAAGGTGTTGCAGGGATTCTGCTCCTACACAGAACTGTGCACAGAGACCCAGGACCTCAGTGAATTGTGGTGTACCAAAAAACTCACCTCAGTGCCTAGAACCCCTAACCGACTAGCATCAGTGTCACATTAGCTCTTCATCCTATAGCAAAGGAACCAATGATTAGACAACCCAGAACATGCGACTTAGGTTATACTCAGGAATAGTGGGAAGCAAGACCACTCTTTCGTTATACTCTCATAACAGTCCACAACAGGAGTAAAAAGAGACAGGGGCAAAGTTAAAATATTTATTTCTTTTAACGACGTGCTCTAAGATGCAGTATTTTTGCTAACATAAGCAGACATACAATTGGAAATAATATGGTCAGCATTGTTACAATTCCATAAAACACAAAAGGAGAAATCATATTACAATGATTGTGAAAATTGGTCTTATAGTTCCTAGTATAACACCCTCCCTAGATAGAAACTATGTTTTATAAAATATAGAAGGTCTCTTAGGCTTGTGCGGGGGACCCCATACCTCTAGGATTAGCAGGAATGTATCACATCAGGATCTGCAAAAGCACTCTTTCTCTCTGGAAAAACGGGAGTCTTCCAAGTGCCTGAAATCATGCTTCCATGCATTATTAAAGGCACCAGAATCATGTTGGCTGCAGCTGCATGTATGTTATGGCTAAAACGTGAGCCGATCAGCCCGAACAACAGCTACCTTGTTATGATAACGTTGGCGGCTTTAGAACTCTGTGTGCAGACTAGAGTCTCGATGTAAGTCTCGGGATGCTAAAAACAAGCCATTCTCATGTGCAGCATTTCACGCAGCCTAACTTACAACAACATTTATGTGTAGTGTTGTGTGTAAAAGCAGCGAAAAGGTAAAATGACACTTAAACTTCTAATAAGCCTATGCTAACATAGCAATGCATGCAACAAAGCCCAGCCCTCACTACAAAGGTACAATCCCCAGAGCATTTTAATTGGGAAATCTCAATTTCACCCCAGAGAGAAACAATTATATCCATTCTCAAGATACCCTTCCAAAAAACAAAAGGAGACCTGAAATTGCAATTGGTAAAACAATCAGGCAACTTATCAGCTGGTCTCTGCGCATTGAACTCAGGTGGGACTGCTTTCCTCATCGCAGTGTGCCAAAAGGCAACAGAAAATAAGACGAGTCATATGTTTTTCCATTCAGCACTTAGAGGTAAAATTAACTGGATATAAGAGATAAGGACAAATACATATATGACCCCTCATTTTGGACTGGTATTCTAACTCCATTGCTTATGCACGCGTTAGCAACTGGCTCGATCCCTGATTCCTGGCGAGGAAGCATTTTAAATCCCATATACAAAACGGGTTCACGTTAAGACCCTGCGAACTATAGAATGATTGCACTGATTGATGTGGAGGCCAAGATATATGCTTCAAATCTCTTGGCAGATCTAGAGGATTGGGTCAATCGCATAAACCTGATACCAAACACTCAAACTGGATTCCGGGCCGGAATGGGCACCCTTACTAATATTTCTGCTGTGACTCTTCTAGCCAAACAAGCTTACGCGAAATATCGAACCTTGTACGCTTGCTTCATTGACCTTAAAGCAGCCTTCGACAAGGTCCTGAGAAAGAAGTTGTGGGCCAAAATGAAAAGCTGGGGGGCACCACCCAAACTTTTGGAGGCAATAATCAATCATTACTCAAACACGTGGGTGCAGATAAGGTAAGGAGAGGGCCGCACCATAACAAACAAGATCCCAACATTAAACGGGCTAAAACAGGGGTGTGTGTTGGCCCCCTGTTTATTTAACATCTACACAGCCGATCTTGACAAGTACCTCCAACAAGTGCAAATTGACCCCCCAAAATTGGGCATAACATCAATCAGGAGCCTTTAATACGCAGATGATATTGTGCTCCTAGCACAAACACCAATAGGCCTGCAGCGATCGATGACCCAACTAGGATCTTATATCACTTCTGCTCAATTAATAATAAACCTTAAGAAAACTAAGGTATTATGCTTCAGGGTCAAAGGGGAAATTCACCTGGAAACTGGAGGAAAACCCCATATCCCAGGTGGACTCATACAAATACCTAGGGTTCCAACTTGACCATACACTTAAATATAAGCAACACTTGGACCAAGGGAATATTAAAGCAAAACAACTCCTTCATGCTTTCAAAATGTTACAGAAGAAGCTAAAAGGTTATTCAACATGTCAGTTGCTTAAGATAATACAATATCAATAATTTACATTCACAGTTTATCTTCTATGTGGTGGTTATTGCTAGAAGAGAAATATGTAAAGAATGGAAGTTAGCTGCCCCTCCCAGATTTGCAGAGTGTCTAAAAAATATAATGGAAGCCTGTAAGATGGACATGGTCGGTCGCGATGGAAACACTGAGAATGTATGGTCAAAACTGGAGGTCTGGTCGAACAAGTAAACGGTCCGATGATTATGCCAGAGGTTGTGTCGGTCCTGTCCTCCCCTGGCCTGAAATATACCACCATAAGTCAGGGGAGATGGATAAGGAAACAACCTACCTCTGGGACATCCCTGTCCGCTAGATACTGACCCCGGGGCGGATACAGAATTGTTAGTATAAAAGGCGACAGTGAGACCCATCTAGAGCATATAAAATCTGGTGGCATATATGAGGACAAAAAAAAACACTTGGACCAAGGGAATATTAAAGCAAAACAACTCTTTCATGCTTTCAAAATGTTACAGAAGAAGCTAAAAGGTTGTCCAACATGTTAGTTGCTTAAGATAATTGCAGCAAAACTTTTACCCTCAATATCACATGGGTCGGAAATAATGAATACAAAAGATACAGCCGCCTTAAACCTAGCCCAATCAAGTTTTTTTAAGCGTCTGTTTTTAATTCCTCGGCACATCTCTCAGGCACAAGTTCGACTGGAATACGGGCTGAAAATCCAGAAACCTACCAGACAAGGGGTGATGGTAAAATATTACTGGCGGATGAGGCAAGCGGAAGACAACACATTAGCCCACTTCTGTTGGGAAGAAATCGAAAAGCAAGGGAGGTAAAAAAAACTCTATTGTTGCAGTCCTAAAAGAATCATTCGTTGATCTACATCTTGAAGAAGCATGGCATACAACAACATCATATTCCGAGTTCAAAAATATGGTAAACGGCGCAATTAAACGAACTTCGCTATTTATTGACAAATCTGCCTTTGCTAAGAAAAATCATGCATGGGCAGTGATTCAATCATATCATTTTGTGAAACTCCAACCGTACTTGTCTGAACACTTCTCGCATTACAAAAAGCACTATTTGACGCTGTTGCGGCTGGGTTCATTCCCCACAAAGGATCTAACCCCGAAATGGAAGTCTACATGGCCCACTAAAGAATGTCGCCTGTGTGAACAAGGAGAAGAGTCGTTATTACACCTTTTATGCATCTGCTCCCTGCAATCAGAACCTCAAAAAATAGTCCTCCGTGAGATTTTTAGGAAACATCAATTGAGGTCGTGCAGAGATGCAGTGATACAATGCCTTGGTGGGCTGTCAATTCTGCTGTCATGTCGAGCCATCACCTTTTGGAAAATAGCAGCCAAAGAATTGGACAAAAAACATAATAGTCCACATGGCAAAGGTATATGTCTGTTTGGTCACTCCCTTTCTGCACTGACATCAAATATCGCTCTTTTCATATTGAACTGCAATGAACTTCTTACGATTTGTATAGATTACAATATGTTTGTTTTACTTGTCGTTGCGACCAAAGCTTATGATAGGATAATGTTTTTACTTGTTTGCATTTTATAGACTTTTATCTTAGATAACTATTGTGTAATATGTGTTTTTTCCATGCTTTTATGATTTTTAACGAAATCAAATAAAAGTAATACTACTTATGTACCATATATGGCATATAAATTGTATATATCAAAATGTATGGGGACCCAACATATCTCACGAAAACCTTTCATTGATTTAAAATATATATATATATGATTTATAATATAACACACATACTTTTCCAAAACATGTTGTCCTTTATGAGTAACAATATCTAAATATGTGCAAGATTGAAAAACTTTGAATAAAAACAACAGCACTTACTATTTTATTGAGATGAATGAGGTGAATAGTATGAATACGGCTGGTCAATATTTGGTGGAATATTAGATAAAGACACTCGCATTTCGTCATTAAGCATTTTCAAGCTACCACATTTCAGTGCCATGTTTTATTTCAGCTAATTCTTCTTCAGAAAGTGAAAAAGTTCCCAGTTGCAGTTGAAAGAAATGGATTTCTGATGCAATCATAGTCTTTGATTTCAAAATTTGGGAAGTGAAGGACAGGGTTAATTTAAGACCCAGCGGTGCCAGGGATAACACCTGAAACCTTCGTGGGTTACCTGTTCCGGCGTACAAATAACAGAGACATGGGACACTTCCTTCGGCATCAAAGATTCGAGGTTTATTTACTGCAGGGAACACAGAAGTCACGTGAAGTACATAACATGTAGGTTCGCGGAGCCTGATTCAAATTGTATCTGTGGATCGCTCCTTTATACAGTTTCTGAGCATAGGATAACATGGTACACAAAGAATTACAACCTGGTTCCCATCGTAAAGATCGTAAGGGGTCGCTTTCATGTATTCAGAGCCCGGAACATAATTACAGTAGCATTTGGCAGTTCCCAACTGTAAAAGTACGTTTTCCCACCATTAGTACATTCCTTTCAGCGTAAACGAATCAGGGAAGAAACAGAAACAGGTGCAGAGGAAGACGAGAACAGTAACAGATCGAAAAGGGTATAAAAAGGGGTGGTATCAGGAAACACGAGTTGCAGGAATCAAAGGACGTGCCTAATGAGATGCACAACTGAGACAATAGTCCGGCACGGCAAGATGAGCCTCGAGCGGGGCCATCTGCCTTACAGTATCATCCCCCTCATCATAAAGACACCTTCAAAGGAACACGTGTCTTCCGCAAGAGCTTGGGAATCCCAGGGTCGCGAAGCGGACAGCGACCGTTCGCAGGCTACTTGAGGGCAAGAAACAAAATGGATGCCGCATCTAAAATGGAACCCGTGGGTTCAGATGAAGAAACCCACAAAACAAACGAACGGTTTAGGCTAGCACAGCGTACACCCACTAAACTCGTCATTTGTGGTTTATAGATGCTAGACTCGACCATATTCGTGCGAGTCGAAAACACCACTTACAATTGTCACGGAACCTCAGACGCTCCTTTTGCCCTCATGTAGGCAAGCACTAGTCGGAATCATAATCGATCTCGATATTCATCAGACCATCTAGATGCTGCTGCAACATAATTCTATCCATCAATGCTTCCTTGGTAACATGTGGCCGTCTTATACACGTTGTAGCACAGAGGCCACATAAGGCAGGACCACACTGCACACAAAGACAGCACGTGAACAAAAATGCTACAACAACCCCAATGATCATCAGAATCTTCCAACCCCAAGTCGACATTAGGCCCCAAAACCATCCTAGTAGCGACCAATCTCCTACGTCCACGTGTATGGACTCAGAGATCTTATGCAACTTCGAGATGGCCTGATAGACAGTCGGAGCGTTGTCTCGAATGAAAATACAACAGCTCGAATGGATCACCTTACATACTCCACCTCGATCTGCTAAGACAACGTCTAAAACCATACGGTTCTGTAACGTCATAAGCCTATCCGCCTGAAGCTCTGCTGTGATGTTACCAAGGGCACTGGCAGTGATATTAGCAGTCGATTCCACCACTCGAGTCAACTGTCTCAGGTTCCTACTATTGACCATAGGTCCCCAAAACGGAAAGAAACCCTTGAAAAAGTCTCCTGCCTCTTGACCGGCAGTGTCCTCTTTGCTAATCACGCCCCTCACAACTCTAGTCTTGTGGTAATCTGCTGCAACTGTGAAGGTTGGTGGCAACAAGTTTGCAATATAACAGGTGCCTACGAAGTCCAGGGGCAACCATGTATATGCACGGTCGTAACAGACAAAGTACGTACCCTTGGCAGTCAGGAGAACAGGGGAGGAGAGCATTGGTAAAACGTATGTTTCAGAGCAAGCACTCTCCCCAAGGTGAGCTCTCGGGCTTCGGCCACGGCCTTTCAGACAGAAATTACCAAGGTGGGGTACGATCCATATTGGAGATGAACTTCTAAGCTGTCTATCGCCCACGAGCGCACTATACTCAACCTCACTCAGATCCCTATAGGCTCGCACCTCTTCATCTGGGATAAGCGATGGATCATAGATATCCCTATCTAAGTCAGCTATCGCTATTGCCAACGACTTATGGTACGGACCGGGACCAAAGTGGGGAGAACGTGGCTCTCGATTGGGGTAAGAATCTAGTGCGCTTCGAAACATTGATTGGAATGCTCGAGCTGAACCCTGGGAGCTGTAAGGAAGAACCAAATACGGAATTCCCTTATCGGTGGTATGTGGCATTAATCCACACACCCAACAGTTGGTAGTGTTTACAACTAACTGATGCTGATGGAGGAGCTGAACAAAGGAATTGTTCATGAATTCCGCACGTCTAGCCTGCTCGTGTTGTGGTAAGATGTGGAAAGAATGAGGAGAAACAGTAGAGGTAGGTTTAGATTCAGTAGAAGGGGTAGGTGAGGCAGTAGGCAACAATGATTGTATCGTGTAATACACCCCACCCACCAATAACAAAGAGACAGTTAGGAATAAAAGGAACGCCTGAAACATGAAGCATTTTGTATAGGCAATTCTACGCAATTCAAATCTTTGAGCCTGAGCCTTTTCCAAATCCGACAGCTTTGAGAAAGCCATCCTCTAAAACCGTCTGCAACGTTTTTGACGCACTTCGTTCTGTGTAGCAATAGTCAATCCCCAGGAGTTCCTAGGAACCGACGGTCTTCGACCTAGTGTCAAGACCTACTAACCAGAAGGAAGTACCCGTGCGGCCCTACGGCCCACCCGGATGTAAGGTATCTTTAATTAACAGTAGGTACAAAATCTCCTAGCTGTGGAAGCAAAGCACATATGTGGAAAAAGGCTCAAATTTTACAAAATTACAATTATACGAGTGTGTTCAGACTGAATGGTGGCAATGGGGTAACGTGGATGTCAGGGGAGTAAGCAAAAATATTTATTAGTCTTTAGTACTGGATCGAAGAAAATATCGGCTTCTCCCAGGACGTGTCTGTTCGTCAAACAGTTGATCCGAGGATGAGACAGAGTTCTGTTGATCAATCAATTGTTCAGATCCTGAGTTTTGTGGTGACAAATGTTCAACAATGTCGTTCTGCTGCACTGAGGTATCTCCGACAGGCTGAGCGTCGCTGAAAGGAACGAAGGTCGGCACAGTTTCGCTTTCAGACGAGGCGATGCCCTTCCTCACCCACGAGTCTGCTGGTAAAGGTATAGGTACCTTTTTGGTATGGGTGGCATGCACCCAGTTCTTGCGTCCTTCCAAACGAACAGCAGTCCTCGTGGCAAGGAGCACTTGGTAGGGTCCAGTAGAACGAGGCTCAAGGTTGCGCTTCCTGGCAAAATTCCTCGTCACCACCCAGTCTCTGGGCTGGAGCTGGTGGCCTGGACCCTCCGTCTGTGTCGGCAGTGCTTCAAAGACCTGTTGGTGAATTAACCTCAGTTTAATAGTCAGATCATGAAGATAATCAATCAAAATAGGGTACTCAAGATCAGAGAACACACTGGGTCTAGGGACCCCCCCAAACATTGGCAGGACGGCCGAACACAATCTCATAGGGACTGAGCCCTACTCGGGAGTATACAGTCGCCCTAGTTGACAGAAGAGCTAAGGGTAAAGCGTCAGGCCACGAGAGACCAGTCGTAGCCTGAATCTTTGCTAACTTTAATTTAAGGGTGCCATTATAACCTTCAACCAAGCCTGCTGACTGGGGATGATTGGCGCTGTGGAATTTTTGTGTAATTCCAAGGCCCTTACACACACTCTTCATCACACTCCCTACAAACTCACTTCCGTTATCAGACCATACAATCCGTGGCATTCCATACCAAGGAAAGTATTCCTTTAGTAGGATCTTTGCAGTGGACAGGGCAGTGTTGTCTTTGAGAAGGTAGGCTTCAATCCATCGGGAGAATGCGCAAACCACTACTAAAACGTATTTTAGGTTATTGCATCGCTCCATATGGATGAAGTCTAGTTGTATCACTTCAAAGGGACATGAAGGGGGAGCAAAATGGCCAGGAGGTGTAGGAGTTCCCTTACCAGGATTGTACATCATACATATCATGCAATTCTTTTTTTTTTGTTTTTTTTTTGAAAAACCTTTATTTGTAGAAAAAAGTACACCGCTATTCAGCCATACATCCCGGAGGCCAGGCAGCAATGTGGTAACAGGTAAGCTCATGTACAAAAACAGTGCGCAGAAGCAGTCAGGTTTAATTTTCAAGAACTAACAACTTGGAATAGAGAAACCAAAGAGTAAGAGGGCCCCGGAAGGCCACTAGAGAACGAAGTGCCTAGGCACGAAAGAGAGTAGAAGAGAAAGAAAGAAGAGAAGGAATTGGCCGAGGACAGTACCTAAATATGGAAGGGGCGCAGCGGGAGGGGGTCGGGGCCGCACATCCAATACAGCACAGAAGATCAATTGCAGCACGAGAGTATGGGGGGGTATCGTACCAGGATGTTTCGTCTGGAACTACGGGAAGGGTTGCAGTCTATGGGGAGGGCTGGACTTCCAAGTCCGGCTCAAGAGGGGGTTCGCATAAATCGCCTCGATACGAATTCCAGGCACCCCACACTGATCTCCACATTTTAGGCTTGCCCCTGGCCACATACACCGTCCTCTCCCGCAGCATGCACCAGTCCATATTAGTCTCCCAGAGGCTAAGGGAAGGGGGAGCGGGCGCACCCCACTTCTGGGCAATGTCCCTCTTGGCCACCATGTTGCCTAAGGTGACCCATCGGGTCTGGGCCACACTGTAATCATTCGGACACCACACATTGAGGAGGCAACGTCGAGCCTCGGCCGGCAGGGCCACTCCAGTCACCTCCTCCATCACCTCATGCACTCGCATCCAGTACCGGGCCACACCAGGACACTCCCAGATGATGTGCAGGAAGGTAGCAAGCATACCGCAACCCCGCCGACACAGGCCATCCGTGGAAAGCCCCATATGGATGAGCCTAGGGCCGGTGACATACACCCTATGCAAGATTTTCAACTGGACCAGACGTAACCGCGCCGATATGGCCACCTCCCTGGGGGAGGAGGCCGCTGACTGCCATTCCTCGTCGTCCATTTCTATGCCATCATTCACCCAGTGCATCCGCAGTCGTTCAAGCAAGTCCACCCTCACGTTGATCAGTTTTTTATAGGTCAGGGAAATGGCGCTGTCCGGCATGTGGCCGTCCAGCACCCGATCCTCCAGAGGCGAAGACTCAGGGATAGCACCATCGTCAGATACGTGGGGGGAGAGGGCATGGCTAAGCTGGGCGTGTCGGAAGTATTCCGTCGACGCCAGCTGGTACTCGGATTGCAGTGTGGCAAACGACTTGATCCTCCCCCGCGCAACCATATCTCCAACTTTGGATATTCCGATGGTGTCCCATCGGTCAAAACCTTTAGTCTTCCACAATTTCCCCAGCACGTCCGAGTCATACAGGGGAGTGGCCAGGGTGATCTTATCTTTCCAGCCAAGGGTGTCGGTGACCGCGCGCCATATATGCACCATCGTTCTGGTGGGGCCCGTCAACCTACGGTCCAACGACCTGGAATAAAGAGCTCTGTAGTAGTTCCCGTCGTTGACTAGCCACCGATCCATAGCGTAGCCCGGACTCACCGCTGGGCCATAGAGGCCATGGTTAACCGCTGCAAGTTGAGACGCCCAATAGTACCGCCGCATATCCGGTAGTGCGATACCACCGTCATAGCAGGGAATAGTCAATTTGAGCAATGAGATTCTCGGCCGCCCATCCCACAGCAGCGCCCGCTGCAGGGATTCGATCTCACCAAAGTATTTGGCCGGGACCGGGTCTTGGGAGTTCTGTAAAGCGTATAGGAAACGGGGCAATGCCATCATTTTGAATAGCGCGGCCCTGCCCATCAATGAGATAGGCAGTTTCTTCCAAATCTCGACGTCCCTCCGTAAGCGCTCGAGCGGTGGCAGAAGATTATGTGAGTAGCGGGCGCGGGGGTCGCGCGACACATAGATGCCCAAGTATCGAAAGCCCTGCTGGGCCACCTGAATCGAGCACCCCCGGGGGAGGCGCGGAGTATCCCCACACAACGTGTACAGTGAGGATTTAGACCAATTAATCACCAATCCCGAGAACGACCCAAAGGTGCCCAGCAGGTCAAAAACCACAATGAGCGAGCGACAAGGAGAGATAAGGTAAAGGAGGATGTCGTCCGCGTAAAGCGACACTCGGTCCTCAAAACCAGGCGACCACGTGATCCCCGAAACATCGGGGTGTGTTCTAAGCCTTGCCGCTAGGGGCTCCAGTGCTAGAGCAAACAAGAGCGGCGAAAGCGGGCAGCCCTGTCTGGTGCCCCTGTGCAGCGTAAAGGAGGCCGAAAGTCTACCATTGACAGCCACATTAGCTAGCGGTGCAGAGTATAACAGTCGGACCCATCCAATGTAGGACGGCCCAAAGCCCAGCTTGGCCAGAACTGCCCACAAATAAGTCCACTCTAGGGAATCGAAAGCCATAGTAGCGTCAAGCGAGGCCAGGACCGCCGGATCGCGAAGCAAATGGGCACGTGCCATAACTGCGTGGAGTCTCCTTAAGTTAAGCGCCGTGTTCCGGTGCGGTATGAAGCCGGACTGGTCCGGGTGTACCAGATCCGCGATCACGCCCACCAGCCGGTTGGCCAACAATTTAGCCAAGATCTTGGGTTCGGCATTTAACAGTGAAATGGGCCTGTAGGGCCGGGACAAATTCCGCGGCTTCCCCTCCTTGTGGATCACCACAATGGTGGCAAGTCTCTGGTCGGGGGGGAGTTCCCCCAGCTCACGGGCCTCGAGGAACATTTTGCGCAACGGCGCGGCCAACGCGTCAGCCTTTAGTTTGTACAATTCGACCGGGATACCGTTAGGACCCGGCGCTTTGCCAGAGCGCAGCGAGCGGATCGCCAGGGCAATCTCATCATCAGACAGATCTCGATCCATGTCCTCACGGTCAAGATCAGAGAGGCAGGGAAGGTCAATATCCTCCAGAAAGGAGGCCGAAGCGGACTCAGGGAGGGGAGTTGCGGAGGCATAAACCCCTTCAAAATATTCAGCGAAGGACCCGGCTATAGCTGCCGGGTCCGTCAAGGCTAAACCATCCTCACCCACCAGTTCTGGGACCACCCGGGACGCCAATTCCCGCTTGTCTAACCAGGCCAAGAGCTTACCGGCTTTGTCACCTGAATCATAAATTCTGCCCTGCTGTTCCCTACCCAAGGCCTTCGCTGCGTCAGTGGCGGTCGCCCGGAGTTCGGATTGCTTAAGCGAGATGGCATGGATCAGTTCGGGAGACGGACCCAGTTCCAGCCGGGCGTTCAAATCTGCGAGATCAGACTCCAGCCGCACCACGTCCTCATCGCGGCGGCGGCGTGCCTCCGCGATCAGGGAGAAGGCCTCGCCACGAAGTACGGTCTTAAAGGCCTCCCAAAGGGAGACGGCGGAGGCAACGGAACCGGTATTCTCGGCAAAGTACCGGTCCATAGCCTTGGTCAGGAGAGATCGGGTCTTCGGGTCGCGAAAGTACCACGGGTTGATGGGGGCCACTCGCGAAGATGCGGGGACCTGGAAGTCAAACGAGACCCAGACCGGAGAGTGGTCCGAGATGCCTCGAGCCAGGAGGCGCGCGGTGGAGACAGACTGCGCCTGGGCCGCCGGGGCCAGGACATAGTCCAGCCTAGAAAAGCTACCGTGAGCACCCGAGAAGAAGGAGTACTGTCGCTGAGTGGGGTGGAGCAAACGCCAGCAATCAATCATCCCCATGGAACATACAAAGTCAGGCATCCAAGACTGGGAAGGGCGAAGATCTCTGGAAGGATAGCGGTCCAGTTCCCCTGAAACAACCGAATTAAAGTCCCCTCCCACCAGTAACAATCCCTCGGGAAGACCTAAAATGGCGCCACCCAGGTCCCTGAATGTAGTCTCCTGTAACCCCGGGGGAACATAAACCGAAACCAAAACTAGCGTGCGGCCCTCCCATCTACCCACCAGCGCCACGTATCTGCCTCTATCATCAGCCAGCACAGACTCCACCTCCAACGGAAGGGACGCGCGCACCATGATGCCCACCCCCCTGGAACCCGAAGAGAATCCCGCATGGGCCACCATTTTGTAACCCCGTCTATTCAAGGCCTTGCAAGCGTGCCCCACCAAGTGGGTCTCCTGTAGAAAGACTACATCAGGCGAGCAGCGCTTAAGCATTTGTAACACAACACCCCTCTTGATACGGTCCCCCAACCCGTTTACATTCCAGCTCAGCAAATGGAGCAATTTACCCCCCATCGTCAAGGACGCTCCGCATCCCCCCCCCACCCACTTCAGCGCCCACTGCAGCAACATGGCAGACCAGAGGTTCCTCAGCCAGAACAAGAGGCAAAACAAAGAGAAAGTACAAAGAAACACACCCCAACTACCCACCACCCTGCACCCCTGCATCAGACTAAAATCCACCCCAACTAGCAGTGTGCCTGTCGCCCCTTAACTAACCTACAAAAAGCCCACAAAGGAGAAAAGAGGCATCCCATCCCCCCCCGTCATCCCCCATATCAATAACAAAATGAGTCAATTAAAGCAGCAATGTCAAAAGCCGAAGCACCTCACGGCTTCCCAGTTCTCGGAAGACAAGTAGCCTAAGAATCATTCCTGTGCTGCCGCGCCTCCGGTGGCTTCCTCCGTCTGGTCGGTCGATTCAGGCCGTTCCTGGGGCAGGGTGTCGAGCCAGTGTCCCACGTCGTCAGGAAAGTCAAAAATGAAAGTCCGGTGGTCTCGCTCAATGCGAAGCTTAGCAGGATAGAGCATAGAGTACCGTAGGCCCATTTCTCTAAGTCTCCGCTTCACCCCGGTGAAGCTCTGCCGCTGTTTCTGAACGGCCTGGGTGAAGTCCGGGAAAAAGTTCACTTCAGAGTTCTGGAAACGGAGCGGGCCCGCGGTTCTAGATGCTTGCAGGATAGCGTCTCTGTCCCTATAATTGAACAGCCTCGCGATGATGGGGCGTGGGGTAGCTCCCGATTTAGGCGGCCCACCCGGAATCCTGTGGGCCCTCTCTACCGAGAAGAACTTGCTCAGGCCCCCCGGTTGTAAGTGTTTCACCACCAGATCTTCCACGAAGAGTTCAGTTGAGTCCTCCTCGGCCTTTTCCGGTACTCCGGTGATGCGAACATTTTGGCGCCGCGCGCGGCCTTCGAACTCGTCCAGCCGACGCGCCATCGCGCCATTAGCCATTTTCAAGTTGCGCACCTCCGACTGGATGTCAGATACATCCGTGACCAGGCTGGATGTCTTAAGGTCCAAAGATTTCACCCGGTCGTTAGTTTTCCCGAGGTCCGTCCTGATGAGATTTAGTTCAATTTTCAGGGAGTCGACCTTGCTGGACAGCTCCTCGCGAAGAGTGTGCACCTCCGTCCTCACCCCTGATATCGCGCCCATGACGTCCCGGAGCGTTATCTCGGAGTCGTCCGGCGACTCATCCCTCCTCGGGTCTCTTGTGCGAACCACCTGCACCGGTGACCCCTTCGACTGGGAGAAGCGCTCAGGAATAGTGGACTGGGACTGAGAGGGCTTCCTGTTAATCCGCTGAGTCTTGCCCGCATCCGAGCCACCCTTGCCCGCCATGTTGGCAATCACGGGACGGGGGGGACACCAGGGGCGAAAGAGTCCAGCGGGGCACGTCCAATGCACACAGCGAGGTATCCAAGGTCCAGAATGAAGATCGCCCAGCAAGGCGATCAGAGCTCAGGAGCACCCTTCGGGACGAAGAAGCGCAGGCAGGGAGGAACTCCGTAGTGACACCGCTGCAACCCACCCCGGTCACAAGTGACGCGGGAGGAGCCTCCGGGAGTCGTCGACACAACTGAGGCTAGGAATGTCCAATTTTCATTCCGAAAGCGGGTGCCGCATCAGGCCCGGCTTAGCAACCGATTCCCACCATCGTGGGACAGGATAGAGAGCAGGATTAATTCGGAAGATCGGGAGGTCTTCGGAGCTCCGAGCTCACGCGGCCATCTTGGTTGGCAGCGAAGCTCCTCCCCTATCATGCAATTCTTAACCAATCTCTCAGCACACTTAGTAATACCATCATTCTTCCATACAGGGGACAACAACTTACAAATACCTTTCGCACTAATATGTGCCAAGCCGTGTGCCATCGTCACAACAGCTAGCACATACGCATCCGGGCTCGGGCAATGTAAGTGCATCCAAAAGATCATTCACAAGCTGTCCATGCTGAATCTTCGTACCATGCGACGTCATGAAACCTCTCTCTCTCCACAAACGTCCAAAACTGTGCGCAACACCAAAAGCATACTGACTGTCAGTAAACACATTCACCCGCTTCCCTTTCGACAAAACACACGCTCTTGTCAAAGCAATCAGCTCTGCCGCCTGTGCAGAGTTCTGATTCAATCTCGCAGTCTCCACAACCGTACTCAAAGTTACCACAGCATACGCAGTCGTCACATCGCCATTCGGCAACTTAAAACACGAACCATCCACATACAGGGTACCATCGGGATTTTCCAATGGAGTATTTTTCAAATCAACGCGACCTTTTGTTTCCTCCTCGGTTCATAAGTAGCAGTCATGAGGTGCTACTTCGTCTGATTCCATACTAATTGGCAACAAAGTCGCCGGGTTCAGGACATTAGAACGTTTTATTTAAATGTGACTTGCCAAGAGCGTCAACTCATAACCAGACAATCTTGCACTCGTCAGGTGTTGAGTTTTCGTACGATTCAAGAGAGTGTCAACTGCATGTGGAACCATCACCGTGAGCATATTATCCATGACCAATCCTGCAGATTGTCGGATGGACACCGCAGCTGCCGCTGTTGCTCTCAAACAACTCGGCAATGCTCTAGCTACTGGGTCCAAGGTCGAGGAAAAATATGCACATGGACGCTGCTTATCGCCGAATTGTTGCGTCAAAACACTCAACGCACACCCTTCCCTCTCGTGAACGTATAGTGTAAACGGCTTACTGTAGTCAGGAGTACCTAACACAGGGGCCGAACACAACGCATCACGCAGTTCAGAAAAACTTTTCTGACATTCTTCCGTCCATGGTAAAGGAGTTGGAACATCCTTACACGTAAGAGCCACCAATGGTTTCGCTAGCAATGAAAAATTTGGAATCCATTGCCTGCAGTATGATGTGATACCTAAAAAGGCACGCATGAGTTGTTGGCACAGTCATTCGAGCAATCGCTGCATTTCTCTCTGGGGTCAACCTTCTTCCCTCCTTTGACAATAAGTGACCTAGATAGGTTACTTCTTGACAACAATATTGCAGTTTAGATGGTGACACCTTGTGATGTAAGTCACAGAGATGCTGCAACAACGATACTGTAGCAGTTTTGCAAATGTCCTGAGAGTCCGCACCCACCAATAAGTTGTCGACATATTGGATCAAGGCCGCACCAGCCGGCAACACAAGCGCGTCAAGTTGGCCTTTCAAGGCTTGACTATATATCGATGGACTCTCACAGTAGCCCTGAGGAGCGTGTTTAAACCTAAAGCTGCGGCCACCAAGAGAGAAACCGAAAAGGTCCCTACTCTCTTCAGCAATCGGAATGCTAAAGAAAGCATTCTTCAGATCGATCACTGAGAACCAAGACGCAGATGCTGGAATCAGAGTCAGTAGAGCCGTGACGTCAGGCACCACAGGGAACTGAGGAATCACAATTTTATTCACCTCCCGTAAATCGATAACAAAACGATAAACAGGAGGCTTAGATGGATCAGTGTGTTTCAAAATGGGCAGCACAGGGCTATTACACACGTTTCCCCGAGTCTCCTCGATAACGTCTTTATCAATCAAGTCATAGATGATTGCTAACAGTGCTCGCTCACCATCAAGGGAGATACGATACTGGGGAATACGTGGTAATCGCACATTGGATTTCAAGTGAACAACATAAGGAGAGATATCAAGTAGACCCACATCATTGGGACCTGTTGCCCACAAAGATGCAGGAAGAAAACTCAATTCCGGTGGAAGCTTATCGAGAGACAAGTACATAGGTGAGATGACTCTCTCACCCAAAGTAAGCTTCACTCCCGCAGGAGAACAATACAAAGTCGCATATAGTCGTTTTAGCAAATCCAAGCCCAAAAGATTTTCACCACAACCAGTAGTCAAAATCAAGGGAGCTTTCAGCTCACGTGGCCCAATTGTAAGGGGCAACGGACGAGAAACCGGATTGCTAACGGGGGCGCCTGAGAATCCAACGGAAACATTTGTTAAGCCAGACAAAGGTGCGCCAGGGAGTTTCGAATGCATGATGGAACTTTTCGCTGCACCAGTGTCCAACAGAAAAGGCTCAACTACGCCCGAGGTGGCAACTGCGACGTAAGGCCCTCTCTGATCAACCGGAACTGATACTACTCCCTCTCCTTGTCTATGGCTGTCCTAGTAATTACCGTCGTCAGCATCCTGATCGACGTAATAATCATCCACATTGTACTGAGCGGATCTGCCTTGCGACGATCCACGCTGATCAAAACAATTATTAGAATCAGAAGAATTGTTGGGACGATCATTTTGAACACCACGACCTCTACCACGCGAGGCCTGTTGAGGACCACTACGACCTCCTCTAGATGAATTTCCACTATTGCGATCACGCAAATCTGGACAATCGAAATTCAAATGACCCTCTCCCCTACAATAGGCACACCGATTGTACCCCAACATGGATCTCTGCGAAGAGGAATCATTTCGTGATTGCGACCTATTCGACTGAGACTGCGATCGATTCCGCTGTTGCCAATCATTCTGATTCGAACGTGGAGGATACGCCTGTTGCAACAACACTTTAGTTTTGAGTTCTTTTGTTTTTTTATCTGCTTGATCATTTTCTTCTTTCTCTCTATTCTCATAATATTGGGCCGTAGCCAATATCTGAGCAGAAGTGGAAACAGCCCATGCACTTTCTGAATTCCTTAACTTGTTGCTTAAGTCCGGCAACAAGTTCGACACAAATTTGTCCACAAACAATCTCTGACCTCCCTCAGTGCCCATATCCTGACCACTGTGATCGATAAATGCCTCCTCAAATCTCGTAAAGAAATCGGAGACACTTTCGTCCTTCTTTTGTTTGCAGGCAGACAATTTGTCCCAATTTACCTTCATAGCTGGCATAAGCGTTTTCACAAGAGTAATTATTCTCTGGGGCAAAGCCGTAATTAACTGTTCAGGCTTAGCCCCACCAACTTGCCGTGTATCCGCCGCTATAAGAGCAGCCCAATCACCACCTAATTCTGCTACATGATTTTCCTGACGAATTTTCGCCCAAACCGGTTGCGGAACTACGTTACCGAACAACATATCAATGTCAGCAAGATTCATTATCGTAGCATCCACTAGCTGCGACAATTCTTTATAGTACCCTGTAGGATTCTTTCGAGGGTCAGGCAAAGATTGCTTCACCTGCAAAACTTCCGATCGTTTCCATGGGAGGTGTATCCACACTCTCTGGAAATGTGGCAGGATCGGCGGAATTTGAGTAGCATCACCCGGCATCCACACTGGTGGAACTTCGCGCATGGGATACTGACCAGGCGCTGCTAGTGGTCCCTCAATGTCTTCTAAAAACAATGCCCGAGGCATTATAGAAGGACGAAAAGACAACAACTGCTCAACAGCACGTCGAACATTGGTACCCACCAACATTCCGCACGCAAACTGAAGCTGAAGATTTGTCAAAGCAGTCAATACATCGTCAGATGCATCAGCCGATATTAGGTCACGTAAAAGCTTGCACATTTCCTCAAACACGAACCTTTGTGTCGGTACGTTGAATTGACAAAACGTATCATGCACCACACGCGGAGGATTTCTAAGGGGGTATTTCATCCAACCCATCGCCATGTTATACAACAAATCACGTTCCCTACTACCGGGAAGCTGACTCCGTCTTTGAGGACCATCCGAACCAGCGGACTCAAGAATAGGTCCAAGAGAATTAAAGAAGTTAGCGGCAACAGAGGGGGTACGACGTCGAACAGATGGAGAAGAAGAGTAACTCAACGGGGTAACAAGAGAAGCGTCAGGTACAGAAGAGACAGCAGGAGTAACCAGAACAGTAGGAGCAGCGGAAACAGGAGTATGGGGCAGTACAAGCGGAGGAGCAGTAGGGACGGAAGCAGGTAGAGGAGCAGGAACGGGTTGAAGTACGGGGACAGGTTGTGGAACAGGAACGGGAGCAGGTGGAGGAACAGGGACAGTGGGAACCACTGGAGCTACGGTACCCTGTGCGTACGGAGGTGGTGACTTCAAGAGATAGGACAACAAGGGGTCCTCTACTGATTCCTCCTTCTTATCTGTACCCGTCGGTAAAGCGGGGTAACACTTATCTATAGTCATACGCTGCAATCTATCGAAAACTTCCTTTTCCTTTTCCTCCTTATCTCGCTGGAACTGCTCTGCGTTTCTTACCGTCGTAACGACACCTTCTCTCTTATTACGTTTAATCTGCTTGATTTCTCTCTGCTTGGCTTCTTTACGCCACAACCGAAAGGAATCAAACATGGCCGGCCTTGCTTTTCTTTGGAACAATTTAGCTTCAAGATTATCCAAAATCGGGGTCTCAAAACTACCATGAGGTGGCCAACTGAGGACACCGTCTTTTTTAGTATAACGAACCCAACACTCATTGAATGTAATTGGACCCAACCCATGTCTACTGTACAACTCATAAGTTGGAGTTCCAACCGGAGGTATCGGACACGAGTCCTCCAGTCGGGAATCCGCACCACAACTTCTAAAGCAACTGAACAAAGTACTACGGCCAGGCATCGTGCACACTAACCGAGTTTCACAAACGTCAAGGGTTACGGGATTACACTATATCCCTGCAATGAGCAAAAACCCTCGGTTTTTGGCGACTGCAGACGTCAAATAGTACAACGAGGAACAAAATACCAAGAACCACAAATGCAATGGAACCATGCAACAACTAAGCACCCACAACAAAGGACTCTGGGAGCGACCCACAAATACTTAACTCAAAGATCGATGGCGTCACCAGGAAGGCCCGTCTATCGTCTCGCTGTACCAAGGTCTACGCCAGGCGCCAAAACAGGTCTACAGTCAGGGCAGCAGTCCGTCGCAGCCGTCAGAAGGCGGGAATCTTCGCGGGAAAAGTCGTCGGGCCACTTATTTCGACAACAGGATCGATGAAGCGGGGTGCACCTTCCCTCGGAGATTTCACACGAAGTTCCTCACGATCGTCGGGCTTTGGACCGGTACCACTGATGCAGCCCCACATTGGGCGCCAACTGAAGTACTGGGTTAATTTAAGACCCAGCGGTGCCAGGGATAACGCCTGAAACCTTCGTGGGTTACCTGTTCCGGCGTACAAATAACAGAGACACGGGACACTTCCTTCGGCGTCAAAGATTCGAGGTTTATTTACTGCAGGGAACACAGAAGTCACGTGAAGTACATAACATGTAGGTTCGCGGAGCCTGATTCAAATTGTATCTGTGGATCGCTCCTTTATACAGTTTCTGAGCATAGGATAACATGGTACACAAAGAATTACAACCTGGTTCCCATCGTAAAGATCGTAAGGGGTCGCTTTCATGTATTCAGAGCCCGGAACATAATTACAGTAGCATTTGGCAGTTCCCAACTGTAAAAGTACGTTTTCCCACCATTAGTACATTCCTTTCAGCAGTAAACGAATCAGGGAAGAAACAGAAACAGGTGCAGAGGAAGACGAGAACAGTAACAGATCGAAAAGGGTATAAAAAGGGGTGGTATCAGGAAACACGAGTTGCAGGAATCAAAGGACGTGCCTAATGAGATGCACAACTGAGACAATAGTCCGGCACGGCAAGATGAGCCTCGAGCGGGGCCATCTGCCTTACAGTATCATCCCCCTCATCATAAAGACACCTTCAAAGGAACACGTGTCTTCCGTAAGAGCTTGGGAATCCCAGGGTCGCGAAGCGGACAGCGTCCGTTCGCTGGCTACTTGAGGGCAAGAAACAAAATGGATGCCGCATCTAAAATGGAACCCGTGGGTTGAGATGAAGAAACCCGCGAAACAAACAAACGGTTTAGGCTAGCACAGCGAAAACGCGTACACCCACTAAACTCGTTGTTTGTGGTTCATAGATGCTAGACTCGACCATATTCGTGCGAGTAGAAAACACCACTTACAATTGTCACGGAACCTCAGAAGTAATGATGAAGGTTCTCTCTGAGCAATGTTAAGTGGTCAGCAATCAGGGGGCTGATATCACATTTCAGCGGTCGCTCAGCAGTTTTGGAAAACATTTCAAATTGTCCTTCTTTCACTTTGCTTTTCCAAATTGCTCTTTTGTCTCTCATAGCACAAAAATGTAATAAAAACAACAGCACTTGTCTTACTATTTTATGGAGATTTATGAGGCTGATAGGATGTACACAGCTGGTCAATATTTAGTTGAATATTTGATAAAGACATTCGCATTTCAACATCAAGCATTTTCAAGCATCCACGTTTCAGTGTCTTTAAGTTTGTCATCGTTGAAAAGGATACTTCACAAATGTATGTAGTAGAAAACTGCAAGAAAATATTTAACACTTTTTTACCTATGTTTGGAGGCATTTTTGTAACACGAATCCAAAAGCTGTCTAAATCACTCTCTGCATAATCATGAAAATACTTCGATAATTTTTTATTTCAGCTAATTCTTCTTCAGTTAGTGAAAAGATCCCAGATGCAGTTCAAAGAAATGGATTTCTGATCCAATCATAGTCTTGGATTTCAACATTTGGGAAGTAATGATAAACTTTCTCTTCGAGCCATGTTAAATGGTCAACAATCAGCCGACTGATCTCATTTTTCAGAAGGCACTCATCAGTTTTGGAAAACATTTAAAAACTGCCTTCTTTCACTTTCCTTTCCCAAATATGTATTTTGTCTCTCAAAGCACAAAATGTATCTACTGCGGTTAAAATATTTTCTCCTATTCCTTGCATACTGGTGTTAATTGTATTCAAATTTTCAAATATGTCAGCAAGATATGCCAATTTTATGCACCAAAGTTTGTTTAGAATTAGATCGCAGAATTCGTCTTGCTGATTTTCCTAAAAAATTTTAAGTATCATTTCCCGCAATTCGTATACACGACAAAGCACGCAACCTCTTGAGAGCCAACAAACGTCTGTGTGCAGTAGGAGCTTTTTAAATCTTGCCCCCATTTGTTCACAAATATGAATAAATATTCGTGATTCAAGAGGTCTGATTTTAATGTAATTGACCATTTGAATCACTTTGTCCATAACTTTTCTGCGACTAGTGCCTCGCGATGTAAAAAGCAATGAGTAAATATGATATTTTCATTTTCTTTCTTTGCTAAAGCTATAAAACCTTTTGTTGAGCCAACCTTTGAGGGTGCACCATCTGTGCATATCCCGACACAATTTAACCAGCGCAAATTTTTTTCCTTCATGAAGCAATCCAAAGTTTTTAATATATCCTCACCTCTAGTTCTCAATGGAAGTTCTAGGCGACACAGGTATTGCTCAATAATTCTGTCACTATGAATGAAACATATGAAACCAAGTAATTGAGCTAACCTACTGACATCTGTTGATTCGTCCATTTGCAATGTAAAGACCATATTATTGTCTTGGAAAATATCCTTCATTTGCAGCTTTACGTTAGCAGACATATCTTGAATACGTCTTCCAATTGTGTAATCTGCCAAAGGGATTTTATTAACTTCTTAACTGTCTTTATCAAAACTTCACAAATTCTGGCCCAAACATTGTTCGAACAATAGCACAGCAAGATTGCTTTTTGGTTGTTTCCGCAACAGTGTGTGGTTCCTTGTTTCTGGCAATTATTTGAGCAACCAAGTGACTTGCCTCTAGAGCTTTCTCTGATGTCTTCATTCTCTTTGTGAATGATGCAGACTGCTTCTTTATAGATTTAGAAAGCTCGAATTATTCTAATGGTTTTTCTGACAAATTGCTGTGTTTTGTGGTAAAATGCCATTTTAATTTATTTGGTACTATACTTTAATTTGCAAGTATTTCCTCACAAACTAAACACCTGGGACAAGGAGGATTTTCATTACCAGAAAATGTGAACCCCAGTTACATATAAGCTTTATTATATAAACGAGGATTTGAGATTTTCCCTGCACATTTCTTACGTACTGAGACAGACCGCTCAATTAATTCTTGGGTACTTTGCTCAATAGCTGCTACATTTTGTTCTTGGCAAACACCATCTTCACCAGCTTTTCGCTTCCTAATTATAAACGTATCAATTTTTGAGTTTCTGTTTGCCTTATGGGAAAATGAAGAAATGTGGCAATCTAGGGATAGGAAGAACATGAGATACGAAGTTTAATATTCTTACGCCTTGCTTACTGTCCTCATTCTCTCTAGTAACATTTCAGGATTTGAGTAGTAGATAATCATTTGAAATCAGAGCTCTCAGCATAAGGTTGAACAGAAGTAATAACTGCATTGACGCTGGCTCCGACAGACTCAGGATGCCACGTGAGCTGTCCAGAACCCACAATTATATTCCATCCTTTATCAGAAAGCCCTTACATGTCTATGCCATGGTCTTCAACACTAGAAAGTTCCCTCATAGCCTATATACTTTATACATTAGAACATTGTTCATATCCTTTTCTTAAACCTTCAAAACACAACAATGACACATATACTTTCCTGATTATACTTTTTCTTATTTACTTATTTTATCATTTATTTTTTATGTCTTACTTTCAACTTATTATATTCTTTGTTACATTTTTTTTTAATAAATATAACATGTAAAAATGCAGTACATGGTTTATCTCAATTCCACATGGTACATCAATTTGTCAATATTTCATTGGGACTATTTTAATACAAAAAATGTTCTCTCATGGCCGGGGTTTTTTACCAAGGGGCCAGTACAGAGGAAGGAATGTTCGCTGGCAACAAGACAGAGGGGGACATCATCAGATGAGCCCACAACCTCAACAGTTGTATGTCAAAACTCGAAACAAGCAATACTGGTGGTAGATAATGTAACTACTACAGATACTGAAAGATGTGAGGATACACTACCAATCTACAATTTATCGTCTACAACTTTTAGTGTAGAAGAGTCTTCCTTATTGAGTTGTGGTTTATCATTTGTTCCATGCACCCCACTCAATAAATGCAAGCTCCATGAAGACTTATTTGCCTTCTTTAGAAAGGTCAGATTGAGGACATTTTTCATGGATAGACCAGTGGAACAAGAAAGTGACAACTTATCAAATTGTAAACCTCCTTCCACCTTTACCCCTACACTGGACATGGTAGGACCCGAAGTTTATATTTTTGAGCAAAATGTATTAAAGGATATTGCTCGTCTTTTGAAAGGCTCTAATAAACCGCGGTTTAATTTTCGAAAACTGAGAACATAGCCTTGAAAAAAATTGAAACCGATTCAGACATAGTGATTAAACCCTGTGATAAGGGTGGGGGTATAACTATTTTTAATATGGAATATGACAAGAAGATGCTAGAGATGTTATCAAGAGCTTAACATTACAGACCAGCACAGCCTGGAGAGCTTACAAGATTGAATGTATTGATCCGTGACATGACACAAAAATCCCTGAGGGAAGGTTATATCTGCGATGATGAGTATACCTTCCTGAACAAAACATGTCCCATAACACCGGCACTGTATGGTCTCCCTAAATCGCATAAAGATGAAAGACATTCCCCCATGCGACCGATTATTTCAACAATAGGTTCTAGTACAGAGCCACTATCAAAATATGTGGATTCATTTTTATGCCCACTGACTCAGAAGTATGCCTCATTTATCCGAGATACTGGAGACATAATTATCAAAATAGAGGGAATGCCATTTAATCCGGAAACAGACATCTTAGTAACGCTTGACATTGAGGCGTTGTACACCAACATTCCTCAATGTCAAGCGTTACAGGCAGCGGCATCACTCCTACACAGGTATCCTAGCAATAGTCTGGACGGTTTTATATTGCAATGCCTTGGAGTTGTCCTCTTGAACAACTTTTTTGATTTCAATGGGTCCCTCTATAAACAAATTAAGGGCACGAGCATGGGGGTTTCCTGTGCCCCCAGTGTGGCGAACACATACATGGGAGAGTGGGAACTTAGGAATGTTTTTAATGAGGCGGCTCCATTTTTTGAGAATATTTTTATATGGAGCCGTTTCATTGATGATATTTTTTTTGTATGGAAGGGTGATGAGATGCAATTGCAAGAATACATGCTGTGGTTAAATGCAAGCGACAAGAATATTAAATTCACTGCAAACTATAGTTCTAGTAAGGTAGAATTTCTGGACATCATGATTGATGGTGGGAGTTGCAGCCTACAGGTCAGTCTTTATAGAAAACAGACAGCAAAGAACACCATATTGCAATTTGGGAGTTTTCACCTCAATTGTCAAAAAGATTCTATTTCCTTTGGGGAATTTCTCCGTATTTGACGGAATTGTACGAATATGGTTGACTTCCATGTGCATGGTGATGCACTTAAGAAAAGGCTTGTAAATCGAGGGTATCATCATCGTCTTGTACGTCAGGCTTACAAAAGAGCCAAATACTATGATAGAGAGGCACTACTGAAAGGAACAAAACGGAAACCACATTGTAAAGTCACCTGTGTGATTAATCACTTTGCTCTGAAATTCAAAATGAAAAATGTGATTAACAGAAATTGGAGAATTTTAAACACAGATGACAAAGATACTCAGCTTCCTCAACCACTGATAGCCTATCGGAGAAACCAGAACCTCAGGGATCTGTTGGTTCACACGAGAAATAAACCCAAGCTATCTGAAAATTCAATGACTATTACCGGTCTTCCGGTGATACTTGGAAACCATAGATGTGGCTCATGCCATGCTTGTGATGCGGCCCTGGTGACAGATTCCTTCTGCTACAATAACAGCAATGTGAAGTTGAGGTTTCTCACTAATTGTAAGAGTAGCAACATTGTATATGTACTCCTTTGCCTTTGTGGGCTGGCATATATAGGGGAGACAGGCCGTGAGTTTCAACTTCGTTTTAGCGAACACAAGTCTGCTATAAGTACGAAAAAATCCCCGCTCCACTGGTACAACACTTTTTAGATACCCACCATCATGAATCTGATCTTAAGTGGTGTATATTAGAGAAAATCTAAACCAGAATGAGTCAACTTGCTGAAACAACTCGCAAGAAACGTGAGACCTTTTAGATCTTCCATTTGGATTGCATACGCAAAGGGCTGAATGAGGATATAGCCTGGTATGTGACCAAAACCTGATAACACCATGATGATGTACCAAATTTTGATCCTTCGCACACACGCAGTATTTTAATTGTGTAAAGCACTTTTCTAACCTCTTCATTATTGGATGTTAGCCATTTTTTTAGCGTCTTTGACGATTATTGATCAAGTAAATTAGAGCGCCTCTAATCTACATTGAAATGTGGTTCTTATATTAGATATCTTTATGTTCTAGTGTGATGTTAGGATCACACACTCTAGAAACACAATTACATTTTTGTATACATGCAACCTTTTTTGATTGTATTTTTATTACCTCAATATGTATCAACCCTCTTTGTGAAATTATCTTTCTTTGTTCTCAATTGGGTGCAGTATTTTGATTCAACATATGATTATTGTTGAGTTCTAGGACTGCGTTCCTTATAATGAGGAGACTTGGTAGCCTTTGTCTATGGCTATTAGACATTAGGAACCGTCATCATTTCTTGATCATGTGATCTTACATATATGGGCCACCGTACTTACATTGTTTGGTGGCGTTGACTTGAATATATGTGAATTGGTTTTAGTGTTAAATCAAATCATTTTTGTATTATTGCAATCCCCTTTCCCTGATGGTAAAGGGCACAATTGGATTTGAAATACTATCAATGAGGTGTTTTGAGATGGCGTCCTCGTGACCAAACAAGTATGCAATCCTTCATTTAGGTCCATGATTGAATTAGAATTTTCGCCATATGGAATCGCGAGATTGATGTACATGTACGAATCCAATGACTGGATATTACGGTTTTGATCTATACAGGTACTCAACATTGTCTAAGTTAAAACAAATTGATATTCTTTTCTTTTTTGTAATTAAAACTTCATTTATTGTTGTGAGGTATATACACTTCCTCTCCTGATATACGGTCTCTTGGGAGTTTCAAGATGGCGCCTGCTATAACAATGGTTAAGGTAACCCTTCGTTAATGTTTACAATCTACCACTGTTACTGGGGATCACCTGATTTGTCAGGATACAAGACTTTTTCGTCGCCACGCCAGGATTTAAAAAGTTTGGAGCCCACAATGTTTTCGTTTCGTGGGACTCATCGGGCAGTGTGGATGCAGGAACTATGCTTTCCGGGAACCAAGGTGAGAACCGAATGATGCCTAGTGGCATATTGGTCGCTACTTTAATACGGGACCTGCATGGGTGTTTTTAAAAAAATAACATGGGAGGGTAACTGTCCCAGCGCGGAATATCGGATTCTCTTGTGTACCTAGGTAAAAAACAATAGTCATTGTCATAACTCGTAACTCATTTGGCAATAGTAAAGAATCTTTAGTATGCTCAGTGGCCACTTATGATGTATGTTGGCCTAATTTATACGAACTGACAGGGTTAATATACTTTTGCGAGTAAGAAGTTTGGCATAGGCTGGGACGCTTATCAAGAATACTGAAGACAGTGTAAGTCACACGCATCACAATGTGAGTCTATGTGTTTTTTTAGGCATAACAGGCAACCTATATATCGGTGCCAGATACTCCGAAGACCACTTAATGGCGGAAGAAAAATCGTTTTTGAAAACATATGAGAGATTATATGAAAGTTAGTATGTGTCATTACTACTCAGATTACATTATAACTGCCGGTCCAATGGATCATATCTAATTATTGGACGCTGTCTTTCTCACAGAATTTCGTGTTTGTTCACCTATCTGCCCTGAATGGCCCAAGAAGATACCTACCAATATAATTAAAGGAACTAGATATTAGGTAATAGTTTCCTTCGAGGTGTTCTCAGTATGGTCCTTATATAGAATGCTCCTCTATTTATAGGATAACAGAGTGACTACTTTTGGATGATATGGCCGGACGACAGTATTTGATCTGAAATTGGAGTTTTAATATGGATTTTATATAAACTATAGTGCTTTGTAAGTAAACTGGTATACATACAGTATAAAAACATTTATTTCTCTTTTCTTATCTTTTTCATTCTTTGATTCTTTATAAAGAGTTTTTCTTTCACATGGGTTTTCTCTTTAAAATTCTTGGTGATGGCTATTCTTACTTGCATGATTGTTACTATGTTTCTAGACACGGGGATAGTCTTTTGAAAAAAAAGTATTTTGTTTTTTGACGTCTTGGTGCATATAATGATAAATTAGTATGAGATTGGTGTATCCCACCTATTGTGATAGATGTGTGTCCATACTGGTTCCAACCACATCAGTTTGATAGATATAAAATGCCCTATATTCGTGCTGTTTTTTGTACAAACACAACAGTGTTTTCTTCTATGTGTTTTCAGATCCCCTGGTGTTTGAAAGTGAAGAGTGAGTATCTGCACAGGTCCTGAGGAAGGTGGTTGTAATATACCAAATCCACCGAAACGCGCGTCAACCCTGCGTGGAATCATGTTGAACATTCTGTGGTTCTTGTTATGGCAGTATATGACTGGTGTGAAAGTGAAAGTGTATGAATCTGAGTGATTGTAGTGTGATAGTATTTATGGTATTCTATAACCAGGGGTATATATGTTTCTCTTTTTGAAATCAATTCTGTTTTTGTAATGAAAAACAAATGTTGTATTAAAATAGTAGCAATGAAATATTGACAAATTGATGTATCATGTGGAATTGAGATAAACCATGTACTAAATTTTTACATGTTATATTTATAAAAAATGAAAAAAAGAATATAATAAGTTGAAAGAAAGAGATAAAAAGTGATGATAAAATAAATAAATAAGAAAAAGTATAATCAGGAAAATATATGTGTCATTGTTGTGTTTTGAAGGTTTAAGAAAAGGATATGAACAATGTTCAAATGTATAAAGTATATAGGCTATGAGGGAACTTTCTAGTGTTTTGCTCATTTTTTCCCCTCTTTTCCCTGGCCTTAAGTATTTTTAGAGGGGTTCCCTGTTTCATGTTATGCCATGGTCTTCTCCACCAAACTAGATTGCTTACTTTCCTAAACAAGCATTTGCAATGCAATAGGTCTCGCATTCGTGAGAGTTTGAGCTATTGGCATTGTAAATGACGATGCCTTTTATTTGTGTGTTTTGAAATTCTGTAAGTGGTGTGTAAACTTGCACTTTATACTTATAGTCATTGCTTAGGAGAAGCACAGTTGGCAGTAAAAGAGGCACAGTTAGTGCCAGCCTTGTTTCTTGTAAGCAACAACTATAAGTACGCACCACTGGCAGGTTTTCAAAACATAAATAAAAGGCATTGTCATTTACAAGGCCAATAGCTCAAACTCATGCACATGTGAGATTTATTCCATTGCAAATGCTTGTTGAGCTCTGAGACAGAGGCGGCAGCAGCCATAGGAAGGCAGGGACCGTGACATCAGGCCGTGCATTTCAAAAGCAGGAAGGGGGAGGAGGCAGCTGCAGCCAAAACAGACCTCCGACTTTGAATGCACAGCAAATGTGGCAAGATAAGAGCAAGATTTACAGCTCTGTTTACAACAGAGCTCTATAAACCAGGAGCACTGTTCTCTCATGCTCCAACTTAAAGAAAGAAATAGTGCTCACAAGCTCTTAGTGACAATACATGTAACAGGGGGCAGTCTTTGAAAATGGGCCGCGTTTTTAAAGCCCATATCCTGAATACAGCATGTCCTGCAGATACAGCGCAAGCGCTGCCTCGGCGAGATCATAAAACGGCATTTACCTCTGGAAAGGTGCTGCGGGCCAAAGCCAGAGAGTGGTCCCTTAGTGCTGCTGCTAAATACTGACTTCTGGCTGCCACCGTGAACGCAGGCAAAGACTGCACAAGAGCACACAGCATGACTGCTATTTGCTTTATCTCTTCGATAGTTGTGAGACTGCTAGAGGACAGGTAGGTGTGCGACAGAGACAACATGGATAGCGTCATATTGTCAAATGAGTTACTTTTATGCTCTTCTTCCCTAGAGAGGGTGTTGTATTTTATTTTACATACATTTTAGCATTTCATTGCTAACAGAGGCCCAGGAGCATAAAGTGATTTACGCAGAATGACGTTAGGATTTAGTCGAGGGTCCAGTATTATAGTTTTGTTTCACCATACAAAAGTGGCAGCACAGGGCACAGAAGAAGAGAAATATAGAAGAAGAAAAGAGGGACATAAAGAGATGGAAAAAATCAGAGATTTCAAGAGTTGGTGTGGAAAACTAGGGAAACAGTTTGCCATTGAAAGTGACAGAGGAAGGGATGTGGGAGAAAAGAGGCGTGAGGGATGAACTTTGCTTGTAGTGGTTCTGCTGCAGCCTTGCAGCTTCTTTGCAATGGAAATAAAAGAAGGTTCTGTAATGCCATCAAAAAAGCACTCAGAAGCAGTGTTGAAATGGTATTGTAGCTGTAGCGGTATTCTTTGCCCAGGAGTACATGTGTGATCTTGGGAAGCCTGTACTCTCTCATTAAAAGCCCCCACTGAGAAGAGCAAATACTCTCTCCCGCTCAAACTAAAGAAGTGCAGGTACTCAGTATCTGTGAGCACTGGCTCATTTAAAGCACTGCTCGGAAGAGTTGCACATAAGGAAAATGAGCAGTGGAATTAGGAAAGAGGCTCGTGTGAAAAAGAACAGAGACTGGTGCAAAGCAGTGAGGTGTCCGGCTAAACTTGTAGAGAACCGACAGAGAGAGAATGAGTGCCACAGTAGAAACAGACAGAGTGGGAGAAACAGAGGGGCTAGATTCCTTAGGTACGGCACTGTCCCAAAAAGATGAAAGAGGAGAGGAAAAACCCCGTCCTATATATGGCTGCATGCTATTTCCCCAAGAAAAGAAAGATGCTACAGTGGAGAAAGAAGCCTTAGCTATTAAATGCACTTCGATACTAATTGGAAGGACAGCCTTAGCTATTAAATGCACTTCGATACTACTTCGAAGGACAGCTTTAGCTATTAAATGCACTTCAATACTACTTGAAACGACAGCCTTAACTATTAAATGCACTTCGATACTAATTGGAAGGACAGCCTTAACTATTAAATGCACTTCGATACTACTTCGAAGGACAGCCTTAGCTATTAAATGCACTTCGATACTACTTGGAAGGACAGCCTTAGCTATTAAATGCACTTCAATACTACTTGAAACGACAGCCTTAACTATTAAATGCACTTCGATACTAATTGGAAGGACAGCCTTAGCTATTAAATGGACTTCGATAATACTTGGAAGGACAGCCTTAGCTATTAAATGCACTTCGATACTACTTGGAAGGACAGCCTTAGCTATTAAATGCACTTCAATACTACTTGAAACGACAGCCTTAACTATTAAATGCACTTCGATACTAATTGGAAGGACAGCCTTAGCTATTAGATGCAGTTCGATACTACTTGGAAGGACAGCCTTAGCTATTAAATGCACTTCAATACTACTTGGAAGGACTGCCTTAGCTATTAAATGCACTTCGATACTAATTGGAAGGACAGCCTTAGCTATTAAATGCACTTCAATACTACTTGGAAGGACAGCCTTAGGTATTAAATGCACTTAAATACTAATTGAAAGGACAGCCGTAGCTATTAAATGCACTTCGATACTACTTGGAAGGACAGCCTTAGATATTAAATGCACTTCGTTACTACTTGGAAGGACAGCCTTAGCTATTAAATGCACTTCAATACTACTTGGAAGGACTGCCTTAGCTATTAAATGGACTTCGATACTACTTGGAAGGACAGGAAATTGCCCTCTATACATACCATGCTCCTCTTGAATGGATGGTTCACAAAAAGGGTAGAAACCCTCGCCTACTAAGAGGGTTCCTGGCCCTTCAGCATTTTCAATTTAAAACTCAACACCGTAAGAGACGGGGGAAGAACAAGAGAACGATGCCAGCATGGAGGAGAGAGAGGAGGGAGACCAGCAAAACAAAGAGACATCAGAAAAAAAGCCTCGAGTCAGAGCCACACTGGAGGAGAAGAATCGCCAGGACCGGAGCAAGGCAGAAGAGATCCGCTATGTGTGGTTCACCACCGAATGGTAGACATTGCCAGAGATACTGCTGCATCTGCAGCAGCTCAGGAGAGCTCTGAGCAAGGTGGGGTGCATCATTGTGGGTAGGAAGAGTACCTGCATGAAGGGGAAAGGAGAAAAACTGTAGGCCCATGCATGTGTCCTAGCAAGTGCCAGTATACAAGTAGGGGGAGGATAATATGAAATTCTCCCTTAAGTTGGGCACAGGAACTGAGCGATCCAAAGCTTCCATTTCTTTTCTCTTTATTTCCTTCCCTACCTTCTCCTTTTGCACTTTTCTGTGAACTTATTAATAACCTTCGGCACTCCCTCCGGTCCACCATGACACTCCTACCAGAGAGAAAAGAGACACCGACTGTTTAGAGTCCATCATCGTGGGTGACCTGGTGACGGGAGAAAATAGTAATAGAATAGAGTAGCTTACACCTCGCATTGGCCCTATTTATTTTGGAGGAGACTGCCAGTGGCGCCATCCCTCAAGAAACCTGTGGAGAGAAAAAGGAAAGCATTTACTACGCCTGTCAAGACCACGAAGCCGCAGCCCCCATTCCTTACCCTTTGCAAGTGTGTTCATCTATATTATTGATTTATAAAACCGCAACAATATCCTAACGCCCAAATAAAAGGCAAAACTCACCAAGGAACCAAGTCATCGAAGCCATATTTCCCTCCCACAATGCCTTTGGGAAAATTGTTGGTTGACAACATTTTAAAAGACAGGCAGTCAGTCAGGCTACAAACAGATAAAAAATGAAACACAATGAAGGGGTAGAAGGGACTGCAAAGGACATATGGTATTGGTTGGGAATGGTATCTCAATCTGCTAGTATAAGGCAACATTGGGGATCCATGACCACCGTCTCTGTCCCTGTACTTTTCTGTTCTCTTAACAGCACTACACAAGAAAACATGTCCAAGAGGGGCGAGGGAAGAGAGTCCCTCATAGGCGAAGTCTACATTTGCTTGACTGATGTTTCTACTGATGTAATGCTATTTACCTAAACATGTCTGTCTAGCATGGCAGGTTTGTTAACTTGTTAAATGCAAATAAAAACGATTTAATAAAATAAAAAATAAAAAAGATGGGCGAGGGAAAGCTTACTAAACAAGCAACGGCAAAGCCAATAGGTTTTGCCTAAGCGAGATCTATTGGCTTTATCAATGCTTTTAGACATGTTGCACAGCAGTGCAGCTGTTGTGCAACACAGCTTCAAGTAAAGAAAAAAACATTGTGTGAGTTTCTACTTTAGGAATAAGAAAAAAACAAATGTCAGGGATCCTGAAAAAAGGTTACAGCTACACATAGAGCGTTGGCTTGCAAAACAGTGATATATGAGGTGTCCGCAAACACTCAGCAACAGTGATCAGCTGTTTTAAAGAATCCATAGATTCTCCTTTGGCTTGATAATAGCCTGAACAAACAAAAGTATCTTCAAGGTCAATATACTAGAAGGGTCAACAGGCCTAAAGGTTTGGAACACTTAAAGTTCATAAAACAGAAGTAGGCACAGTCAGTTTATGAATTTAAACAGGTGTTTAGTAAAGCACAGAGAAAAATGTTATGGTGTCTTTTTACTGCAATGACAAAAACATAACAAACCAGAACTTAAACTAACGAAAGAGTTTAAGGGTGAAAAACCTTAAAGGAATTTACGGGTGAAAACCCTTAATGGGCAATATGATCACAGGCCCAGGGAAAACTCTTCAATCAAATCGGATGCAGAGGGACATCTGTTTGTCTGTCTGTGAAACAGAAGAGTGCAAACAGCTCCTTATTGCCCCTCCTGCCTGGAAGGTGCTGTGGGTGAGAAGGCGCTACCTCCCTGACCACTGGTTTATTCTGGTAAGACACGCGCAGCTCTAGTGCACGCGGGACCTGTGATTGGATGACTCACTGCCGATATCTGATCATGGATGAGCTATGACACCTTTTCGAGATGGGGTAAGGACCCGGCTTGTGATAGGAGGTACGGAGATGATTGGTAACAGCCCCAAACATCTTGTGTGCCCCAGAAAAGTTCTCAAGCTGCCGTGGGTGGTGGGAGGAGAAGGACAAATGAAATGTGGGAAATAAACCACCAAATAACAAAAGAACATGGGTGCAACAAACTGCAAAACAAAGTTTCCCCTATTTCCATTTAATTAGCAAAATGTGTACTCTTAACAAAACAATGCATCTACTGTACGAAAATCCCATATTATGCCTTTTCCTTAGTTTGCATTCTGGGGATACCTGTTCTTGAGTGCTTTGCAGCTCTCACGCCCTGCATTTGTGCTTAAAGAACTGTTCTAATAATATTGTTTCACCTAACACATGGATTACAAATCTATCTAAATGCCCCATTATAAGTTCAGCCTTCATGAATAGCAATAACAATATATTTAAGTTGATAATCGGGTCCTTTTCACAGATGCCAACTCCGAACAAGCATTGCTTAGGAACTGGAACGAAAACGTGGAAAACTTAAAAATGCCGGAGGAAAAAAGGGACATATTAGCCCAATTGTAAGAATATGGACACCATGCTTCTCCCACCCGCCTTCACTTAAGCGGAAGAAAGAGGGTGCTGGGTTTCACAGCTCATAGCAGCCATCTCTCCTCTTACTTTGCCAGCTTGATGTGACCTTGTTGTGGGACTCTTAGTCCCTCAGAGTCGAGATGGCCATTGTTTATAAACAGAAACAACATTGGTGGGCAACTTGCAAGATTAAAAGATGCCTTAAAGATAAGCAGCAAAATTTGATTTATTTACCGTTTCAATACAATTCGGTGATTGAGTTCACCACCTATCAGTATAAACATGTATATTGTAGAGGTATCATTGTAAGCCACCCAAAACAAAGGCACTGGATGGAACCACTTGGATGTGGTACAGATAGCATGGCTCGGAGAACAGAGTAGCACAGCCCTGCCAGTGCTGCTTTGTCTAAAAATAAAGAAAATGTATTTACTTCTCAGAGAAAGTAAGCAACCAATTGATCTTCAATAGCCCGGTACGTCAATACAGATGCATGGCCTAGAATACTCAAGTTGTTCTAATCTTACTGGCACCAGTCCTTTGGTGTAAGCAGTAAGACCATTGTGCGTGATAAGCAAACATCCAATTCATGCATATGCCGACAGGCAGTTTGTGCTCCCACAGGGACTGAACAACCATATATCTGCAGTGGGGCACTCAACCTTTGAGTGAAAGACGGGAAAGGGGCCAGAAATGCTGCCCAATTTCCCATTCAGGAATACCCACCCTACACCATCAACCAGGTACTGGGTTGTGCCATCTGTGTCCCCTCTGTTTGCACCTGTGGCCCAGGCGCTATACTGCCTTCACTGCCTACTCAGCGCTCCCCTACTGTGCCCCCTTGAGAAGCGCTGAGGTCCTGGAAGCTATTGTGCCGTGAAGCGATGTACCTGAGAAGCGCTATTACTCAGACTGCCTGTCCTGCTAGAACTGCTGTGACTGCCCCCATAGCGCGTGTCACCCAAGCGCTGGGCCCCCAGGAGAAGCGCTGCGAAGCCTTGCTAGCTCTGTGCTTTGAAGCGCTGAGGAGAAGCGCTGGTGGCCCCACTCACCGCCGTGGCCCTTGCCGCCCCGCCAGAGCCTCAGGCACCGTTCACGGCCTCTGCAGGCCCAGAAGCACCAACCTCATCACCCCCACGGTGGCTCCCGGGGGCCAGGAGAGGGCTGCCGAAAATCTTAG
The DNA here is from genome assembly GCF_964261635.1 of Lissotriton helveticus. Taxonomy (NCBI): domain Eukaryota; kingdom Metazoa; phylum Chordata; class Amphibia; order Caudata; family Salamandridae; genus Lissotriton; species Lissotriton helveticus. Next base: position 2,067,952 of record NW_027611670.1, on the reverse strand, counting down.
TCAGGCCGCGATCTGAGGAGAGGGCCGCGCTAGGCCCTGAAGCCTGCCTCCACTATCACGTGACGGGGGCGTCGTCCTGGATCCCGCCCTGTCAAACGCCACACAGCCATTGGTCCCCCACACCGTTGACATCACAACAGGCCCGGGAACCAGCAGCTTCACCAACGAAGGGCTCCGGAAGAGCCTGAGAGCCCCTCCGAGCTGTGACGCCCTCGGGGCCGGCCCTACCGTCAGCGCGGGGCCCGTGCTGCCCTGCTGTGCCTGCAGCCGGCCTCTCTCACCCCGAGGCCTGCTGACATCACTGCAAGGGGCCGAGGAGGCCTGAAGAGACCAGGTAACCCCCGGGGAGGAGAGTGGAAGGCTATAGGAGGCCACGAGCTCACCCCTCCCCTGGGGAATACTGTTGTTGGGCCCCGTTGGCCCTGTGAAATCCTTCCAAAGTACTGGAACGGGGCCGGAGCCCCAAGAGACACCTTTGGGGCCTAAGTTGGTACAAGTTAACCCCTGGTTGGGAAAAGTAGTTGGTTACAGGCGACTGTTAGACCCTACTACCAGGAGTGTGGTGATTGCCTTACATAATGTTACTCCTGAGTAAGGAAATGTTTATACCTGCCGTAAGAAGAGGTTCACGCTGATTTAAGGATGTTGCCTAGTTTTTAATGGAAATGTCTATCCTGGGCTGATGTAATGCTCATACTGCTTATTTATTGAGAAGCTGATTGCAACCTCATGCACCAGATCTGCCCCTGCTAAATGCAATATTGAAGGAGGTTCCCACTAGTGAATTCCTTGCAGGGGGGTGATGCGATCTAATTTTGACAAATAGGTTATTACTGTGTATTTTCTTACAGGTGCTGACTAGGAGCAAGGCTGATGCCAGGCCTACAGTTATTTACTATTTATTTATTTATCTATTTTTGGCTGAGAAATGAAAAGTATACTCTTTCAAGGAAATGTGAATTGAGTTAATGCTATTGTTATAATCCCTAGGTTTTTATGTACATATTACACGTTGCTACAATTGCTACAATCCACAATGTATTTATATACATGTTATAGGTCGCAAATAATCCTTTTATCAAGGTTGGGCTATGCGCTAGCCCTACACAGGTTAAGGTATGTATTTTAGGTATGATGTTATTATTTACTTGGTATCTTCCTCCACCCCTCCCTCTCATTCCCCGTTGGAACGTTCCTTACCCCTGGAGGCTGCTTTAGAATGTTGACAGCCAGGAGTTGGATCTTGAGGAGAGCGATGTACTGAAGTGTCCTGTTATACTGGTGGCACTGTGGAGGCCGTGATTAAAGAAGAAGTTTAATCAGCTACCTGTCTGGTTTACTTTTTAACACTGGCGACGTCTGGTCTGCATGAGGGAGCAGAGCGGCCATCCTTCCCTTTTCTGTCATTCACCAGCTAACCTTGTAGCCCGCAAGGTTAAAGTATTTTTATATTTCAATGCTATCGGACATTTCCTCTCCTTCATCAAGATATTAAGCAGCAGCAGCAGTATCAGAGCTGTAAATTATATTTTTCCTGAAGTAAAGCTGCCTTTGGAAGAGATTGTCTTAGAGGTTAATTGAGACTTTGACATTTCCCTGCATTTAAGGCGCTCGAGAATTAAAGGCTTGTTGTTTCTTGCTATTGTCATTAATAGATCCAGTCTTGGTTAGCAGTGCGAGTGCAGACTGAGCATTGATGAAATAAACCCTCCATGTAAAGCCGAGCGTGAAGATAAGCTTGTGCTGGCAGTGCAGGCTAGCTATTGTCCATAAACATTCCTAGCGTGAACGGAGGCTCGTCTGTAGTGCCTGCTGAGTGTCAAGTGTTGCTCTTCAGTGATTAACTGTCAGCGCAGGGAGCCGAGCGTGAAGTGAAGCTCGGGCTTTGAACGCCTGCTGAGGTGACCGTTTAACCGAGCATGAAGAGCTGTGAGCGCCTGAGGGTCCGATTTCCTCACAATATCAGGTGAAGCATCTTGTTAAAACGGCTGTTATCTTCGCTTTATCAACAGCAATGTAGCCGAGCGTGAAAGAAGGCTCGCCTGCTGTTTAATGGGTTATAGTGCCGGTCAAGAGCAACTGAAATCTATTTGCTTGCCATCGAAATAAACATTGCCTGATCGTTTTTAGATCTCTCCTATTCCATTCCGCAAGGAATGAATATGCGAGTCTAATACAGCTAAACCCCTACTTAAACCAAAGGCTCACCAAAGGCTCTTCCAAGGCTCTCAAAAGACTCTCAAGCGGATTTTCAAAAGTTCACGCGAATCACGTGACCACACAAGCACGCGCATTTCCCCCTACAGGCTTCCCCAGCGTGCTTAATTGCATCAGACTGCTTCACACTTCACGGCCGCCAGGCTCGCATTTCTGCCCAGCCCCCCTCCCAGCGCTGCCTTGGTTTTTTTTCGGTCTCAGTATGGCTGTGACTCGCATTTCTGCCCAGCCCCCCTCCCAGCGCTGCCTTGTTTTTTTTTTGGTCTCAGTATGGCCGTGACTTACATTTCTGCCCAGCCCCCCCTCCCAGCGCTGCTCTCTCTTGACTATTTAGGTCATCCTTTCGGTTTCATTTGTACTCTTCCTCTTTCTGACCCGTCTCTTGTCTTGTCTCTTCCTCTATCGTTGAGGGACACTCAGGCACTCTTCTGTCTGCCCGGCCCTACTTTCAGTTTCACGGCCTCCAGGCTGTGTCTCCTTTTATTTTAACTTTTTTTTTATTTTACCCGTTGTTTATCTTCTGCCAGCCTCCTTTTCTCTTCGCTACCCTTTTCTATGTTTTTTCATCTTTGTTTTCTCACTGAACTGCCTTTTGCCTATCTCTTTCTACTGTCTCTATCTCTTTTTTGCCCCTTCCCTTCTGTATGATGCATGTCTCTTTTCTGTATCGCACTTTATCTATCCTGCCCCCCCCAGTCTCTCCCGTGGGTGCACTTACATTTCTTTCTTATTTCTCATTGTCTCCACTTAGTGTCTTTATTGCTCTCTTCCTCTTGTGCGTTGATCTTTATTTTTCTCATCCACATTGCCTGTCTAATGCATGTCTCTTTCCTACTCTGCCCTTAAAATATTGGAATTCCGAGTTTCCCATTCACTCACCTACTCTCTTGATTGCTATCTCTCTATCTCTCGTTGCTATATTTCTCCCAGAGTATTCTATCTCTTGCCTGTGTCTGTTTGTGCACCCATGCTTTTATTGTCTGTATAGGTCTCCTCTCTTGGACTCAAACTTTACACTTCCTCTTGCCTCTCTCTCTCTCTGTCACTTTTACCCAATGATGCTCTCTTCTTTCTCTTTCGTTCTCCCTGTGTCTCACTGTACTGCCTTTTTGCCCATCCCTTTTTTTCAACTTGTCCATCTACTACCACTATCTCGTCTGTATCACGTACTTCCCACTCCCTCATTTGCTAGCCCATGCATTCATTTTCCCCCAACTTCTCGTTGTCTCCCTCTCTCGCAATCTCTCTGGCCCACTCGTACCTTTTTCAGACTCACTATCTCTCCTGTCATCTGTCTCCCACTCTTTTTTTTTTCGGTCTCAGTATCCAGCTGTCTTTTGCAAAGTCCTACCTATCTGATTGCCTCTTCTATGCCTCACACTCTGCCATGCCTCACCTTGTCTTGCACACTCCATTCCCTTTATCTGTCTATCTTGACTATTTCTGTCATCATTTCGGTTTCATTGTACTCTTCCTCTTTCTAACCCGTCTCTTGTCTCTTCTTCTATCGTTCAGCGACACTCAGGCCCTCTTCTGTCTGTTTTACCCCTTCACGCTCTGCATTTCACTATTTTTTATCTTTCTACTGTCTCTATCTCTTTTTTGCCCCTTCCCTTTTGTATGATGCATGTCTCTTTTCTGTATCGCACTTTGTCTGTCCTGCCCCACCCAGTCTCTCCCGTGGGGGCACTTACATTTCTCTATCATTTCTCATTGTCTCCACTTAATGTCTTTATTGCTCTCTTACTCTCGTGCGTTGATCTTAGTTTTTCTCATCCTCATTGCCTGTCTGATGCATGTCTCTTTCCTACTCTGCCCTTAAAATATTGGAATTCCGAGTTTCCCATTCACTCTCCTACTCTCTTTATTGCTGTCACTCTATCTCTCGTTGCTATATTTCTCCCAGAGTATTCTATCTCTTGCCTGTGTCTGTTTGTGCACCCATGCTTTTATTGTCTGTATAGCTCTCCTCTCTTGGACTCAGACTTTACACTTCCTCTTGCCTCTCTCTCTCTGTCACTTTTACCCAATGTTGCCCTCTTCTTTCTCTTTCGTTCTCCCTGTGTCTTACTGTACTGCCTTTTGCCCATCTCTTTTTTCAACTCGTCCATCTACGACCACTATCTCGTCTGTATCACGTACTTTCCAGTCCCTCATTTGCTAGCCCCATGCATTCATTTTCCCCAACTTCTCGTTGTCTCCCTCCAGTTTGTCTTACTCTTTCTCTCCCTTTCATTCATATTGTCTGCTCTCGTCTTTCTCCCTCACAATCTCTTTGGCCCACTCGTACCTTTTTCAGACTCACTATCTCCTTCTTTCATAGCACCTACAATCTAGCTGCCATTGCCCTTCAGTCTCTCTGTGCCCCTCCTCTCCCCGTGCTCTGCCTGCTCTATGCCTGTGCCTCTCCGCGGCTTGACCTGCTCGGTGGATCGTCATCTTCCATATCTGCCTTTGCCCCTCCTGTTTCTCACCGCATGATCTCTGTCTGCGGCAGTCTTCTTCCTCAAAGCCTGCCATCCTTTCTCTCTTACTCCTTCTTTGTGTCTGTTTCTCCGGCAGTTTCTGCCTTCTATCTCCCCTCCTATCCCTCCTTCCCTCTCGTCCTCCCTCTCCCTCCCTCCCCTCACTCTCTCACTCTCCCTCTCTCCGTCTACCTCTCTCCCTTTCCCTCACTTCCCTCTCCCTCTCTCCTCTCTCCTCTCTCACCCTCTCCCTCTCTCCTCTCTCCTCTCTCACCCTCTCCCTCTTTCTCTCCTCTCCCCCTCTCCCCCTCTCTCTCCTCTCTCCCTCTTTACCTTCCCCCTGCTCTCCTTTTTCTCCCTCTCCCCATCTCCCCCTCTGCCTGCTCTCTTCTCTCTCTCCCTCTCTCCCTCCCCTCTCTCTCCCCTCCGTCCTTCGCTCTCGTCCACCCCCTCTCTTCTTACCCTCCCTCTCTCCCTCTACCCTCTCTCCCTTTTTTCTCTCTCCCTTCCCCTCACTTCCCTCTCCCTCTCTCCCTTTCCCTCTCTTCCCTCTCCTCTCTCCCCGTCTCCGTCTCTCTCTCCTCTCTCCCCCTCTCTGTCATCTCTCCCCCCTCTCTCCTCTCTCTCTCTTTACCCTCTCCCTCTCCCTGCTCTCCTTTTTCTACCTCTCCCCATCTCCCACTCAGCACCACCACAGCATCACTCAGCACCACCACAGCATCACTCAGCACGACCACAGCATCACTCAGCACCACCACAGCATCACTCAGCACCACTCAGCCCCACCACAGCATCACTCAGCACCACCACATCATCACTCAGCACCACCACAGCACCACTCAGCAACACCACAGCATCACTCAGCACCACTCAGCCCCACCACAGCATCACTCAGCACCACCAAATCATCACTCAGCACCACCACAGCACCACTCAGCACCACCACAGCACCACTCAGCAGCACCAATCAGCACCACCGCAGCACCAATCAGCACCACCACAGCACCAATCAGCACCACCACAGCACCACCACAGCATCACTCAGCAACACCACAGCATCACTCAGCACCACCACAGCATCACTCTTCACCACCACAGCATAACTCAGCACCACCACAGCATCACTCAGCACCACCACAGCATCACTCAGCACCACCACAGCATCGCTTAGCACCACTGTGCCATCACAGCATCAATCTGTGCAACCATTCAACAACAACTGGTTCAATTATGTTCTCTCAATGTTTAAAGCTTTATTACAAATGTCACAAAAAGATGTTAATATTTCACTTCTGTTCTTGGATTTTCGTCACAATAAAATACACTGAACATAATCTTCACAAAAGTTTTTTACAAAAGTTTAAGCTATTGCCATTATAAATTACAATCACTTTTATTTAAGTATTAATTACTTAAAAAAATTAGCCATTGTTATTTGTAATATCAATACATCTAAGTCACGTAAATACAAATCATGTTGCATTACAACTGCTATAGGTGTCACATTTGCGAAAGTTATAACTATTGGCATTGTAAATGACAAAGCTATTAATTTAGCTATTTTCAAAACCAAAACATAACTAAAAAAATTGTCATTTACAAGACCAATAGCTCAAACTTTCCTAATGCGAGACCTATTGCATTGCAAATGCTTGTTTGTGAGGAAGCTGAGCGCCAGGGAGGCTCGTGTGGAGAGCGCCTGCTGGGGACATTCTATGGACGTGTATCAAGAGGGAGAGAGAGGACCAGATAGCTAGCCCGTATCCCCGTATTATATATAATTTAATCAAAAAGAGGCTAGCTGAGGTGGGGGGAAGGGGTTTGTTTAAACAGAATTCTAGTTTAAAGGTATTCGTGACTCAGTTTTGTTTTGTCAGAAGGTTGTGGCACCTGGTAGGTGTGCTCATGAAGCCCTCACCCACCAACCTAGTTGGTGGCATGCTTCATCATCGGGCCCACCCAGAACTCTGCGAAGGAGGCACTACAGGTCCACAGCAGGCTCTGGTCAGTAATCCTGATCAACCACTTTGCCTCTTCAATAACCTTGAAGAATTAATCCTTAAAACTAGCGTGGTCTTGAGAAGGGAATCCCCCCTCTCACACATAGATACACTTTAGGGCGTGTAGACACATAGTCTGTATCACACGTCCACTAGTTTTAATCACACACACTTTTTAATCGTCCTGAAGAAAGCCAGCATATCCATAAGGCACTGGCTGAAACATGTTGACCTACCAAGGACGTGGGAGGTCGTAACTCGCCTCTAACGTCCACCTGCCTTATTTTTAACCGCTGTCGGAGGCCCAGGTATTAAAGTCTGTTCTACCTTCGGGTACTGGGACCTCCGCCAAGCCGTGTTAACTCACATTCAAAACATTCTTCACCGCACACACAGTAATATACCTGCTCCGCTGTCACCAGGCGCCGTAGCACACCCGGGACCCGTTAGGTGTCACTGGGTGGGCCCGATGATGAAGCATGCCACCAACTAGGTTGGTGGGTGAGGGCTTCATGAGCACACCTACCAGGTGCCACAACCTTCTGACAAAACAAAACTGAGTCACAAATACCTTTAAACTAGAATTCTGTTTAAACAAACCCCTTCCCTCCACCTCAGCTAGCCTCTTTTTGATTAAATTAAACATTCTATGGACGCCAGGTAGAGCGCAGAAGGTGTGAGGCATTCCTACGCTCTGTCAGTATCGAGCGTTTCCGTCCTGTCAGCTGTTTTGCCCTCAGCTGTAGCATGCTCGATAGTGCGTCCAAGGCGCTAGAGGGCAGTGCGCTTTGATTACCCAGTCCCCAGCGATCTAACATTCAGCTGTTCCAGCATCAAGCAGTCAACACTATAAATTTCAACCGCTACTGTGCATCGTGTGGCATTTATTAACCTTTGTCTGCCAGAGGATTTTCATGGGTTCTGCTGTCTCTGCTCCAACCGCTGACAGGCTCAGCCTTTTATTACAAATAAGCCTGTCTGCTGCCTACACCACACTCGCTGACAGGCTAAGCCTTTTGTATTGAAAACAAGCCTGCCTCACAAAGTAATATGGACTCCCTAGTCCTTCACGCTGACAGGCACAGCTGTTTATTCATAATCAAGCCTGCCTGAGTATCAATTTGGGCTGTTTTAAATGATTAACGCTGACAGGCACAGCAATGTTATAATGCAACCAACTCATCAGGGATTTGAGAAGGGTCTTCTACAGTGACTCAACATTATCCAAGTTTGGTAAAACTGCTTATATTACGTTAGCTGGCTTGTAAAGATATTGTAAAGCCATCTTAAGTGCTTTAATTTCCTGCACGGGGTATTTCCTCCTTGTTATCCATTTTTTTTTTACAGGGGGGTCATTTGCTTCTTTAAAAGTGAATAGCTACAGTGCTAGGAGTATATACCTGCTAGTGTTATTGTGGTATACACTGTACGACATTTATTATCACCATTATGGCTGCATCTAATATGTATTCAATATGCAATAGACCTGTGCACTGGCCAAGGTAGAAATAAGTTCCAAGAAAATATTCTATTTTGTAGGTGCTCTTTAGGTATCGCCCACCACCCAGGGGCGAATTGTTTGTCAAGCAAAATAAGTGTGATCAATTGGGAATTGATAATATCCCTTAAGGCATTCAAGTCTGGTGTAATTCTCCTAAGTTATTCAACAAGTAAACTTTGATGCTTTTCAAAAATTTATTTTCAGTTTGTTGAAAATGTTTACTTTTTATCCATTGTCAATAAAGTTTTTTGTTTCAAAAAGAGTTCAATCCAACTCCACAGGGATATATTTTTATATCCAGCTCCAATGCATTTCGGGCAACCGCCCTTCATCGGGGAGCATCTAAAGCAAAAAGGACACAGATTGTAACCATCAAATGAAGTGATGATGAAATAAAGATACCTTAGCCCAAAGGTGACAGAGGTCAAAAGTGCCAAGTGACATAATGTGTGTAATTACTGGGTGAAAGAAAACAGGATTAAAGGTTGTGATTATTTCGAATCGTCAATGAGCTGATACATCGTGATAGTTAATAAGGTGAGGGCAAGACAATATGAAAATGGCGTGAAGTTAAACTAATGACGTGATGCTGAACAAACAATTAAGGAGAAGAACGGAAATAAATCAACAAAGGGTCTCGTAACGGTTTGTACTGGCGCTATAAACAAGCAAGCGAGACTGCACACAAGGTTGCAGTGCAAAGGTAGTGCTGTACTTACGATGTGATGCGGGGGTCAGAAGACCGATCTTAAACACGGTCGGCAAAGATCAACAACTCGCTGTGATTTAGCCGGAAAAGTAACACGGGCTTCATAAGTGAAGCCGGAAATGTTTGTAGGTCATGTGATAGTGGAAGCGTGAGTAAAGAAAGAGGACTATTGTAGGAAAAGCGGGACGGTAAATGAAAATCGGCTAGTTACACATACAAAACCTAAAAAGACAGTATGAGTAAGGTGTAATGAATCACATTAAATCACGGAAAAGCCAAACAAAGATAAGCAGTTCAAAAACACTGGTGAAACAAAGGTAAAACATAGATGGTTAACCATTCACGGGTAGGGAGAAGGTTCAGAACCAGTATGCTCATTAAATAAGCTGACAGTCAAATAGCAGTACAGTCACAAATAACATGAAAACTCAATCCGTTCATTAAGTCCATGTGGCTTAATGGAATTAAGTCTATAAATCCAATGGTTCTCACGTTGCAATAACATTCTATTATTGTCTCTTCCCTCAACTTTTTTGATTATTTCCAAAGCCATGAATTTGAGTTGCGATATATTGTGGTTCATCTCAATAAAATGAGTTGCTACGGATGATTTGAGATTCTTGGTTCGAATGTTAGATTTATGTTCATTAAGACGGGTTTTTAGTTTGCGTTCCGTCTTTCCAATGTAAACCTTCCCGCATGGGCACTTAAGTAGATATATGAGATTGTTTGTATCACAAGTAGCTGTAACGTTCAGATTTATGTTGTATCCTCTCATGGGGTGTGTCACTTTATTGCCTGGGAGTATATTGTGGCAGTTATTGCAATTGTTGCATGGTCTGGAACCTTTTGAAATGGGAGAAAGTTCCTTTGGATGTTTTAAAATTTCGCCCAAATTCTTTCCTCTTGTGTAAGCAAATAAGGGTCTGGGTTTTAACATGTCCTTGAAATCTGTCTCCAACTGTAGCATTGGCCAATGTTTTAGTATTATATTTTTGAACATCGGGCTGACATTAGAATATTTTGATACTACGACCTTCTGGTCATTTTCAATTTTCTCTCTCGGTTGTTGTAACAGATTCAATCGATCCAGTTCATCCACCTTATTTTTGGCCATATTATGTAAATCCTCTGGGTAACCTCTTTCTTTAAAACGATCAACCATTTCTTCAGTTCAAATTTTTGCCAAGTTTGGTTCAGAAGTGATGCGTTTAACCCTAAGAAGTTGATATCTGGGTAAATGTTTTTTCAATGATACCTGATGAAAGCTGGTGTAATGTAACAGATTGTTACGGTCGGTTGGTTTACGAAAAATGTCAGTTATGATTCGGTCATCTTGCAAGGTAATTTGAACATCCAAAAATGTTATAGTTTTAGAATCTGCGGTCCAAGTAAACTGGATACGTTGATTAGCTGAGTTTAAGGTGGTCAAGGCTTGTTCAAGATTTTCTCGTGTGTCTTTCCAAAGGATAAATAAATCATCTATGTAACGAACGTACATTTTAAGGTTGTTTTTCCAAATAGGTTTGGTCCAGATGTTAGTGTTTTCAAATTCTCCCATAAAGATTTTAGCGTTTCCCATGCTAGTGCCCACTAGTTGCAGAAACCAGTCATCATCATATGTAAAGTAGCTATGATATAGGGTGAACATAACTAGTTCCATCAAAAATACTTTCATAGGTTCATCCACTTTCAATTTCAGAAAAGCTTGTTCCATAGATTCTATACCTTCCTGGTGTGGAATGGAAGTGTATAAAGAGCTAACGTCAGCAGTATATAGCCACAATTGTTCGTTCGGTTCTATTTCTATATCATGAAGCTTTCCTAGAAAGTCTGTGGTGTCTCGAATATAGCTGGCCAAAGATTGAACAATAGAACAATAGGTTGAAGGTAGCAGTCCAAATATTGGCCTACAGGTTGGTGAATGCTGCCACAAGTGGATACAATTGGTCTTTTTGAAACAAAAAACTTTATTGACAATGGATAAAAAGTAAACATTTTCAACAAACTGAAAATACATTTTTGAAAAGCATCAAAGTTTACTTGTTGAATAACTTAGGAGGATTACACCAGACTTGAGTGCCTTAAGGGATGTTATCAATTCTCAATTGATCACACTTATTTTGCATCTAATATGTCACAACCCAAGTCTAAGTACTCATTGCCAATTTGGGGAACTTAATGATTCTTTCAAAAGAGACCAAATAGTAAGATGCACTAGCAATAGCAGGATTCAAGAGAAACTACTCCAAAAACAACCTGACCTTGACGAAGCTATTGAAATAGCTAAATCTATCGAACATACAGCTAAATGCATAAAATAAATAAGACCAAAATCAATACAAGGGGAACATACCAATACTGAAAGTGATTTAGTATCTGAAATAGAAGAAGCCTCAGAGGAGGGAGAAGTATTAAAGATCAAAGGGGAAAAACACTCCCAAGCGGAGAAATCTAAACCCGCTGCTACCAACAAACTCAAGTGCTTCCGTTGTGGCAGCAATGATCATCTGGCCAATAAACCTGCATGTCCAGCTATTTCAGCTATGTGCAAGAAATGTAATAAAAAAGGCCATTTATCCAGGCTTTGCCATAGTCCTAGTCCAAAGTATTTTTCCCCTTCAAGTCCCCAAGAGAGGAAAGTACAGTCCATTAACAAGATTGTATTTCAAATAAAAGAATCTGAAGAGGTCAATCACATAGAGTATCCCCAATGTGAGGTCAGTATTGAAGGAAAGTTGGTCAAAATGTACGCAGATTCTTGTTCCCCATTCACATTGATGAATTTATCAGACTTTAAAAATATTAACATATGTGATAAAAAGGATTTGTTGGGAGCGGATATCAAGCCACGTAGCTACACTAAAGGACTTATTCCTGTCAAGGGTATATTGAACTCCCACATAACCTTTAAAGACCGTTCCATCCTAGGGAAGGTTTACATTGTAGAGGAAGGTTCCAACCTACCGGGGTGGCAACACCAAAAAGAGCTGGGCATAATACTGAATCCTAACGGCCTTTAGCAGGTTCTTTCCATGAACTCGCCTTGTTCCAGTGACAAGTGGGTTAAGGATTTCCCAGAAGTATTTTCATCAGAATTGGGGCTCCTTAAAAACTTCTAACACAAGATTAAACTAAAGCCCAATGCTAAACCCATCACCCATAAAACTAGGCCCATACCACACTTAATGGGTGAACCTTTAAGGGAGGAGCTAGACAGACTGCAAAAACTGGGAGTTATCAGGCCTGTAGATTGCAGTGCATGGGTTTCTGCAGTAGTTATTGCTAAGAATGCTGATAATAATGGTATAAGATTATGCATAGAGCTCAGAGATCTCAATGACAGCATTATAGTTGAAAGATTCCCACTTCCCCGCATTCACGAAGCATTGAGCACCATGGGGGAGGCAAGTTGCTTTAGTGTTCAAGCGCTTACCACCAGGTGGAGCTTCACCCTGAGTCAAGACAACTTACTTCTTTCACCACTCCTTTAGGTTCTTTCATATTACACGTTGCTACAATTGCTACAATCCACAATGTATTTATATACATGTTATAGGTTGCAAATAATCCTTTTATTAAGGTTGGGCTATGCACTAGCCCTACACAGGTTAAGGTATGTATTTTAGGTATGATGTTATTAATTACTTGGAATCTTCCTCCACCCCTCCCTCTCATTCCCCATTGGAACATTCCTTACCCCTGGAGGCTGCTTTAGAATTTTGCAACGTGCTGGCCTGACCATTAAGGCTAGCAAGTGCCAGATTGGACAGGGATCTGTCGTCTGCCTGGGACATCTGGCGGGCGGGAGTAAGGTGCAACCCCTCCAGGCCAAAATTGAGACCTTCTTGGCCTGGGAGCCCGCCAAAAGTAAAACCCAGACTGAGGTCTGAGCTCTCCACGGCCTCACTGGCTATTACTGCCGGTTCGTCAAGGGATATGGTACCATCATAGCCCTCTTGACTGAGTTGACGTCCAAGAAGCAGCCACAAAAAGTGATCTGGACGGCTGCTTGCCAAGAAGCATTCGAGACACTGAAGTGCGCGATGTGCTCTGCTGCGGTGCTTGCAACACCTGACTTCTCGAAAGAGTTCATCGTGCAGACCACGTCTCTGAGCACGGCATAGGTGCTGTGCTTTCGCAACTCAACAATGATGGCCAAGACCAACCTGTGGCCTTTATCTCCAGAAGACTCCTCCCTCAGGAATGGCGATAGAGTACCATCGAGCGAGAAGCCTTCGCAGTGGTCTGGGCCTTGAAGAAGTTGAGGCCATACCTGTTTGGCTCTCACTTCCTGATTCAAACCGACCACCGACCCCTTCGCTGGCTCATGCAGATGAGAGGCGAAAATTCCATGTTGCTTTGGTGGTCCATTTCCCCACATGGGATGGACTTTAGGGTGGAACATCGACCCGGAGTTGACCACGCCAATGCTGACGGTCTCTCCCGTTTTTTCCGCCTTAGTGACGAGAACTCCCTAGAGGTTGGGTAGCTCTCCCCACTTTCAGCTGGGGGGGACGCATGTTAGGCCTGTCAGCCTTAGGGTGGTCTTTCCCTATTTTTTTTCACCCTTGCCTCATTTTTTCCCATCTTCTTTTTGTTGGCCTTAGGTCTCCTGGCACCTTCCCATTGCTAAACAATGCTAAGGTACAGGTGCTCTCCCCTACCAAAATGGCTGCCACAGGCCCCTGCTACTGTGGAGTGGACTTGATAGTAGCACCCTAGTTGCCAGGAGCTGGCTGGAACCCTTAAACATTGTTTCCATATCAGCCTGCCTTCCCTGCCCATAGCTAGAGTGAGGAAGCTCCTGGAACCTTCCAGAATAGGGGAGTGGTCACCAACTGCCAACTCAGAGAGTGGTAACCTGACCTGGGACTATAAAAGAAAAAGGAGGGAAACTTTCCAGTCAGTTGGGGCATCACTGACCTGGGGGACCCTACTTAGGAGACTTAGGCGGTAGGGCCTAGTCAGAAACCTATACCACTGGGGGTGGCAGGGTTTAGGCGCTGCCCACCAAGCTGTGTTACGAACACTGAACTGGCCCACTGTTCTGGCCTGGCGGGAGGGGAACCCAAGGACCACCTACAGTGACCTGCTGAGGAAACCTGTCAGCAGCCTTCAACTCAACCCCCCCTCTTCAAGTAACCAAGAATCTGCTTCCACAAAAAGGGCGCCAGAACCACCAAGCGCCAAGAAGAAACCTAACTGACCAGGACTACTGGCAATCAACCAGGTACTGGGCTGTGCCATCTGTGCCCCCTCTGTTTGCACCTGTGGCCCCTTCGCTGTCCTGCCTTCACTGCCTACCCAGTGCTCCCCTACTGTGCTATTGTGCCGTGAAGCGCTGTACCTAAGAAGCGCTATTACTCAGACTGCCTGTCCTGCTAGAACTGCAGTGACTGCCTCCATAGCGCCTGTCACCCAAGCGCTGGGCCCGCAGGAGAAGCGCTGCGAAACCTTGCTAGCTCTGTGCTTTGAAGCGCTGAGGAGAAGCGCTGGTGGCCCCACTCACCGCCGCAGCCCTTGCCGCCCCGCCAGAGCCTCAAGCGCCGTTCGCGGCCTCTGCCGGCCCAGAAGCGCCGACCTTATCACCCCCACGGTGGCCCCCGGGGGCCAGGAGAGGGTTGCCGAAAATCTTAGGCCATGATCTGAGGAGAGGCCCTGAAGCCTGCCTCCACCATCACGTGACGGGGGCGTCACCCTGGATTCCGCCCCTGTCAAACATCGCACAGCCATTGGTCCCCCACACTGCCGACATCACGACAGGCCCGGGAACCAGCAGCTTCACCATCGGAGGGCTCCGGAAGAGCCTGAGAGCCCCTCCGAGCTGTGACGCCCTACGGGCCGGCCCTACCATCAGCGCATGGCCCGTGCCGCCCTGCTGTGCCTGCAGCCTCTCACCCCGAGGCCTGCTGACATTGTCGCAAGGGGCCGAGGAGGCCTGAAGAGACTAGGTAACCCCCAGGGAGGAGGGGGGAAGGCTATAAGAGGCCCCGAGTTCACCCCTACCCTGGGGAATACTGTTGATGGGCCCTGTTGGCCCTGTGAAATCCTTCCAAAGTACTGGAACTGGGCCGGTGCCCCATGAGACACCTTTGGGGCCTCAGTTGGTCCAAGTTAAACCCTGGTTGGGGAAAGTAGTTGGTTACAGGCGACTGTTAGACCCTCCTACCAGGAGTGTGGTGATTGCCTTACATAATGTTACTCCTGAGTAAGGAAATGTTTATACCTGCCGTAAGAGGAGGTTCACGCTGATTTAAGGATGTTGCCTAGTTTTTAATGGAAATGTCTATCCTGGCCTGATGTAATGTTCATACTGCTTATTTATTGAGAAGCTGATTGCGACCTCATGCACCAGATCTGCCCCTGCTAAATGCAATATTGAAGGAGGTTCCCACTAGTGAATTCCTTGCAGGGGGGTGATGCGATATAATTTTGACAAACAAGTTATTACTGTGTATTTTCTTACAGGTGCTGACTAGGAGCAAGGCTGATGCCAGGCCTACAGTTATTTACTTACTATTTATTATTTATTTATTCATCTATTTATGGCTGAGAAATGAAAAGTATACTCTTTCAAGGAAATGTGAATTGAGTTAAAGCTATCTTGATTACCTGATCGCCGCAAATGGTCTATCAGCCGTGACCTTTATCCAGATATAAGTCAATTGTTTTAATCAATCCCACTGGTGTGGTCTCAGTCATTGTGTGTGCTACCTGTCTCAGTGGATGTGTGTGCTGTGTGGTCACTTTACACCTAAGCTTAGGGTGCCTACCCGCTCGAGCCAAGCTACCCCCCCCAGGGAACTGGTGACCCCAGTTCCTACAAATACTATCCAAATAAATCCATCACATGAAACAAATACACCAGAACCTCCTTTCAATATTCCTCAAAGCGCAATACCTCTTAATACCTATAATCACAAAATACAAACATACACCGACTTTTCACACACCATAAAGGAACAAACTCCAATGCCAAGCTTTCTCTCTTCTACCACACCTAACAAAGATACAGCAACACAGCAACACTCCTCCAAACGCCTCTCATCCATTGGCAATTTAGAACCTTACTTCATGACCCACATGCTGCACCACCACCCCTTACTCCTACACCTGCCGCCCTAAACAAGCAAACAATATAAGCAATGTGCCACACCTCACAACTTCACTTCCCCGTGTCTACTGCACAACAATGTTACACCACAAAAACAACACAGCCAACCAACTCACTCTCAAACACCATCTTCACCACATTCACACGCAGACCCATGAATCAATCAATCAAGAGTTTGTTAAAGCGCAACTACTCACCCGTAAGGGTCTCAGGCGCTAGGGGTGGGGGGGGTGCAGGTTCCATTCCTTCAAGGAGGGGGTCTGTCGAAGAGCCAGGTTTTGAGGTTTCTTGCGAAGATGGGGAGCGATGTTGTCTGTCTGAGGTGGAGCGGAAGGGCGTTCCATGCTTTGGCCTCGAGGAAGGAGAAGGAGCGGCCTCCCGATCTGGTCTTTCTGGTGCGGGGGACCTCGGCGTAGGATAGCTGGGCTGATCGTAGGGTCCTTTGGGGTGCGTGGAATTTGAGCCGGCTGTTCAGGTATGCTGGTCCGGTGCAGTGGAGGGCCTTGTGTGCGTGGGTGAGCATCTTAAAGGTGATTCTCGCCTCAACGGGGAGCCAGTGGAGTGTGCGCAGATGTTGGGAGATGTGGCAGTGTTTTGGCAGGTTGAGGACCAGTCTTGCGGCGGCGTTCTGGATGTTCTGTAGCTTGCGGATGAAGTTTTTGTTTCTTCCGGCATAGAATGCGTTGCCGTAGTCGAGTCTGCTGGTGACCAGGGCGTGACTGACTGTCTTTCGGTGTTCGAGGGGGATCCATTTGAAGATGAGACAGAGTTGATCTGGCGGTCCATTTTGAGCTCGGAGTCCAGGATGATTGCCTTCTTAGCATGCTGGATGAGGAAAATGATACAGAACAGCTATACGATTGCTATCCTAATACAGCTAATACCACCACTAAAAACACACCTGCTAGAAACCCATACAATACTGATAACTCTTCAAAACAAATTCTCACTGTAACTAAAGCCCATTCTCTAAACTGTCCACTAATAAATGCTTGGTGCCTCTCTAAAAACAAACTTCACATCTACGACCTTCTAACCGATGCAAAACCCGACATACTATTTGTTAGACCTGTCAGCCCTAGGGTGGGGTTTCCCTATTTTTTTCGCCCTTGCCTCATTTTTTCCCACCTTCTTTTTGTTGGCCTTAGGTCTCCAGGCACCTTCCTATTGCTAATCAATGCTAAGGTGCAGGTGCTCCCTTCCCCCAATATGGCTGCCACTGACCCCTGCTACTGCAGCGCGGTCTTTTAGATGCACTCTAGTAGCCAGGAGCTGGCTGGAACCCCTAAACATTGTTGCGATACCAGCCTACCTTCCCTGCCCATAGCTAGAGTGAGGAAGCTCCTGGAACCTTCAGGAATAGGGGAGTGGTCACCAACTGCCATCTGAGAGAGTGGTCACCTGACCTGGGACTATAAAAGAAAAGGGAGGGAAACTTTCCAATCAGTTGGGGCATCACTGACCTGGGGGACCCTACGCAGGAGACTTAGGCGGTAGGGCCTAGTCAGGAACCTATACCACTGGGGGTGGCAGGGTTTAGGCGCTGCCCACCAAGCTGTGTGAGGAACACTGAACTAGCCCACTGATCTGGCCCAGCGGGAGGGGAACCGAGGGACCACCTGAAGTGACCTGCTGAGGAAAGCCTTCAACTCAACCCCCCCTCCTCAAGAGACCAAGAATCTGTTCTCTACAAAGGGCGTAGGAACCATCTAGCGCAAAGAAGACCTTCTAACTGCCCACAGGACAGTTGGGGGACCAACAAGGTATTAGCGCTGTGTCACCTCCTGCGCTCCCTGTCTCCATATGGGACCCCTTTGCTGTTTTGCCACTGTTGTGTGGCCCGTCCTCGCTTGACTGAAATTGAACTGACCTATCTGCCCAGCACCCTCTTACTGTGCCCCTTGAGAAGCGCTGAAATTTCAGTCCATTGATGCCCCGGAGCGCTATGGCGGAGTGCTAGCTCCTGAACTGCCTAATTTGTTTGTAGCACTAGTGGGTCATCAGGCGCTGTGTGCTCCTGTGAAGCGCTGCTTGGGAAGAGCGCTGTGTGACCTGGAGCTCCACCTCGGCCCCGCGCGGCCTCAGGGAAGCGCTAGCAGGCCAACTCACCGCCGCAGCCCTTGCCATGCTGACGCGGCCCCGCCGCGCACCAAAGGCCATCGGACCCCGTAGCAGCCTTGGCACTTCCCCGGTGAGCCTGTCCTTTTCAACTGCAACCCCCCGGCGGCCCCCTGAGCCAAGAGAGGGCCGCTGCAAAATCTCGTCAGGCCGCGGTAGGACTCGCTGGGTTGAAGCCTGCATCACCCTAGTCACGTGGTGGGGGAACGCCGGCGCGTCACTGGCCACCCCCCAACTTGCCCGCACTGCGGATTGGTCCGCGAGTTCGCGCCCCTAGCCGGCTGTGCTGCTATTGGCGGCCGGCTCCTTATCCTCCGGGGGCCGCGATCCGAAGGAGAGAGTCAGCGGAGCAAGCCTGAGGCCTGAGGGAGGCCCGAGAAGAGCGCAGAGCCACGCGGTCCTCCCCTGACTGGCCTTCACGCCCCCTCATCTGGATCTGCGCAAGGGCTCAAGAAGAGCCGAAGAACACCAGATAATTCCCCCGGGGAGGAGGGCAGAAGACTCGGAGGACAAGCGAGGCCCCTAGTAGTGGAAGGAGGGCCCCGTGTTCGCCCCTCCCCCGGGGAAGACTGTGGCCGGGCCCCGTTGGCCCCACAAGTACTGTAACTGGGCCAAGGCCCCAAAAGGCACCATGAGGGGACCTCAATTAAGGAAAGTTAACCCCTGTCTAGGGGGATAGTTAGTTAAAGTCTGCTTTCATGGGAAGCCCATTGTTCTTATCTCTACCCACCAGAAGAGTTACACTTGTTTACGTATCGTTTTTGGCCTAGTGAAGAGAATGAAAAGTTAAGGCCTGCTCACTCTGGTTACCGGGATTGCACCTCCTTGCCTAAGGAAATGCTCATGTTACTTTGATGCATGGTTTATTAGTGCCTAAAGAGATACCTAGTGCTGAGTAATGAAATGTTTTACTCCTATCCTGCGGAAAGAGTTATTTCTAATGAAATGTTTTTCTCCTATCCTGCAGAGAGGTTTACCTTTGCCTAAGGAAATGCTGACTAAATGCTTTGCTGACTGAAATGCTACTCAAATGTCTCTAAAAGGAATTCCTTGCAGGTGCTGTCTAGGAGCAAGGCTGAAGCCAGGCCTATAGTTATTGAATATTGAATATTTATTTATTTATATATTTATGGCTGAGTGATGACAAAAATGCTCTTTTAAGGAAATGTGAATGGAGTTATTGCTACCTTGATTACTTGATTACCCCGATTGAACTATCAACCATGACCTTATTCTAGATAAAAGTACCTTGTTTAATCCATTTCACTGGTGTGCTCTCAGTCATTGTGTGTGGTACCTGTCTCAGTGGCTGTGTGTGCTGTACTTTACACCTAAGCTTTCGGGTGCCTACCGGCTCGGACCAGGCTACCCCCGGGCAACTGGTGACCCCAGTTCCTACACTATTCATAAATGAATCATGGTTGGGAGATGATATGGCCCCATTCCTGCATGAAACCGTTCCTTTAGGCTATCAAACGATCACCCAAAATATATAGGCAAAAAAGTTAAGTGGTCTAGCTGTTGTGTTCAGTCAAACATTACATATCACTAAAGTTGACGACATCACCATAAAGAATTGTGAGGCTCTTTTTCTCCAGTATTTGGGTGTCTTTCATAGATTCACATGCTTGAACACATGCTTGAATATTCCCCGTCGTCGGAGTGGGAGTCCCACGGTAAATAAAATAGCAATAAATACTAAATATATAATAATATATAATAAATATATATATACATAATAAGGAAAACCCAAAAAAATGCATACAAGAAGCATCTGGCACCTAACCAAAAAGTTCCCCATAGGAATGCATGGGGATAAAGAAGTTCCAATGCAGCCTATCCTTGTCATTATGTTAGTCCAAACTGCAGCCAATCAGGCGTTAGCAGCCCTCTAGAACCTTCTCCTCAGAGCTCAAGCCCTCAGATTTTCTACCGCACGTCGTGTGTAAGGGAGTCTCCCTGAGCTCTGCTCAGTTTTTCTTCTTCAAGTGTTCCAGTTCTCACAAAATGTCTTCAAGTAAGAAGTCTCTCTTCAGAGCTTGTTCCTCCTGTGGAAAGCTGAGATTATTTCATGATGACCCACACAGTAAGTGTATTTACTGCCTTTACCCGGACCATGAAGTAGGCACCTGTAAACTCTGTAGAAAATTCTCAGAGAAAACTCAAAAGGACAGAGAAGGCCGTTTACTTATCTGGCTTCAAAGGCTAAAGGACAAGGACAATGTACTTTCTGATGCTGAAAGTCTTGGGTCAGGCCGTTCTAAAGCAGCTTCTAAACGTGGTAGTGTGCAGGAGGTGCCTTCACCATTTCTTAAAAAGAGGAAAGTTTCCCTCGCTTTGGCCCCTGCGGTGTCTTCACCTTTACCTACCACGTCTGGGCCCACGAGACATAGCTCTCAGGCTCCTTCTGCTTCAAAATCCAGTGTTTCTGTGAAGAAAACGGAATCTTCGTCGACGACGGTAGTCCCAGCTCCGTCGACGAGAATGGCTGTCTCTGGTTCCAAATCGACGACGACGGTCACGACGACCCTGGCCTCTGGATCGTCGTCAGCTTTAGCGTCGACGTCTTCGTCGTCGATGAGAGTGGTTCTCAGTTCAAAGACCGTGTCTTCTTTGATTCCTATTTCATCTTCGTCGACGAAGAAAGTCCACTCGTCGACGACCTGGTCGTCGTCGACTAGAAGTGTGAAGACTCTGACTCTGTCGACGCCCTCGACGATGAGCGCACCGTCGACGTCTGTCCCGTCGACGAGGGGGCCTGTGCCATCTGCTCCGTCGACGACCGCTCCGTCGACGACCGCCCCGTCGACGACCACTCCGTCGACGACCGCTCCGTCGACGACCGCCCCGTCGACGACCACTCCGTCGACGACCACTCCGTCGACGACCGCTCCGTCGGCGACCGCTCCGTCGACGACGACTCCGTCGACGAAGACATTGAAAGTGAAGGCTCCATCGACGATGGCTCCGACGATACCAATGAAGATTGCTCCGTCGACGGTCTCCTCGTCGACGATGGCTTCCAAGTCGATTCCATCGCAGAAGTCGACTGATGTCATGCCGTCGACGCGTACGCAAGACACAATTTCAACGCCGGCCTCTTCATTTGCTACAATGCCTCTATTGCCTTTACAGTCCAGCAAACCACAGTTTGAGACTTTTACTGAGCGAGAGATGATTAATCCTCCATCTCCGCTGTTTGCTACTGATTCTGATCAAGAGTCTGATGACCAAGCGCACAGTCTTTCGGATCTGAACATTAAGTGCCAAGAATTCAGTAACGACGAGGAAGATCAGTATGGCCAACATCAAACAACTCACCCTCAAGTTTCAACTGCGATGTTGCCTATATCAATGATATCGAACCTCCAAAGTATGTTGGAAGATTACAATCGACGTTTCCCACCAACGCCACAGGTTACAGCTGTTCCATCGGTGCGGAATCCAGTTTCTGACCCGGTTCTGGCTCCTCCTCAACCAGCGTCGCTTGTAACTGTTCACCGAACTACATCAGTTCGTGTTCACACTACCATTTATCCAGAGGATGATGATGACGAGAATCCTCCAGAGCGTGAGGATGGTGAAGTTTCTGAAGTAGATGAGGATGGTGAAGAACATTTAGCGGAGTGGGATGACTATCGTGCTCAAACACCATCTCCTTCTCAGGTGCCAACAGCGGATTCTCCTGCAGTAGACATCGCAGGCTTCCACCAGTTAATGGACAGGGCGGCGCAGCGATTCAAATTGCCACGAGCACACCGAGAGGAAGATTGCTTCCTATACGATTTCAAGAACCAGCCCTTGAAACAGATCCACACAGTCCCGATTATAGACTTCATCTGGTGTGAAGGGGAGAAATTAATGAAGACGCCAAACTCTCTGCCAGCACAACTGCCGAGGTTAGAGAAGAAATACAAAGCTCCTGTAGGATCTCCAGCATGCCTTACAGGTCAACCTAAGCCCAACTCTGTCGTCACGCAGGCAGCTCAACGAGGTTCAAAGAATCCGGCGTCTACAATCACTGCTCCTCCGGACCGTGAGGGCCGTCGCCTAGATGCTATTGGGCGAAAATTTTCCTCCATGTCCTCTACAACGGTTCGAGTAGCTAACGCAATGGCCATATTAGGTCGTTATGACCGTCAGGCTTGGGCTGACATGTCCGCCTATGTGGCGTTACTCCCGGATGCTTCCAAGGCAGAAGCACAGAAAATTCTGCAAGAAGGAGAAAGGACGGCAGAAGAACTTATTGATTGTGCAGAGGATGTAGCCTGCACTGGTTTTCGCCAACTCGCTGGAGCGACCGTCCTGCGTCGCCAGGGTTGGTTACGCTCAACTTCGTTTCGACAGGAAGTTCAGGCAAGAATCCTAGATATGCCATATGACGGCGAGTCATTGTTTGGAGCGCATATTGATGAAGCGCTACAATCCATTAAAAAGGACACGGACACTGCACGTGCTTTGGGTACCCTTCAGTTTAAGAAGCAGCCCTTTCGGGGTGCTCGAGGACGTGGCACTACATCTACTTTTCGTGGAGGAAGCAGTCAATATCGGTCCTTCAACCAAGGTAACCAACGTTTCACCGGTAACCGCCAGCAGTCTTCCCGTCAGCAACCTGCCAGAACTTACAGAGGGAAGTCTAATTTCAGAGGACAATCCAACAAACGTCAATGACTTGTCTATCGAACGGAGAATTGGAGGTCAAATCTCTCTGTTTGGTTCTCAATGGTCCTCCATTACTACGGACCGTTGGGCACTCGACATTGTGAAGAGAGGCCATGCATTGGAATTTGTCGAGGTACCTCCTCCAACGCCACCTTCCGGACCGCCACCTCCGCACCTCAAAGAACTATTTCATCAAGTTCGCCTTCTCATTCAAAAAGGTGCGGTGGAAGTTGTGCCAAAGTCTCAAAGAGGGAAGGGGTTTTATTCCCGTTTTTTCCTTGTCATCAAAAAGAACGGAGAATGGAGACCAATACTGGACTTGAGAGCACTCAATCATTATCTCAAGGATCAGACCTTCCGTATGCTAACGCTTACAGAGATCTTGCGTTTGCTCTCAGTCGGAGATTTCATGACTACCATCGATCTCCGAGACGCTTACTTGCATGTCCCAATTCTAGCGGGTCATCGCAAGTTCCTGCGCTTCAAGGTGGGGCACCTTCATTTCCAATTCAGGGTCCTTCCATTTGGCCTCCGTTCGGCCCCGAGTCTTTACAAAAATGTTGGCTCCGGTCATGGCTTTTCTTCGTCTCCAAGGCATACAGATATTCCCATATCTCGACGATTGCCTCCTGAAATCTCAATCCCGCGCACAACTTCTACACCATACTGCAGTTTGTCAGACAGTATTCCGCTCCTTGGGTCTGTCCATCAATCTGGAGAAATCTCAATTGCAGCCAACAACTTGCAAGGATTTCCTAGGAGCAACGCTGGACACCAAACTAGCCAAGGCATTTGTCTCCCGGGAACGTCAGCAAAGGATTCTCCGACTAGTTTCGCTACTTCTAGCAAAGAAGTGCGTTTCAGTCCGTTTGTTGAAGTCCTTTCTGGGGATGGCTTCGTCGTGCATCGCTCTTGTTCCTCATTGCCGACTACGAGCACGACCTATCCAACAGGCTCTGGACAAGCAGTGGCGTCAAGTCACCGGTTCCTTCAACGATCAGGTTTCCATCACCATTCCCATGAAGAAGGCGCTCAAATGGTGGGCACAACCACACCAGCTAGCGGCAGGCACGTCTTTTCTGTCCAACACCCCAGATCTGACACTAACAACGGATGCCTCCCTGGAGGGCTGGGGAGCTCACCTCCAAGACCTGTCCGTCAAAGGGAAATGGACTTTGCATCAAAAGACCTGGCACATCAACAAGTTGGAGCTTATGGCTATCTTTTTGGCCCTGAAATCATTTCAACCAGTGCTGCAGGGAGAGTCAGTTCTCATACAGACGGACAACACGACCTGCATGCATTATAGAAACAAGCAGGGCGGAACAAAGTCTCCGGTGTTATCCCGCCTGGCAGAGGCGATTTGGGACTGGTCCATCAATCATCAAATCCAAATCACCGCAGTTCATCTTCAGGGGTTGTCCAACCTCCTGGCGGATTCCCTAAGCAGGTCCCGATCATCCAACCACGAGTGGGAACTCCACCAGCCAACACTCAATATGGTCTTTCACCGTTGGGGATTCCCGGAAATCGACCTCTTTGCGACTCCAGAGAACCGCAAATGCCCCGCTTACGCAAGCTGGCATCCCCACAAAGGATCCCAAGGCAATGCCCTTTTGATGGATTGGTCGAATCTCTTCGCCTACGCTTTTCCTCCGATCCCTCTGGTGCCCCGAGTACTTTGGAAGATGCGGAGAGAACCCTGCCACATCCTTCTGATTGCTCCCAGGTGGCCACGACAAGCGTGGTTCTCGGAGCTGCTAATCCTGTCTCAACGCAAACCCATTCTTCTTCATCCTCGAATGGATCTTCTCTCCATGAACAGGGGTCAAATCTACCATCCGGACCCCTCTTCCCTGAGCTTGTCAGCTTGGAACCTGAGCACTGTGAATTTGCACATCTAATCATTCCTCAGGAGTGTCGTAACATCCTCGCTCAGGCCAGGGCTCCATCAACTATAAAGACTTATAAGTTGAAATGGAAGCGCTTTTGCCACTGGTGTGCAGACGCCGGAGTACATCCTTTGCGTGCCACGCCCGCTGAGCTCCTCCCTTTCTTTCTCCATCTGGCTCAGTCGGGTTTGTCACATGCTACTTTAAGGGTCTTTCTGGCGGCAATATCACGCTTCCGCCATGATGGCTCCGCCTCCTTATGCTCATCCAGGTTGATACGTCAATTCTTCAAAGGACTTCTTCGGACTTTTCCTCCAGTTCGGCGTCCCCCTCCCGAGTGGCGCCTCAACATTGTCCTTTCACAATTAATGACTGCACCGTTTGAGCCAATCCATAAAGCGGACCTCAAGTATGTCACCTGGAAGGTTGCGCTTTTACTTGCTCTGACGTCTTCACGTCGAGTGAGTGATATGCATGCTTTCACGATCAAACAACCATTTCTGCAGTTTAAACCAGAGTCTGTGCTCTTACGCACTAACCCTACTTTCCTTCCAAAAGTGCCGTCAGACTTCCATATTAATGAGCCTGTTATACTGAAGTCTTTCTTTGCTAACCCGCAATCTCCTGCGGAACAACGCTTGCACTCTTTGGACATTAGAAGATGTTTAAAGTTCTACATCAGCAGAACAGCCCAGTTCCGAAAATCGGATCAGCTCTTCGTGGCCTATGGCCGTTTTCAAAAAGGGCGACCAGTCACCAAACCTACAGTAGCCCGCTGGGTGGCTTCGGCGATTGCTTTCTGCCATCAGAAAGCGGGAAAGCCTTTACAGTCTACAGTAAGAGCCCACTCTACCAGATCTGTAGCCTCTTCGACTGCACTCTTTGCCGGAGTTCCATTGCATCAGATTTGCAGAGCAGCCACGTGGTCCAGCAGGCACACGTTCACAAAGCACTACAATCTGGGTGCCATGGCTGAAGGAGATACCGCAGTGGGGAAAGCTGTGCTCCGTAATCTTTTTCAATAAGGTGAGCCTCTGTTCTACCCTCCTCCTATGGTTTCCAGTTTTATGCATGTCTTCTCTATGTATACATATAGTTGTATAACTTCTATGGCATGGGTTTATACCTGGTGATTCCAACCTTTGGTGTATACATTGCATCCTGGAAACTTTGTGTTCGGATACGGACTGCTTACTATTCTATATTCAAGCATGTGAATCTATGAAAGACACCCAAATACTGGAGAAGAACAATTGTTACTTACCTGTAAACAGGTGGTTCTCCAGTATTGGTGTCTTTCATAGATTCACATGCGACCCTCCCATCCTCCCCTCAGAGGCTCTCTTCTCCTCATGGACTCTGTGGTCACTCTTGTGCTACGAAAATCTGAGGGCTTGAGCTCTGAGGAGAAGGTTCTAGAGGGCTGCTAACGCCTGATTGGCTGCAGTTTGGACTAACATAATGACAAGGATAGGCTGCATTGGAACTTCTTTATCCCCATGCATTCCTATGGGGAACTTTTTGGTTAGGTACCAGATGCCTCTTGTATGCATTTTTTGGGTTTTTCCTTATTATGTATATATATATTTATTATATATTATTATATATTTAGTATTTATTGCTATTTTATTTACCGTGGGACTCCCACTCCGACGACGGGGAATATTCAAGCATGTGTTCAAGCATGTGAATCTATGAAAGACACCAATACTGGAGAACCACCTGTTTACAGGTAAGTAACAATTGTTCTTCTCACCAGATGCAATCCTACAACATCTTCCTCCTGTAACCTCCTGCTCCTTTACATACCTCCATCTAGCAAGGCGACATTCCCAGACACACTTCTAGAGACAATTGCAATATACTCCAACCTATGCGTTATGGGTGACCTAAACATTTGGGTCAAGTGCTCACTACGCCACTGGAGTCAAGCTATCCTGGCTGAAGACGGCTGATAGACAGCAATCGGTCCTAGGATGCTTGATTCCGGTCCAGGGAAGACATGGCTTGGCAGTTCGGGCTGGACTGTTTTCATGAGGCACAGGGTCAAGACTGATTTGCATTTGGCCATGTCTGAACTGGGGTGGCTTGGTGAGCAAAATAACGATGGATTAAACCCAGATCTGTGACTGGGGGTAAATGTTTTGCCATTGTGCAGCATTCCATCCATCATCTTGTGTGTTTTGCTGTTCACCCTTTGTTGGAAGGGTATGCCCAGACGTGGATCCAGTGCTCACTACGCCACTGGAGTCAAGCTATAATGGCTGAAGACGGCTGATAGCCAGAAACCGGTCCGAGGATGCTTGATTCTGGTCCAGGGAAGACATGGCTTGGCAGTTCGGGCTGGACTGTTCCCATGAGGCACAGGGGCAAGACTGATTTGCATATGGCAATGTCTGAAATGGAGTGGCTTGGTGAGCAAAATAACGATGGGTTAACCTCAGATCTGTGAATGGGGGTGAATGTTTTGCCATTGTGCAACATTCCGCCCATCATCTTGTGTGTAAGGAAATGTTCATGTTACTTATATGCATGGTTTATTAGTGCCTAAAGAGATACCTAGTGCTGAGTAATGAAATGTTTTACTCATATCCTGCGGAAAGGGTTATTTCTAATGAAATGTTTTTCTCCTATCCTGCAGAGAGGTTTACCTTTGCCTAAGGAAATGCTGACTAAATGCTTTGCTAACTGAAATGTTACTCAAATGTCTCTAAAAGGAATTCCTTGCAGGTGCTGTCTAGGAGCAAGGCTGAAGCCAGGCCTATAGTTATTAAATATTGAATATTTATTTATTTATATAATTATGGCTGAGTGATGACAAAAATGCTCTTTAAAGGAAATGTGAATGGAGTTAATGCTACCTTGATTACTTGATTACCCCGATTGAACTATCAACCATGACCTTATTCTAGATAAAAGTACCTTGTTTAATCCATTTCACTGGTGTGGTCTCAGTCATTGTGTGTGGTACCTGTCTCAGTGGCTGTGTGTGCTGTATGGTCACTTTAAACCTAAGCTTTCGGGTGCCTACCGGCTCGGGCCAGGCTACCCCCAGGCAACTGGTGACCCCAGTTCCTACACTATTCATAAATGAATCATGGTTGGGAGATGATATGGCTCCATTCCTGCATGAAGCTGTTCCTTTAGGCTATCAAACGATCACCCAAAATCGTATAGGCAAAAAATTAAGTGGTCTAGCTGTTGTGTTCGGACAAACATTACATATCACTAAAGTTGACGACATCACCATAAAGAATTGTGAGGCTCTTTTTCTCACCAGATGCAATCCTACACCGTCTTCCTCCTGTAACCTCCTGCTCCTTTACATACCTCCACCTAGCAAGGCGACATTCCCAGACACACTTCTAGAGACAATTGCAATATACTCCAACCTATGCGTTATGGGTGACCTAAACATTTGGGTCAAGTGCTCACTAAGCCACTGGAGTCAAGCTATCCTGGCTGAAGACGGCTGATAGACAGCAATCGGTCCTAGGATGCTTGATTCCGGTCCAAGGAAGACATGGCTTGGCAGTTCGGGCTGGACTGTTTCCATGAGGCACAGGGTCAAGACTGATTTGCATATGGCCATGTCTGAACTGGGGTGGCTTGGTGAGCAAAATAACGATGGATTAAACCCAGATCTGTGACTGGGGGTAAATGTTTTGCCATTGTGCAGCATTCCATCCATCATCTTGTGTGTTTTGCTGTTCACCCTATGTGGGAAGGGTATGCCCAGACGTGGATCCAGTGCTCACTACGCCACTGGAGTCAAGCTATAATGGCTGAAGACGGCTGATAGCCAGAAACCGGTCCGAGGATGCTTGATTCTGGTCCAGGGAAGACATGGCTTGGCAGTTCGGGCTGGACTGTTCCCATGAGGCACAGGGGCAAGACTGATTTGCATATGGCAATGTCTGAAATGGAGTGGCTTGGTGAGCAAAATAACGATGGATTAACCCCAGATCTGTGAATGGGGGTGAATGTTTTGCCATTGTGCAACATTCCGCCCATCATCTTGTGTGTAAGGAAATGTTCATGTTACTTTGATGCATGGTTTATTAGTGCCTAAAGAGATACCTAGTGCTGAGTAATGAAATGTTTTACTCCTATCCTGCGGAAAGGGTTATTTCTAATGAAATGTTTTTCTCCTATCCTGCAGAGAGGTTTACCTTTGCCTAAGGAAATGCTGACTAAATGCTTTGCTAACTGAAATGTTACTCAAATGTCTCTAAAAGGAATTCCTTGCAGGTGCTGTCTAGGAGCAAGGCTGAAGCCAGGCCTATAGTTATTGAATATTGGATATTTATTTATTTATATATTTATGGCTGAGTGATGACAAAAATGCTCTCTTAAGGAAATGTGAATGGAGTTAATGCTACCTTGATTACTTGATTACCCCGATTGAACTATCAACCATGACCTTATTCTAGATAAAAGTACCTTGTTTAATCCATTTCACTGGTGTGGTCTCAGTCATTGTGTGTGGTACCTGTCTCAGTGGTTGTGTCTGCTGTATGGTTACTTTACACCTAAGTTTTCGGGTGCCTACCGGCTCGGGCCAGGCTATCCCCGGGGAACTGGTGACCCCAGTTCCTACACTATTCATAAATGAATCATGGTTGGGAGATGATATGGCTCCATTCCTGCATGAAGCTGTTCCTTTAGGCTATCAAACGATCACCCAAAATCGTATAGGCAAAAAATTAAGTGGTCTAGCTATTGTGTTCAGACAAACATTACATATCACTAAAGTTGACGACATCACCATAAAGAATTGTGAGGCTCTTTTTCTCACCAGATGCAATCCTACACCGTCTTCCTCCTGTAACGTCCTGCTCCTTTACATACCTCCACCTAGCAAGGCGACATTCCCAGACACACTTCTAGAGACAATTGCAATACACTCCAACCTATGCGTTATGGGTGACCTAAACATTTGGGTCAAGTGCTCACTACGCCACTGGAGTCAAGCTATCCTGGCTGAAGACGGCTGATAAACAGCAATCGGTACTAGGATGCTTGATTCCGGTCCAGGGAAGACATGGCTTGGCAGTTCGGGCTGGACTGTTCCCATGAGGCACAGGGGCAAGACTGATTTGCATATGGCAATGTCTGAATTGGAGTGGCTTGGTGAGCAAAATAACGATGGATTAACCCCAGATCTGTGAATGGGGGTGAATGTTTTGCCATTGTGCAACATTCCGCCCATCATCTTGTGTGTTTTGCTGTTCACCCTATGTGGGAAGGGAATGCCCAGACGTGGGGCCCGTGCTCACTACGCCACTGGAGTCAAGCTATCCTGGCTGAAGTTGGCAGATAGCCAGAAACCAGTCCTAGGATGTTTGGTTCCTGTCCAGGGAAGACATGGCATGGCAGTTCGGGCTGGACTGTTCCCATGAGGCACAGGGTCAAGACTGATTTGCATATGGCCATGTCTGAACTGGGGTGGCTTGGTTAGCAAAATAAAGATGGATTAAACCCAGATCTGTGACTGGGGGTGAATAGTTTGCCATTGTGCAACATTCCGTCCATCATCTTGTGTGTTTTGCTGTTCACCCTATGTGGGAAGGGTATGTTCAGACGTGGGTCCCATGCTCACTACGCCACTGGAGTCAAGCTATCCTGGCTGAAGATGGCTGATAGCCAGAAACCGGCCCTAGGATGTTTGATTCCAGCCCAGGGAAGACATGGCTTGGCAGTTCGGGCTGGACGGTTCCCATGAGGCACAGGGTCAAGACTGATTTGCATATGGCCATGTCTGAACTGGGGTGGTTTGGTGAGCAAAATAACGATGGATTAAACCCAGATCTGTGACTGGGGGTGAATGTTTTGCCATTGTGCAACATTCCGTCCATCATCTTGTGTGTTTTACTCAACATTTGGTTTGACAAACCCAATATGACCCATCGAATACAATAATTATCGGCCTAGACGCACTGAACCTGCATCAGATTGTCCACAAACCACACACATCGCCAGACATATCCTAGATATCATTTTTGCTAATACTGAACAAGTTACCTTTCAAACATAACTTCAGTCACATGGTCAGACCACCGCTTGCTTGCTTTCCAACATAAAACAACACGAAGCGAATCACCTAAAACTACCTTACGTCCATCCACCTATTCATTTAGAAACAAAACTAACATCCAGTACAAATCTGGAAACAATACATTCTGTTCAAAAACTATATAAGTGGCTACAGGAAGCTTTTGACATCCTGATACAACTCAAAACCACTCAACAGAACAAAAGAAAAAAAGCTCCTTGGAGGAACATAGAGATAAAAAACATAGAACAATAAATTAGAAAGCTGCAACGTACCTGGCTCAAAACAAACGCCAAACAAGACAAACTTCACCTACAGAAAATTAACAGATTATACAAGTCAGCTATCAAAAAAGTTTAAAAAAGATACTATTCAGACAGAATTCAAACTGCTAAATGTGCAAATAAAGAATTATATCCAATAATTATTTTCGCAAATCAAATTGCCTTGAAGAAATTCATCCTGTTACTCAAGATTTCACAGACAAACTGGCAAATCATTACACAGACAAAGCAGACACACTGGACTCGTACTTAAAAAAGAGACAAAGCACCAGCACTAACCCTTGTACAAAACAACAACCCAAGAGTACTATAACCCAGGCTCTCCGTTCCTTACAACACATCTCACACAATCAATTTATGGACCTGATCAAAGCAAGCAGGCCTGCCGGCAGCCCTTCAGACGTGTGTCCACAACAGACTTTCAAGACAATTCTTTTATCAACCTCTGCTTCCACTCCAGTAAGAAGAATCATCAACGATTCCTTAACTACCGGACTATTTCCAGAAGAACTCAAAAAGTCACACATACGCCCTTTAATGAACAAAAAAACACGTGGATCAGCTGAACCATGACAACTACAGACCCACTACAAATCAACCTTTCCTGGGCAAACTGATAGAAAGATCAGCGTTTGCCCAGATGTCAAAATTCATTGAAGAAAATGCTATACTTACAGACTTCCAAACGGGATTCCGTCCGGGCAGAGGCACAGAATCTGCCCTCCTTGCCATCAGGGATGACCTAAAGAATACAGTATACCTCAACGGGGTTGCTGCACTACTCCTCTTGGAGCTTTCGGCTGCCTTTGACACAGTTGACCATGACACAAAGACTCTATGAAGCCGGCATAGAGGGGACTGCTCTAGACTGGATCGCGTCCTACCTTCGTAACAGAACTAATGTCATCCACACCCCACTTTTCTCATCCAAAACGTACTCCACAAAAGCAGGAGTCCCTCAAGGCTCTATCATCTCACCCATGCTTTTCAACATCTTCATAAAGTCATTACCAGTATTGATCAATTAATTTCACCTCACGTGCTATAACTATACAGATGACACACAAATACTCCTTCAACTGAAGTTCCCCAAAGGCACTGGAAAATTCCCAATGTTCAGTTGTCTCAGAGCTGTGGATCAGTGGATGACTTGGAGCCATCTCAAATTGAATGCTTCCAAAAAACGGAAATACTCACATGTGGTGATTTAAAACATTATGACCGGGGGCGTGGCCAAGATGGCGGGGTGAGCGGACGCTTCCTCCCGTAGCTCCTCCGGCCCGGCTCAGCTCGAGCCCCTTTCTTGCACTTCTCTCCCCCCGCTGATGCTCAGCGAGTGAGAGGAGTGTGGCGGAGTACTTGGCGCGCACATTGATGGCACTTTGGCCCTAATCGCCTCGGAGGAAGTACTTCAAAAGTTTGGTCAAAGATCGAGAAACGGAGGAGAGCCTGGGAGGCGGAGCGAACTGCAGTGCTGTCCAGGCGCCCCGGCTGGGCCTGGTGCTGAAAGCTGACGATCCAGAGGGGATCGGACCCGCCGCGTCCCGGAGGATAGCGGAGCCCTACGGGTGGGGTCTTGGCGGCACGGAAGACCTTGGATTTGAGATTGGTGCCTCGGCCCCGACTAGCGACGGCGACGCACTGCGCTGTGCAGGCCCTGGCCCCGTGACCGGCAACCGGGGTCCTCAACGCTGGGATCGGCCCGCTCGGGCCCTTCTGTGAAACTGTTTGACATTGGCGGAGGAAGTTCTTTGATTGCTGTGATCCCGGGGGGCACCGGCGGTGTCGACAGCCCGAGCCGCTCTTCCCGCCCCGCCCTGCCGCCATCTTGTCCCCGAAAGACTGGTGTTGGTGGCCTCCATCGGTGCCCTAGGCTGGCGGGTGCTTGCAGTCGCCTCCGCTACTATACTAACTTTCTGTGGGACGCGCTGAAGGGGGACCCCTGCTTTGGCTCCCAATCGCCGCCCTGGCTGGGTGCCGCGACTGGCAGTGCCCGGACTGGCCCGCCATTTTGTCGCTTGTGACGCAGCACCCCTTCTTACGGAGTGGTCCCCACATCTAGCGCTCGCCGGCGGCTGGGCTACCCTGAGGTGGCCGGACCCGAGCCCGCTCGTCCACTGCGGCGACTACGATGACTGGGAGGGGCGGCTCGAGGAAGGGGGATCGTACCCTGCCGGACATGCTTGGCAGGGCCCAGCAGCTGCGGGACAGAGCTCAGCCGTCGCCGGGGTCCTCCCGAGCCTCGGTGGATGCGGCTGGGGGCGAGCCTCCGGTCACGAGGTCCTTTATGGAGGAAGTGTTTAGCTCCCTCAAGGAAGACTTTCAAACGCTGAAGAAGGAAGTGGCCAGTGAGGTCCGTGAAGTACGCAGGGAGGTGGAGGGCCTCGGCGAGCGAGTTGAAACTGTAGAGACGGCGGCTCAACGCCGGGATGAAGAGATAGTCCATCTTAAACAGGACGTTCTCCGCCTCCGGGAGCAATGTGTTGAGCTCCAGGCCCACTCTGAAGACCTCGAGAACAGGTCCCGGCGGAACAACATCCGGGTGCGTTGTGTCCCATCCGCGGACGAGGGGGCCGACTTGGTGGCCTATCTGCAGGACCTGTTCCGAGAGATCCTGGGGGAAGATGCAGACTTCCCTGTCCGCATTGACAGAGCGCATAGGGTTGGTCGACAGCGCCAGTCATCGGCGCCCCCACCGGACATTTTGGCATTCCTGCCCGACTTCCCGCTGAAAGAACGCATCATGGCGGAGGCCCGAAAGAAGCAGCTTCTAACTTTCAGGGAGCGGCCTGTAGCGCTCTACCAAGACCTGTCCGCCATCACGCTGCAGAAGCGCAGGTCCTTCAGGATTGCCACTGACTTTCTGCGCGAACACGAGACGCCTTACTCCTGGGGACACCCTTTCCGTCTGATCTTTAGGTGGAACGGGGTGCTGCACCAGCTGCGCTCCCTACAATACATCTGCGGGGTCCTGGGGCTCACGGCTACAGAGGAGGACGGGGCTACACCGTCGTGGAGGCGCCCAGAGAGACGGAGCCGACGGAGGTCAACGAGGAGACAGTCGCCAGCGAGTGCAGGGCGTCCTGATTCCCCTACTATCAGGGCGGACATGGCTGATGCTTTGAGGGCGGCGGCCAGGGACTTGGCCGACTCCAACGGCGTGGCTTTGACGGCCTAATTTCGCTCCGGGGGAGATGTTCTTAGCCTTCACGATGCTGGGTTTGGAGCCGGGGGTCGGGGGGGAGCGGATGGAGGTGAGTGGCTGAATGTCCACTTTGCTGCTTTCTACGGACTTGCCCGTTTTGGGGCTTGACTGAGACAATGGGGTGTTTATGTTTGTTTTTGGCTAGTTACCATGGGTGTGTTTTGAGAGAGTGTAAGGGTTGTTTTGTTGTTGGGGAGGTCCCGTCCATGCCCACGCTTGGCCTGTCCTGGCCTTTCCCGCGCGCCTGCCCCATGTGCCCCGCCTGCTGATCCCTTGCTTGTCGCATAGCGTTTCTGATCCCCGGGTGGAATGCTGTCCTTAAAGGTAGTGACCCTTAATGTTAAGGGTCTGAATAACCCCGTGAAGCGACGGGCGATCCTATCATTGCTGGAGGGGACACAGGCGGATATATGCCTCCTGCAGGAGACTCATTTGCTGTCCCGGGATTGCCATAGGCTACGCTCTGCCAAGTTCCCCACTCAGTTCTTCTCCTCGGCGGCGACCAAGACTGCGGGAGTGCCCATTCTTTTAGCGAGCTCCTTTAGAGGTGAGGTTCTGTACACGTATGCTGAACAGAAGGGGAGGCTCCTTGCATATCGCATGCGCCTAGGGGGAATAGCTTTTACGGTTGGCTCAGTTTAAAGCCCGAATGATCACCAGGATCGTTTCTTGGACTCAGTGTTGGTGGACGTCACTGCCTCTCCCGACCGCCATGTTATCCTGGGGGGAGACCTTAACATTGTTTTCGACTCTGCTATGGACAGGTCGGCGCAACGCTCCCCGCAGACGGGGGAACTTTCCCGCGCGGTGAAGGATCGGATTGTGGAGATGGATTTGCATGACCTCTGGCGCTCTATGCACCCCACTGATAGGGACTACTCCTACTTTTCCCATGCGCACCGCACCTACTCGCGGCTGGATTACCTCCTCGTGAGTGGGCCAATGTGCACTGCCGCCACAGCGGTGGACATTGGGGTCCTGTCTCTGTCCGACCATGCGCCAGTTTCCGGTGTTTTCAAGTGGCCGGTGGCCTCTCCCTCTCGGGGGACGTGGCGTCTTCGTGATACCCTTTTACATAAAAAGTCTGTTGTGAAGCGCATAGGGGAGGTCATACAGGATTATCTGATTCATAATGGCAACTCCGACACGTCCCTCGCAACGCAGTGGGCGGCTTTGAAGGCGGTCCTCCGGGGGGAATTTATTTCCATCTCCTCAGCCGAAAATAAGGAGCGGCAACGTAAAAGGGACGAACTGACTGCGCAGGTCCGGGAGCTTGAGCAGGTCCACCGCCGCACATGGGCTCCGAGAGTTTGGAGGCAGTTGAAAGCAGCGAGGAAGCTCCTGTCGGCACTGGATCTTGATAGGGCGGAGTATGCCGCTTTGCGCCTGAAACACGCCTTCTACTCAGGGGGGGACAGGTGTGGTAAGCTCCTGGCCCACCGGCTCCGGGTCGCACAGCAGCGTAGTGTCGAGAAGGAACTGGTGGGCACGGACAGGGTTGTTGTTTCTGGTGACGCAGAGGTGGCGGAATCTTTTTGCAGCTTCTACGAAGCGCTGTATGCTGGGAGCCCTCCTCGCCACGAGACGCCGAGGACTATTTGGAGTCAGTGGCCCTCCCGGTGCTGGATCCCGCCCAGGCGGACCATCTGGAGAGGGACATTCATGTTGAGGAAGTAATCTCCGCTATAGCGCGACTGAAGCATGGTAAGGCCCCGGGCCCGGATGGCTACACATCCTTGTTTTATAAGACCTTTTGTACCGCTGTGGCCCCTATCCTGGCTCGACTGTTTAATTCGTTCTCCGAACCTGGCGCCATCCCACCGGACCTCCTGAACGCAACGGTATCGGTCATCCCGAAACCCGGGAAAGACCGGGCCATGTGTGGTTCGTACAGGCCCATCTCGCTCTTAAATGTCGACCTCAAGTTATATACGGGGATTCTAGCGTCCAGGCTTGGTCTGCACCTACCGGGACTGGTGGAGGCGGACCAGGCTGGCTTCGTACCCGGTAGACAGACGGTTGACAACACCAAGAGGGTGACGCATGTACTAGAGAAGGCCTCGCGGGTCCCGGGGGAGCGGATGCTGCTATCAGTTGATGCGGAGAAGGCCTTCGACAGAGTTCATTGGCCGTACCTCGAGCTGGTTCTCAGGAAACTGGGTATCGGAGAGAAGTTCCGCACCATGGTCTTCAACTGTTGTAAACGTCCTTCGGCGTCGGTGCGGGTCAATGGGGGTAGCTCCGGTAGTTTTGCCATTGAACGCGGTACGAGACAGGGTTGCCCCCTCTCGCCGCTTCTGTTTGCCCTCTATATGGAGCCGTTTGCTCAGAGGATTCGCAACAACCCGGATGCTATTGGGGTCAAGATGGGCCAATATGTCCACACGGTCAGTCTCTACGCGGACGATGTCCTGCTGACCCTAGACGACCCCAGGAGGTCTCTCCCTGCTTGCGTCCAGGAACTGGACGCCTTTGCGCGTGTGGCCGGCTTCAAAATGAATATGAGCAAGTCGGTGGCGTTGGATGTGTCCCTGGCGGCGGATACCAGAAGGGACCTTCAGCGCCTTTTCCCCATGCAGTGGTCCTCGTCTACGGTGCCATACCTGGGGATCCTGCTGGCACCCACACTGCCTGCGATGGTGACAGCCAATTACACTTCCCTTGGCAGGAAGATCAAGGAGGAACTTGGCCGCTGGAACAAGGGCCTTCTGTCTTGGCTGGGTCGCATCGCGGTGGTCAAGATGACGGTGCTGCCCCAGATTCTGTACCTCTTTCGCGCTCTGCCTCTCCAACCCCCTGTGGGTTGGATAAGACAAACGCAGGCTGACATCTCCCGCTTCATTTGGCAAGGCGGCAAGCCACGGATGAAGAGGGTCCTCTCCACGCTTGCTCCGGAGGCGGGAGGTCTTGGTATTCCGGACCTCCGTAAATATTTCCAGGCGGCGCAACTGCGATATTTGGTGGAGTGGAGCAGGTGGGAGTCCGACAAACACTGGCTTTTTCAAGACCAGGCGGTGGCGGGCCGCACCCTCCAGGAGGTTCCGTTCTTACGCCGCGCGCATCGCCCTGCTAATCTCTACGCCTCTTTTGTTACGCGGGTCCCCCTGAGGGTGTGGGATGCAGTTTGCGGGGCTCATGACCTGACCACCTTCCCCTCGCCGTTCACACCCATAGCGGGTAACCCGGACTTCTCCCCAGGGATGGAGCCGGGAGCCTTCTCCCATTGGGTGAGCGCGGGCTGTAGGGCGCTTTTCCAGATCTACGGGCCGGAAGGCGTGATTCCCTTTCAACAACTTAGGCAGGAATTCGGCCTGACGGAGATGGACATACTGCGCTATATGCAGGTCCGTCACTGGGCTCTCCAACCCCAGGTGCGCGACACCGCTGCTCGCCAAATCACACCGTATGAGCGGTGGTTGGTGACTCGGACCTCGGATGCCAAGCTGATTATTGATTTGTATAAATTCCTTCAACCCCCGACGTTCCACTATTATAACCCGGGGAGGGAGCGCTGGCACAGAGAATTGGGTAGGACACTCAGCCATAAGGAGTGGGACAAAATTGCATATCGGGCGCGGCACTCGGCATATCACACGGGACTTACGGAGACCTTTACTAAGGTGTCTACTTATTGGTACTACACCCCGGAGAGGCTGTATGAAATGCATAGACACACTGACAAGGGGTGCTGGCGGGGATGCGGACAGGAGGGTACCCTCTCACACATTCTTTGGGTTGCCCGGTGCTGACCGCTTATTGGAAGGAGGTTTTGGATGAGGTGGATAAGCACTTTGAGATTGAGCTGCCGCGCTTCCCAGCGTATGTTTTGCTAGGCCTTCCCAATGACCTAATGTATCCGTTGAAGTCCCGCAGGGGTAGACAGATTGCAATTGCGCTGGGCTCAGCGGTTCAGAACATTCTTGTTCACTGGCGCACCACCACTGTCCCCTCCATCACGGGTTGGTTGCATAGGCTCTGGCAGGTGTTGGGAATGGAGAAGATGTCGCTCACGGTGGCTGGGGATGTAGACCAATTTGAGGAGCTATGGCAACCCTTCCTAGCACTACTGTCCACGGAATTCCGGGAACTCACCTGCCCGAGGTACCTTCGACTTCTTAGGCTGACGCCACCGACGACCCCGGTGGATTAGACTGCACGGGGGACCTGATTTTAGGGGATGGGGTGAGGGCTGATTGAGGCGGGTTATCCTACTACAGGGCCATTGGACGGGGGAGTTGGGGTGTTGTTTTCTTTCTCCTTTTTTATGGGGGGTGGGGGATCGGAGGGACTGGGTTGTGCCTTGATGGGTCGCTGATGGCTATCCGCGCTCGGCTTTAGATGGGGTGTTGAGGTGCATGCGAGGGTCACACGGATTACTTATTTGCCTTACATTTGCTGTATTTTTCTTCTGGACCACCGGACTACTTTTCACTAACGCTCCTGAGATGCACTTCTTCCTTTATTGTACTGTATGTAACCTTAACCTCCTATTACCCTCCACCATGCTTTTTTGTCTTAATAAAATGCTTTAAACCTAAAACATTATGACCCGCTTTCCTCCTGGCCTGATGAACGGGGATCACCGCCTAACGTATCGAAGGAATTTAGAAACCTCGGAATTACCATGGACTCCGAGCTATCAATGAATACCCAAGTGGACAAATTAGAAAGATCAAGTTTTGTCACTATAAAAACACTGCAATGAATTTTCCCTCATTTGGGATTTCCACACAAGATCCAAGCTACCATCTCCCTTGTTTTGTCCAAACTCGATTACGCTAATAGCTTCTACCACGGATCACCTTTAACAACCATCAAAAGACTACAACAGATACAGAACTCGGCTGCCAGACTACTCTTGCATATCAAACCGGGAGGCCACTTCTCACCTGTCTTGAAAGCCCTGCATTGGTTACCGGTTGCCAGAAGATCCACATTCAAGCTACTTTGTATCACCCACAAAGCACTATATGGAATGGGACCGCTCTTCATCAGGAATAAAATCACCAAACACATTCAACAAAGGAACATCTGCTCTAAAGGGGCATTGTGCCTCAAAATCCCAAGATACCAGGAAAAAACATGGGTGGCACATCCTTCTTTGTTCAAGCAGCCAAACTATGGAACTCTTTACCCCCCAACATAAGATCCACTGACAACCACCTTATCTTGAGAAAACTACTCAAGAATTTTCTCTTCCCCACCGAAGCACTATACGCAAAGAGAAATTTACAGCATATCCCTCTGTATATAAACATTTATCTCACTATAGATTTGTACCTATCTTTGTGTATTGCGTTGTATAAACATGTAGAATAATTATGTTGTTAATAAAAAATTGTAAAAAAAATTAAAAAACATCTTTGGTCTACATGTACTTTCTTCCATTGTGCATCTATGTACCTTCCATGTACTTGTTTCTGTGTGTCAATTACTTTTCTTCTGAAAAATCATATCCATAATTAGTCACGAAATACATGTGTTATATACAATGTGAAACTGTTAACTTTACATTGTGCTTTTAATAGTGCATCCATTTGAGTATTCATGCTCACATTTTATTAGTATTTTCTTGTACTCTCCAAACATGTTTTTCCCTCATATACTGAATGTTCAAACATGTTGAATTCTTCCCGCTTTCACATTGTATATAGCACATGTATTTCGGGACTAATTAGCTTTCAATGTTTTTTATGTGTTTCATCACAATGTATATACTTCTCAGAAATAATAATGTCTCAGGTTTATTATGCCGGTGTTAATGCACTATCATAACTCAGGCATCTGTCACATGTGACAGGAGCTTTCCTTTCATTCTTCGGTAATCGGCGCATGGCCTTGTGAGTCTTTCAACTCTGGCCCATAGCGCACGTCCTCAGTAACCTTTTCCCGCAGCCTCCGGTATTTAATTATCCTCCGGGAGGGGCCGCGCATGCAATTCATTTGTTGCTAAGACACCGAACTGTGAGGACCCCTGTCTTCAGGTAATTAACCACACAACTCGCGGCGTAATTGTAATGCTTTTACAGCCGGCTGCCTTTCCTTGCCAGCATGACTAAGCTTTCGCACATTTACTTCACAGACCGCTGATCGCCTTGAACAGGTGATTAATACACGGACCATGACATCGCCCCCTCCGTTACAACTATGCCCAGGCTTCATTCCTGAATAACACTGAGATATGTCTGATCAGGACTGTAACCGACGTATACGCAATCCTCGATGCCGGTCAAGTACTTAAGGCATTTTTTCCCAATCTTTCCTCCTTAGTTAATTAATCTCCTTGATGGTTACCCCAAATGGAATTTACTAGTGAATACGACATGGCTTGATGAACTCATCCCTTGGCTTCTCACCACATGCGGAGGGGTAAGCCTTACCTTTTTCAACCACGCGCACTGCTTCTTGATGCGCACCTTTACATACATACTCAGTTTTTTCACACAGAAGTCCCTTTTATTGACTCTGCGTTATTGTTCATTTGATTCTCTTTATATTATTTAACATTGGTATCCGCATTCTTTTCAAAGGCTCTCCTTTTTTACACAGAAAAATTATAGTGGTTGTTGCCACGACTGGATATCACAAAGAACATATATGACTTTACACAACAAAACATATATACATTCGCAAAACGATCAAAAGAAAGGGGTTAGACTGTACACTTCATTATATTGTGGTCATTTCTAATCATCCTACTATACTTAAACCAACTTTGAATCTGGGGTAGAGGTGTATCCCTCAGATTTTTGGTAGAATCAATAGTCCCAGATAGTGTAGGAGAATGTTACTGTCCGAAATTATGCTCTTCAAGGTATAAGTCTTTTTTCTTTTTTATACATGTGAGTTTGGTAGTTGAGCATAAAGGTCTCCAATCCACTAGATAATGCATTATCTAGTGGATTGGATATGTTCTTTGTGATATCCAGTCGTGGCAACAACCACTATAATTTTTCTGTGTAAAAAAGGAGAGCCTTTGAAAAGAATGCGGATACCAATGTTAAATAATATAAAGAGAATCAAATGAACAATAACGCAGAGTCAATAAAAGGGACTTCTGTGTGAAAAAACTGAGTTTGTATCTATGGTGTCAGAGGTACTATTGTTGGTAAATATTGTTAGAGATTCCACCTCTGATCCCCTTAACTGAATCAACCCCCCCGTACTTCTAACACCTTTACATACAGCAACGGACCTGACCCAAGCTTTTATTCCCATAAGGCGACTTATCCACCTTCATCCAGGTTGCCCCACATCACCCAAGTCCTGAAGAATATCTGCACGGCCGAGGTTGTGAAATTCCCTTGTGCCCTAAGTCGTATCGAAACGTCGACGCGCTTGGATAGGCCTAGACTTACCCTGTTGTGTCCTCTATCATGCAAATTTAGAATTTTATTCTGCAATTTTACATATGACTTAAATTGTGTACAAATACATGTGGAGCTAGGATGCTTATGACGGTGAATGACAACCGATCATAGTGTTTTTGAAAATAATACGCATCTCTTGTTTTCTCCTATGTCACTGATTTCTTTCCTTCTTAACACTGAGCACTCCTCATCCTATTGGCACGTTCCCCCTTTTGTGAGCAACCTTTACTTAACCAGTAATTCTTGAATATTACTTGTCTCTCAAATATTACTTGAGTGTTCACCAGAAAAACTAGTACATTAAATTACTTGGTGAACATATATTTTTTGGTCTGTTTTGTCTGTTTATCCTTATGTATAGCTGAGTTTTTGAAATGTACAAGCAGATATAAACCAGGCTTTCCAGTAGTACCAAACGCCTCTATACCAGGCTGTGTTGGGAGTGCAAGGGCCCCAATTAGATGAGTATTTGAATAGATTGTCGATTCCCAGACTTAACCCACTTCAGGGACATACACCAGACGAAACCCTGACCCCTGAGGAAATTGGCTTCATGATTGACTGGATCGCGTGCAACAAAACTCCTGGGATGGACGGGTTCCCGGTAGACTTTTACTTCACCTACAGAGCAACACTCTCTCCAAAACTACTCCAAATGTACCAGCAGGCCCAGCAGCAGGGTACATTGCCAGGATCCCTATGGGAGGCTATGATATTGGTCCTGCCTAATCCCAACAGGGACCCCCTGGAGCTACGCTCCTACTGGCCACCGTACACCGACCACAAGATTCGCAGGAAGGTCCTTGCAAACAGGTTGCTCCCCTGCCTCTCTACATTGTCACCAAGACCAGAATGGTTTCGTACCTGGGAGAAAAATGTGTCTAAACCTATGGCGCCTCTGCAGCTGATGGAAAAGAATCTTCAAGAATTTGCCTCCATAAACAACACTCTCACTAGATATAGAGAAGGCCTTCGACACCCTGGAGTAGTTTTATTTAACGAAAGTGCTGATGTGCATGAAACTAGGTGCAGAAATACTGCACTGGATAAATCGCTGGCCCGCATCCGGACATGCAGAGATCTCAGTTTCTTTTGAAGCATGTGGCAAAGATGCCCGCTGTCGATTACTTTCGCCCTAGTCATGGACCTGTTCGCTGGGTTGTTTCGTTCACAGGACCCAGAAGTCGGTATACCAAGTGGGACAAATTGGGAGGTCATTTCACTGTATGCCGATGATGCATTTGAGTACCTCAGGAATGGGCAGGCGTATCTACTGCAGGTGATGGAGGTTCAAGACGATTTTGGTAGGGATTCTGGACTGAGGCTAAATTGGACCAAATCTAGCTTATAGCCCATGCGCAAACTCACCACTTAGAACAGGAAGTGCTGCCCCAATTAGCACTGGGGTGGCACCCTGACATCTTCAGGTACTTAGAGGTGAACTTACCACACCAATGAAGAACTTTTACAGGGCAACTTAGATGATATACAATGTTTGCAGCTCCCTTTCGTTTTGGGGCTCCCTGCCACTATCAACCCATGGGTAGAGTGGCAGTTGCAAAAATGCTGTTAATACATTTATACTGCTTCTCGACCCCTCTAGTTTACCTGCCCCGGCGCTTCTTTAGGAAATTGGACTCTGTTTCTGTTCTTATGGACTTAATCTGGGGAGGGGCCACAAGAGAGTCGCGCTTCGCAAACTTTACTATACTTTGGAACATGCTGGGTGGATGTACATTTAAAACACTAATAAAGAACTACAAACTACTGTGTGACTTGGAAGATGATTTTTTCGCAATACAGCCCTTGTTTGTTATCTCGTTACAGTTCTCACATTATCATCCGCACTAGAAGAAATGGGAGCCTGGGGTGTCTGATCACAGAAACTCATTTACATACAAGGGGGGGTGAAAGCCTGTTCACAAAGCGCAACACAACTTGTTTATGTAAAGGTTTGTACATTGCACAGGGATTGTGATTCAGGTAACAGTGTGAGTGTTGTATGGCAACAGCGAGCAGTCTTAGTTGCTGAGATATGAATCTCTGACAGGTGCATCTTTAGCTCTTTCAACTGTTTGAGACTGAGAGGGTGGGAGTCTCAAATTCTTGGGCCACAGATACCAACAGCTTCACTCATAATCTTTACTTTTTGCATCTACAGGTGGTGCAGACGCCACCTAAGACCGTAACCTTAGAGTGCTTTCTGGAGTCAGACTGCTTTGCTTTCCCAAACTTTGGTCAGCAAAGGTAAATGTGTCTTTTACTCAAGTGTTCTTTGCTCGCTTTTGGTAACGTGGCTTGAGGAGTATGGCCTAAGGGGCGCTCAAAGGTAAAGAAAAACAGTGGAAGTCACAAATTTCAATACAGTTTATTAAAAATAGACAAGGAATTTTAAGATTCAAACCAAGTTCAGATCAAAAAGAATATTTAATAATTATTCAGAAGCAAAATCTAAAGGAGGGCTGTGATTTAAGCATTATTAATTAGCAAAACCACTGTCAAAACAAAACTAAAAGGCAAATGAATAAATAAAAAAGCAGATCCACTGAATCAATCAGGAAGTCACCTACAAAATTGTAGCTGACTTCGGTAGCTATGCTTGAGACGACCAAGATACGTTTAGTCTCTGGTGATGATTAACACTGGAATTTGAAGCAAGGTTTTTGGCTGAATCAGTCTCAAAAGGTGATGAGCTGCACAGAAGTGGTTTGAAGTGCAAAATTCCCACAGAGTAGAGTTGGGCTATCAAGTTGAACCTGAATCCACAGCCATCAAAATGCGGGAAACTTAAAGCAGTTACAACAGCTGCAAAGTCTTTGGAGCTTCCAAGTTATGGAGATGGTTCAAGGTTGATGATAAGAGCCAAAGCATGGAACATGGCAGGCCTGAGGCATGGTTAAGGGGATAGCAGGTTCCATTTGAAACAAAAAGAAGATGGAAAGAGGCCACTCGTGTGGATCTTTGTAATACGAGGCCATGTCCCATTGGAACAGAAGTCATTAGGAGTATTTAGGGTGGAGCCAAGAATGGTTTGCATATGGCTGACTTTGTAGTTACACAAAGACTAGAGAATGATGTGGCGGGATGTTGCCGAGATTAACTACCAATCCATCCATCACCTTTAGTTTTTCTCAATAATAAGCCCTACGTGGTACAGACATGAACAGATGTTGGTTCCATAGAGACCTATGACAAAGGGACTCCTGCTGCAGCCCCTGGTGAGGCTCATTAAGGCTGGAAACAGTTCGAGGTTACATGCATTCCAGATCCTTGGGGGCGTGGCCTTAAAGTTCAGGATCCAATGGACTTTGTGGGTCAGTCATTGCTTATAAACACTCAGTGAACAACACACTCTG
Organism: Lissotriton helveticus; assembly: GCF_964261635.1. Lineage (NCBI taxonomy): Eukaryota > Metazoa > Chordata > Amphibia > Caudata > Salamandridae > Lissotriton > Lissotriton helveticus. The sequence continues at coordinate 2,023,001 of NW_027611670.1, read as the reverse complement.
AATGGAATGAGGCCACAAATAGTTACAAAAGAATGAGGTTAATTCAAGCATTTCCATCCCACGCTGTTCTTTTCTGAGTAGACAGTTTGTTGGACAATCAATGGAGTGGAGTCTTTGTGGCTGCTTCATGTAAATGTTTTGTGATGCTGAAAGCTCCTCCTCAGGGTTGACAGTGAGCACCTTTTATCCTCCCATATTGTCTCTCCTTTGTGGAAAGGTTACATTTACAACTGAAGTTTTTGTCACATTGAGAGCACAGATCATTTTCTTTCACGTTGTGGGTTCTCTATTGTTGAATCAACCTGAATCTCCAGCAGACGCTTCCCAGGCATTTAGAACAATGACAAGGTTTTTTCCAGGTAAGTTCTTGCAGGTTGAGTGAGACCAGATTTCTGGCTGAAACTTTTCCAGCATTCAGAGAGCTAAGAAGGTTTTTCCCCAGTGTGAGTTCTCTCATGTGTAGTGAGAGTTGTTTTATGACTGAAGCTTTTCTGGCATTCAGAACACTGATACGGTTTATGCCCAGTGTGGGTTATTTCATGTACAGTAAGGCTGGATTTCCGACTGAAGCTTTTCGAGCATTCAGAGCACCGATAAGGTTTTTGTCCAGTGTGAGTTCTTTCATGCACAGTAAGGTTGGATTTGCAACTGAATCCTTTCCAGCATTCAGAGCACCGATACGGTTTTTGTCCAGTGTGGGTTCTCTCATGTCTAGTGAGACTTTCTTTCAATCTGAAGCTTTTTTGGCATTCAGAGCACTGATACGGTTTGAGCCCCGTGTGGGTTCCTTCATGCACAGTAAGGTTGGATTTCCAACTGAATCCTTTCCAGCATTCAGAGCACCGATATAGTTTTTGTCCAGTGTGGGTACTCATATGTCTAGTGAGACTTTCTTTCAATCTGAAGCTTTTTTGGCATTCAGAGCACTGATATGGTTTGAGCCCAATGTGGGTTCTTTCATGCTTAGTAAGGTTGGATTTCTGACTGAATCCTTTCCGGCATTGAGAGCACTGATAAGGTTTTTGCCAAGTATGAGTTCTCTCATGGTGAGTGAGAGTTATTTTATGACTGAAGCTTTTCTGACATTCAGAACCCTGATACGGTTTGAGCCTAGTATGGATTCTCTGATGTACAGTTAAACCCGATTTCTGATAGAAACGTTTTTGACATTCAGAGCACTGATACGGTTTGAGCCCAGTATGGATTCTCTGATGTTGAGTTAAACCGAATTTGTAATAGAAACCTTTTTGGCATTCAGAACACTGATACGGTTTATGCCCAGTGTGGGTCCTTTCATGTTTAGTAAGGTGGCCTTTCTGAATGAAGCTTTTACAGCATTCAGAGCACTGATACGGTTTATGCCCAGTGTGGGTTCTTTCATGTACCGTAAGGCTGCTTTTCTGACTGAAGCTTTTATAGCATTCAGAGCACTGATACGGTTTATGCCCAGTGTGGGTTCTTTTATGTACAGTGAGAATGGATTTGCTACTGAAGCTTTTACAGCATTCAGAGCAATGATAAGGTTTTTGTCCAGTGTGGGTTCTTTCATGTAAAGTGAGATTGTGTTTGCTACTGAAGCTTTTACAGCATTCAGAGCACTGATAAGGTTTTTGTCTAGTGTGAGTTCTCTGATGTTTAATCAGACTACCACTAAAACTGAAGCTTTTTTGGCACGTGGAGCACTGATATGGTTTTTGTCCAGTGTGGGTTCTTGCGTGTATAGCGACACTAGATTTGTGGCTGAAGCTTTTCTGGCATTCGGGACACTGATAGCGTTTTCGTCCAGAGCTAGTTTTCTCATGTTTAGTGAGGTGGGATTGATGACTAAAGCTGTTCTCACAGTCATTGCTCTTATTCGAGTTGTTTGTTTCTCCAAGTTGGGTTTGTTTCTGGATACATGCCATCTTAAGACTGAATATGATTTCAGATTGTGTACTTGTTTATGTTACAACTCAGCATTAACTTCCTACCATTAAAGGCACTGATCTAGCTTGTCTTATTAACTTTCACTGAGGAGCCCCTTGTATTGATTAAGAGGCCTCTCATGGATTAATTTTCTCCAAGTTATGCCCTGGTTTATTTTCTCTTGTTTAATTAGTCTCATTTAGTGATTCTAGTTTATCACATTTGATTTAGGAGTTTTAAAAGCACTGATAAGGTCTTTGGGCTTTAGTGTTTGCCTGTTAGGTATGCATACAAGTAATGACAGATGATTAGGGCATGCCAGGGTGGTTTATGAATTATCAATAACATAACACTGGCCTCTTTTATACTTTTTGTGCCAGTATATGCTTTTTTGATCAGTTGCTAAGACCGGTACATGATCCACTTTGGAAGTTACAGGACCGTTAGAAACCACTCGGATCAACCCAAGAGACAGAGTTGGTGGGGGGAAAAGCTTTGTATATTGGAAATGATAATCAAGCATCTTTGCTGTAACGACATCTGAGAAAGCTTATTTACATTGACTTTCTTTTAAACAACCTTTTCTCTCCTCTCGTCTCCAGGAGAAGGAGACAAAAGCTTGCACTTGTAAACCGAGGATATTAGTATTCTTGACGGTTCTGTCACATCACAACACGTCTACGGATGCAGATCTGTTGGGGAGGGTTTAGGTCTCCAAAGCATTTCTAATAAACCATCAAACAGAATTTACAGCACTGAGTTTTCTCAAGTGCACTGCATGAGGATCAATTGTGGCCAATGTTCTCCTCAATCTCAGTTACTGACATTTGGTAAACATTTATGACCATTTTACTTTAGGGATTTGACAACTTTCTCATTCACCAGTTTCTTCTGCTCCAACATCCTCACCATTCCTGGCACATAAAATGTGTTTCTTCTCAAGAGCGCGAGAAAGTCCTTACTTTCCTTGAAGTATTCCTTTTCGTTGTATTTCACTAAATTTAAACCTTCTTCGTTCTCTCCGTGCTTCTGTCACCTGTAGAAATGGGGTCAATATTGTACATGAACACAGAGAAAAAATATTAGTGACCTTATACTTTGCACAAACAAAGTATTAACAAAAACAAGATAGAACATTAGTTTAAGTTGCATTTCTGATAGAGGTGAAACAAAGACCTTGGGATCACTGGAAATCAAGGATGTGAGAGCAAAAGAAGTGAATATTTAAGAAAGAAACACAGATTCTCAGAAACAGACAACACTATCAATTTGCAACTTCTGTGGCAACGGCTGGCGTCATAGTGAGATAATTGTAATTCTTTTTTTTTTAAAACATTTTTTATTGAAGATTGTACAAAATATGCAGGCCTCTGTACCCCAGAGGTAGCTGCAGGACATTAGAGCTGCATAAAATAGAACACAATCCAATTTTCTGCTGAGAGAATAATTCAACAATTACAAAATACAAGGATGAGCATTGCCTCCCCCAACCCTCCCACTACCCAAACTCCCCCCTCCCCCAGCCTCTACCCCCCCAACCGCCCCGCCTCGTCACACGGTCATCATTCTAGTCTCCGGTTCTGTACAATATCTATAGGCCCAGTGTATGCACCCCACTTTAACATCTCATCCCACATCTACCAGTGGGTCTTGGTCCACTGGAGGCTCGAGCCAAAGGCCCCTGAAATCGTCCCACCTTCTCCAAATTTTGTAGTGTTTCCGTGGGCAGCCTCTGGCAACAAAAATGGGCTTCTCTAGCCCCAGGCAGAAATCAAGCCCCCTTTTCCATGATACAACCGTAGGAGCTTGCGTGTCTTTCCAAGCTCTAGCCACATCCGTCTTGGCCAGAGTAAGGCCCAACATAAGCAAATGCCTCTTATATACGTTCCCTCCCACCCCTTCGAATACATGCAGGAGCCCTAACTGTGGTGTATGGGGGAGTTCCCACCCCAGTACTTCAGACAAACAGTCCCACACCCCTTTCCAAAATCTATCCAGTGCAGGACAGCTCCAAACTGTTTGCAGGAACGTCCCCACTTCCTGCCCACATCGTAAACAGTCTGGGGACGCTATTAGGCCCGCCCTCCATAAACGATGCCTGGTAAAATACACCCTATAGAGGTACTTGAATTGTATAAGCCGAAGGCGTATCGAGATGGCGGCACCCCGAGGCCCAGCTAGTGCCTCCCTCCAATCCTCCTCATCCAGGGCCCCCACATCCAACTCCCAGGACTCCTGCAGTTTCTGTAATGATGTGGAACAATGCGTGACTAAGGTTTGATATATACGGGATATCTTTTTGAGACCCAGGTCTCCCATAAACACCTTGGCCTCTAGGGGGCTAAACTCAGGGAGTGATTCTAATCCCTCCAAGCACGGGGAGAGGGCGTGATGAAATTGAAGGTATAAAAAAAGAACTGAGTGCGGGGCATACCAAACTCCTGGCTTAGTTCTTGAAAGGTATAAAGGGAAGAGAGGGGCTCGTAATAACCCGTAGGGAAATAGAGCACCAATATACTGAAAAGTAAAACAAAAAGTTTTTCCCTATGGGAGATATTATTTCCTGCTCCTAAATCAGGACTCAAAATGACAAACTCAATCCACAACATTCATTTATCTTGCATCTTGTTGAATGGGAGAACACTTACCAGAAAGGAACACAAACAATCTATTAAAAAAGTATACAATTTATTATAAATAAAAACACATAGATATCAATGAATAGTCAATTAAAAACATGAAATACACAAATAAAACCACCTAATGTGAGTATGGAGAAAATTTTCAAAAAAGACACTACTATCTGTCTTAGTTATGTCATTTCGGGCCCTCGTTTGACAACAATGAGGGAATAATATTCCTTTGAGCCAGATTATTTGTTGGCAACGCCGAATATGACTTGGTGAAAATGCGTCGACGCGTTTCGGAAGCTTAAGTTGATAATGGCTTCCTTCCTCAGGACAGTCTAATGCATTACATTTCTAAATAAACATACATCTCAAAAGTACTAAAAAGCCTTATATATCCAATTTGATAGCCGCCTATATGTATCAATGGTTTTCCCATCATTCTAAAAACATAGTGCTTAAATCCTGAACCCTCTGGTTAGTGTTGTCCACATTCTCCCGACAATCATATAAAACATTCGTACACCGATCATATTGTATATTATTGTTACTGACCATTGCAGTTATGTTGCCAGAAGAAATCAACAGAGTGTGTAGTATTTCTGTAGAGATCGCCTCTAATGTTCACAGGCTCCCACAGTCCTGTATGCAATTTAGGAAAAATACGGCATTAAGTGTTGGATATTAGCGTACCCTGACACTATTATTTGAAGGGCATTATATTTATTTACCTCAGTGTATAAGAGGAAGCTTCTGTCTCAACTCAAATATTATTAAATAACTTGTTCAGTTGTGATATTATCATCACATTCCTGCATGGGTTAGAGAATACTGATTAGTTATTTACATCATGCGTATAGTTATTTATAACGCAAAACTAAACCTGTTATGAGGTTTTTAATCACAAAAGGATTGCCTTGCGTGGTTCACAAGGGGCGTAATTATTTCAATGCCTCCAAGAGAGTGCTTGTTCTGTATTGATACTGAAAAGGAATTTAAAAGGAGCATTTTACTTGCTTAAAGGGAAACATAAACTATCGTCATAGCCATACTACATTTGTTTGAAAATCGATCCTTACCGAGAATTACAGTTCTGATTTGAAAAAACGGGGTCGTTTTGCGCAGCCGGGTAATATTGTGCACGTGGCTGGGTGAAAAAAAATGAAACGGTGTCACTGTGTATATGGCATTTGTTACAGATAGTTACTAATCGTTACTAGGTTGTAGCGGGGTGTTAGCTTAATTAAGTACTCGCCCCAACCCTCTATCAATGTCGGAATGTTCCAAATCGCCTCTGTTCTGCCGCTCCCCCCGCATAGTTAATTATTAATAGTCGGGAGTTCTTTCTTACCTATTGAGTGCACACGGCTATCTTTCCCGTGCTGCTAAACGTGGCGTCTGTGCGATCACCGCTCGCGTAATGGTATGCGGGTTCGCCGAGTTCCATTAGTCGCTTTTAAAGCCCGTCATGCGGTCACGTGGTTTTAAGTTTGATCCTCGCAGCCGACCTATCTTGCGTGCGCTATGTTCACTGTGTTTCCTATTCTTTTTTCTATTTTTTTATAAAATCAGGTAGGGAAAGGAAACAAAACTTTATTGCTTACTTGTAAATGTGTTTTGATTTATATAGCGCAACACGGCTATCAAATTGGATATATAAGGCTTTTTAGTACTTTTGAGATGTATGTTTATTTAGAAATGTAATGCATTAGATAAGGTTAAATTTAAAAATACGTGAAAGGATCATGCAAAACAGTTTGATGTTAACTTTATATGGTTAGAACGGGGACATTGTGGAGAAATGTACAATAATACAAATGAATTGCCATCACATATAGATTCTCTGTGATTACAAATAGGCCCCTTATCTACATATATAATCATGTTTCCACATTAAGATTTGAGTACAAATTCACAGATGGAAGTGAATTCAGTTACCCTTTGGAGATCATATTGAAAAATGTGTAGATAGTGATTATAAAGTCAGGTTCTAATAGTCGTATTTTATTTGTGCATTAGGTATGATACAATTCTGTGGAGAAAATAAATAGAGACTGTCCTGAGGAAGGAAGCCATTATCAACTTAAGCTTCCGAAACGCGTCGACGCATTTTCACCAAGTCATATTCGGCGTTGCCAACAAATAATCTGGCTCAAAGGAATATTATTCCCTCATTGTTGTCAAACGAGGGCCCGAAATGACATAACTAAGACAGATAGTAGTGTCTTTTTTGAAAATTTTCTCCATACCCACATTAGGTGGTTTTATTTGTGTATTTCATGTTTAATTGACTATTCATTGATATCTATGTGTTTTTATTTATAATAAATTGTATACTTTTTAATAGATTGTTTGTGTTCCTTTCTGGTAAGTGTTCTCCCATTCAACAAGATGCAAGATAAATGAATGTTGTGGATTGAGTTTGTCATTTTGAGTCCTGATTTAGGAGCAGGAAATAATATCTCCCATAGGGAAAAACTTTTTGTTTTACTTTTTAGTTCTTGAAAGGACTTAAGGGTCACCCCTGACAAGACATCCCCCAATTTGGAGAGTCCAATGTTGTCCCACCCCCCAAAACCTTGTAACGCAGCCAGACCAGGGAACCTACCATTGCGCCAGAGGGGGGATTCGCCCGTCAATGTGTTCCACCAACCCATACGCCGCAGGGCTTGCCTCCAAATCTAAAAAACGAACTGCGTGCCGGGCGGCAGCGTCTTCCGTAGCTGCGCCGCATAGAGTATGGTTTGAAGCAAGTGGACCCCCATTAGATGGCACTCCAAAGCGTATGCTGGGTCTCTCCTATCTACGTCTAATCAGAATAGGGAGGAGGAATTGGTGTCCAATCAGTTCCCCAGGTAAGATATCTAAATCAAATGCAGGACAGACCACTTGTAACTACGTTACATTAGGTTTCTTTAGATAACCCTCATAAACGCTATGTTAGTTGTTGTTGCGGTTTATATCGTTTTTCCGCCCCTGAGGTTCCGTGACAATTTTTAGTGATGTTTTCGACCCGCACGAATATGGTCGAGTCTGGTATCTAAGAACCGTAAATGACGAGTTTAGTAAGTATGCGCAGTTTCGCTGTGCTAACTTAAACCGTTTGTTTGTTATGTGGGTTTTTCATCTGTACCCACGGGTTCCATCTTAGATACGGCATCCATTTTGTCTCTTGCCCTCAAGTAGCCAGCGAACGGACGATGTCCGCTTCGCGACCCTGGGACTCCCACGATATTTGCGGAAGACACAAGTTCTTTGTAAGTGTCTTTATGATGAGGGGGATGATACTGCAAGGCAGATGGCCCCGCTCGAGGCTCATCTTGCCGTGCCGGTTTATTGTCTCAGCCGTGCATCTCATTAGGCACGTCCCTTTGATGCCTGTATCTCGTGTTTCCCGATACCTCCCTTTTTACACCCTTTTCGACTCTCCCACTGTTTCCATCTTCCTCTACACCTGTTTTAGTTCCTATTTCGATCTGTTTTACTGCCGGTTGGAATTTGCTAATGTTGGGAAGATGGGTTTTTACAGTTGGGAACCACCAAATGTTTCCGCACTTACGTTCCGGACCTTATGTGCTTCAAAGTGACCAAAGCGACCCCTCTGTGGGATAATTATGGGAACCGGTTGTAAACCTTTGTGTATCATGTTATCCTATGGGTAAAAACTGTATAAAAGGAGCGATCCACAGAACCAATTTGAAGCAGTCTCCCCAAGTTGCACGTGTTGTACTTGTCGTGACATCTGTGTTCCCTGCAGTAATAAACCTTGAATCTTTGACGCCGAAGGAAGTGTCCCGTGTCTCTGTAGTTTGTGCGCCGAAACAGGTAATCCCATGAAGGTTATAGGTGTTGTTCCCTGGCACCGCTGGTACTGTTAAAAGTCCAGTCTTTCAGTTGGCGCCCAACGTGGGGCGACTTCAGTGGTACCGGTTCGGTCCAAAGCCTGATGATCGTGAGGAACTTCGTGTGAAATCTCCGAGGGAAGGTGCACCCCGCTTCATCGATCCTGTTGTCGAAATAAGTGGCCCGAAGTTTTTCCCTGCGAAGATTCCCGCCTCCTGACGGCTGCGACGGACCGATGCCCTGACTGTCGACCTGTCTTCGACGCCCGGCGTAGACCTTTGTACAAGCGAGACGATAGACGGGCCTTCCTGGTGACGCCATTGAAGTCTTGAGTTAAGTATTTGTGGGTCGCTCCCAGTCCTTAGTAATTGTTTTTAGCTTTTTGAAAGCTTTGGTGTTCGCCTATAAGGTTTTTGTTGTAATAGCTCATTGAGCTTTGTAATAGCCTCCTCAGGCTTTGTGGTAATAGCTCTCCGAGCTTTGTAATAGCCTTACGGCTTTGTTGTATTGCATGGTTCCATTGCATTTGTGGTTCTTAGTATTGGTTCTTAGTATTATTTGACAGTTGCAATTGCCAAAAACCGAGGGTTTTGACTTACACGAGGTTTTATTGCTTCGGTAATCCTTGAAGTTTGATACTAGGTTAGTGTGCACGATGCCTAGCCATAGTGGTTTGTTTCGTATTTTCAAATGTTGCGCAATGGATTCCCGGTTGGAGGACTCGTGTCCGATACCTCCAGTTGGAACTCCGATACATGATCTATATAGTCGACATGGTGTGGGTCCCATAATCTATAATGATTACTGGATCCGCTATACTAAAAAAGATGGCGACCTTAGATGGCCACCACACGGAACTTTTGAACTTTCGATTTTAGATAATCTTGAGGCTAAATTATTTTTAAAGAAAGCTAGGCCAGCTATGTTTGATTCCTTTCGGATATGGCGTAAAGAGGCCAAACAGAAAGAAATCAAACAACTTAAAAAGGATAAAAAACAGGAATTTGTTCCGATAATGCAAGCTATAAAAGAATGTAGACAAGACAAAGAAGAAAAAGATATGGAAATCGCTACTAGATTACGCCAAATGAAAATAGATAAATGTTACCCAGTTTTACCGAATAAATCAGAAAAGAAAGAAGAAGAGTTAAAGGAGGATCCCTTGCTATCGTATTTGATGAAATCACCACCTCCTTATGTACAGGGTGCTACTGCTCCTGTAGCTCCTCCTATAGCTCCTCCTGTTGTTCCTCTTGTTGTTCCAGCGGCTGCGGGCCAGCCCGCTGTTAACCCTACGTTTGTTCCTCCATCTGTTATCGTTCCTACTGCTCCTGTACCTGTACCTTCGCAGACTGTTGTTTCTGCTACCCCGACTACCTTGTCTGTTCCTACTATGCCTTCCTTCACCTCTAGTGTTGTTGCTCCTGTTTATCTTTCTCCTTCTGTTCGTAAGCGTGTTCCTAACTCTGTTGCTACCCTTTATTCACCTCTTTCTGGTTCGTTATTTTCGTCTGATACATCTGAAACTCCTCAGAGACGGAGTCAGATTCCTAGTGGTAGGGAGAAAGAGACGTTAGTAACAATGGCACATAGGTGGATAAGACATCCTGCTAATTACACTCCACGTATAGTCTTTGAGACGTTTTCTCAGTTTAATGAGCCAACGCAGAGATTCGTATTCGAGGAGATGTGTAATTTTTTGAGAGAGGAATGGTACAATGAAGAAGTAGAGAATGTACCGTCCGACATAATTGAACTCCAGAGTCTCTTTTCAAACGGTATGATTATAGGAGACGAAGTACGACGTGCCGTGGAACGTTTATTAGCATTCAGACCCACAGCACATTCTCGGGTGTCATCAGATGATACCACTGAAAACTGGAAATCGACTCCTGGTCAGTATCCTATGAGAGAAGTTCCGCCACTGTGGGTGCCTGGAGATCCGCAGGCTAACCCTCCGGTGCAACCGCATTTTCGAAGGGTGTGGATACATCTTCCATGGAAGCGATCGGAAGTTTTGCAAGTGAAGCAATCATTACCAGATCCGCGTAAAAATCCGGCTGGTTATTATAAGGAGTTATCGCAACTGATAGAAGCTTCTATTATGAATATTGCCGACATCGACATGTTGTTTGGCAATGTTGTGCCACAACCGATTTGGGCTAAAATTCGTCAAGCCAATCACGCAGCTGAATTAGGGGGTGATTGGGCTGCACTGCTAGCGGCTGATGGATTACAAGTTGGTGGGGCTAAACCGGACCAATTGATCTTGGATTTGCCTCAGAAAATCATTACGCTCATGAAAACTCTCATGCCAGCGATGAAGGTGAACTGGGATAAGTTATCAGCTTGTAAGCAAAAGAAAGACGAGAGTGTCTCGGATTTCTTTACTAGGTTTGAGGAAGCGTTTATTGACCACAGCGGCCAGGACATGGGCGCTGAGGGAGGTCAGCGATTATTCGTTGACAAATTTGTGTCGAATTTGCTGCCTGAGTTATGCAACAAATTAAAGAATTCAGAAAGTGCGTGGGCAGTTTCAACCCCCGCGCAAATATTAGCAACGGCTCAGTATTATGAGAATAGGGAAAAGGAAGAAAGTGATCGTGTAGAAAAGAAAACGAAAGAACTCAAAACGAAGGTTTTGTTGCAGCAAGCATACCCTCCACGATCGAACCAAAATGATTTGCAACAGCAGTATCGACCACGAGCACAGTTTGATAGAACACAGCCGCGTTCTGACAACTTTGATCCCAGATCTCCACTTGGGTATAATCAGTGCGCATATTGTAGGAAAGAGGGACACCTAAAATTTGATTGTCTTGCTTTACGAGACCGTCTGAATGGTGTGTCGACACGAGGAAATCGTGGTGGTGGTCCTCAGCAGGCACCACGTGGTAGAGGTCGTGGTTCACCCCACAATCAGATTGATCGTCATCAAAATCAATCGGATGCAAATAATTATTTTGACCAGCGAAATACGGGGTCAGTTCGATCTGCACAGTATAATGTTGATGATTATTATATAGATCATGAGACTGTTGTAAATGACCACTACTAGGACAGCCAACGACAAAGAGAGGGAGTAGTGTCAGTTCCGGTCGATCAGAGTGGGCCTTACGTTGCAGTGACTACATCGGGTGTAGTTGAGCCTTTTCTGTTAGACACTGGTGCGACGAAAAGTTCCATCATGCATTCAAAACTCCCTGGCGCACCTTTGTCTGGCTTAACGAATGTTTCCGTTGGATTCTCTGGCGCCCCTGTTAGTAACCCAGTCTCTAGCCCTTTGCCTCTTATGATTGGACCTCGTGAGCTAACGGCTCCACTGATTCTATCTACAGGTTGTGGTGAAAATCTTTTGGGCCTGGATTTGTTGAAACGATTATATGCAACATTGTATTGTTCCCCTGAAGGAGTGGAGCTTACATTGGGAAGGAGAGTGATCTCTCCCATGTATTTATCGGTTGATAAATTCCCACCGGAATTGAATTCCCTTCCTGCGTCCTTATGGGCAACAGGTCCCAATGATGTGGGCTTGTTAGACATTCCACCCTATGTGATTCAATTGAAACCAAATGCGCGATTACCGCGTTTACCTCAATATCGTATTTCTCTTGAAGGCGAACGAGCACTGTTAGCAATCATTCATGATCTCATTGGAAAAGGTGTTGTTGAAGAAACTCGTGGAAACGTGTGTAATAGCCCCGTCTTACCAATTCTGAAACGAACTGACCCAAATAAACCTCCTGTGTATCGTTTTGTTATTGATTTAAGAGAGGTAAATAAAATAGTGATTCCGCAGTTTCCTGTGGTCCCCGACATTACGGCTTTATTAACACTGATTCCGGCATCTGCCTCCTGGTTCACAGTGATTGATCTAAAAAATGCTTTCTTTAGCATTCCGATTGCAGAGGAGAGCAGAGACCTTTTCGGATTCTCATTAGGAGGTCGCAGTTTTAGGCTAAAGCGCGCTCCACAGGGCTACTGTGAGAGTCCATCAATCTACAGCCAAGCACTTAAAGGTCAGCTTGATGCCTTTGTATTGCCTAAAGGTGCAGCTTTGATTCAATACGTTGACGATCTTTTAGTGGCAGCTGATACAGAAGCTATTTGCAAAACGGCTACAGTATCATTATTGCACTATCTACATGACTTGCACCACAAGGTATCGCCTTCAAAGCTACAGTATTGTTGCCAAGAAGTTACCTATTTAGGTCACTTATTGTCAAGAGAAGGGAGAAGGTTGACCCCAGAGAGAATTGCAGCAATTTCCCGAATGACTGTGCCAAAAACCCAGAGAGATGTTCGTGCCTTTTTAGGTATTACGTCCTACTGCAGACAATGGATTCCAAATTTTTCATTGTTGGCGAAACCATTGATAGCCCTTACGTGCAAGGATGTTTCATCCCCAGTACCTTGGTCTGAAGAATGTCAGAAAAGTTTTTCTGAATTGCGTGATGCGTTGTGTTCGGCTCCTGTGTTGGGTACCCCTGACTACAGTAAGCCGTTTACACTATACGTTCACGAGAGGGATGGTTGCGCATTGAGTGTTTTGACACAACCTTTTGGTGGTAAGCAACGTCCATGTGCCTACTTTTCTTCGACTTTAGACCCAGTAGCAAGAGCCTTGCCAAGTTGCTTAAGAGCAACAGCGGCAGCTGCGGCGTCCATTCGACAGTCCGCAGGTCTAGTTATGGATAATATGCTCACGGTAATGGTTCCACATGCAGTCGACACTCTATTGAACCGAACGAAAACTCAACATCTGACGAGCGCAAGATTGTCTGGTTACGAGTTGACGTTGCTGGCCAGTCATATACGGATAAAACGATGTAATGTGTTGAATCCAGCAACATTGCTGCCGATCGACACAGAATCAAGTGGTGAAGCAGTACATGACTGCTACCTCAAAACTGAAGAGGAGACCAAGGGTCGCATTGACCTAAGAGATACTCCATTGACAGATCCCGATGGTACTTTGTATGTGGATGGTTCTTGTTTCAAGTTGCCAAATGGTGATGTGACGACTGCGTATGCTGTAGTTACATTGAGAACGATTGTGGAAAGTGCAAGATTAAATCAAAATTCGGCTCAGGCTGCTGAGCTCGTTGCGTTGACGAGAGCGTGTGTATTGTCTAAAGATAAACGTGTGAATGTGTTTACAGACAGCCAGTATGCATTTGGTGTGGCACATAGTTTTGGACGACTGTGGAGAGAGAGAGGATTCCTTACATCACATGGTATGAAGATTCAGCATGGCCAGCTTGTAAATGATCTTTTAGATGCACTCACATTGCCTAAACAGGTTGCCATTATCAAGTGTAGCGCACATCAGAAAGTAACGGATGATGTTGGTCGTGGAAATGCGTTTGCGGATGAGACTGCTAAGGAGACTGCCCGGAACATTAGCACTCGAATGTATGTGACGAGTTCGGTTAGGTGGCCTGCAGAATCAAGTATGTGTGAGAACACTATTGAAAGTGTGAAAGCCATTCAGAATGAGGCCACCGAAACTGAAAAGACGAAGTGGAGAGAAAGTACGGGAAAGTTAGATGAGAATGGTTGTTGGATTGACTTGTCGGAACAGAAAAGATGGATGTTGCCTGATGCGTATGTGTTGGCTATTGTGACTATGGCACACGGATTAGCACATATTAGCGCGAAAGGTATCTGTAAGTTGCTGTTTCCTGTGTGGAAGAATGATGGTATTACGAAATGTGCTGAACGCTTGGTTAAGAATTGTATGGTGTGTTTGATGCACAATCCTGGTAAGGGCACTCCCACTCCACCTGGCCATTTTGCCCCTCCTGCGTACCCTTTCGAAGTTATTCAATTAGACTTCATTCATATGGAGCGATGCAATAACCTAAAGTATGTTTTAGTTGTTGTTTGTGCATTCTCCCGATGGATTGAGGCTTACCCCCTTAAGGATAATACGGCTTTATCCACTGCAAAAATTTTACTCAAAGAATATTTTTCCCGTTACGGAATGCCTCGGGTTGTGTGGTCAGACAACGGAAGTGAGTTTGTTGGGAGCGTGATGAAGAGTGTGTGTCGCGGGTTAGGGATTGTGCAGAAATTCCATAGTGCCAACCATCCTCAGTCAGCTGGTTTGGTTGAAGGGTACAATGGCACCCTTAAGCTTAAGCTAGCAAAGATTCAGGCTACGACAGGTCTTTCGTGGCCTGACGCTTTACCCTTAGCATTATTGTCAACAAGGGCAACTGTACACTCCCGAGTAGGGCTCAGTCCCTATGAAATAGTGTTTGGTCGTCCTGCCAATGTTTGGGGGGTCCCTAGACCGAATGCCTTTTGTGAACTTGAGTATCCAATGTTAATTGATTATCTTCATGACTTGACTGCTAAACTGAGGTTAATTCACCAACAGGTTCACGAAGCATTGCCAACACAGACGGAGGGTCCAGGCCACCAGCTCCAGCCCGGAGACTGGGTGGTGACGCGCAACTTCTCACGCAAGAACAATTTAGATCCCAGGTTCACTGGACCCTATCAAGTCCTCCTTGCCACGAGAACTGCAGTTCGTCTTGAGGGGCGGAAGCACTGGGTGCATGCCACCCATACCAAGAAAGTCCCCATTCCGTTGCCAGCAGACTCGTGGGTAAGGAAAGGCATTGCATCAACTGAAACCGAAAGATTGCCGGCATTTGTACCTTTCAGCGACGCACAACCTGTCGGAGAATCCTCAGTACAGCAAAAAGGCATTATTGAACATTTGTCATCAGAAAACTCAAGACCAGAACATTCAGCTGATCAACAGAGCGTTGTCCCTTCAACGGATCTTTTGTTTAACGAACAGACACGTCCTGGGAAAACCCGGTACCTTCTAAGATCCAGCACTAAAGACTAATAAAAAACCCCGTTCTGTCCCTTGACAAGTGCATTATCCCGTTTTCTATGATCAGTTTGAACACTCATACCATTGTAATTATTTTGTATATATTCATTAAGCTTCGTTCCTTACACTTTTTGTTTCCACAGCTGAGAGACATTGTTTCTGTATATATATATATATATATTTGTGAAATAAAGGCCGTAGGGCCGCGCGTGTACTTCCTTCTGGTTAGTAGGTTTTGACGCTAGGTTAAAGACCGTCGATTCCTGGGAACTCCTAGGAATTGACTATTGCTACACAGAACGAAGTGCGTCAAGAAACGTTGCGGACGGTCATAGGGAATGGCATTCTCGAAGCTGATGGACTTGGAAAGAGCTCAAGCAAGAAGATTCAAGCTGCAGCAACTCAGTCGTACCAAATGTTTCATGTTTCAAATATTCGTACTGTTTATGACTATCTCTGCATTTTTGGTGGGTGCAGTGTATTACACAATGTTTCATTTCTTGTCTTCTGTCATACCTACTCCTACCCCTGACCTTAAATCCATCTCCACTGTTTCTCCTCATTCTTTTCACATCCTACCTGAACACGAGCAGGCTAGACGTGCAGAATTCCGCAACAATTCCTTTATTCAACTCCTTCATCAGCATCAGTTAGTGGTTAACACTACTAATTGTTGGGTGTGTGGATTGATACCACATACTACGGATAAGGGAATTCCATATCTAGTGTTACCGTATAGCTCCCAAGGGTCTGCTCGAGCATTTCAAACAATGTTTCGAAGCGCACTGGGTTTCCACCCCATTCGAGAACCACGTTCCCCTTACTCTGGTCCTACTTCGTACCAAAAACCTTTGTCGATAGCAATAGAGGATTTAGATAACGATATCTATGATCCTTCGCTCATCCCTGAAGAAGAGGTACAAGCCTATAGGGTCCTAAGTAGAGGCGAATATAGTGTGTTCACTAATGAAAAACAGCT
This sequence comes from Lissotriton helveticus, assembly GCF_964261635.1. Classification (NCBI taxonomy): domain Eukaryota; kingdom Metazoa; phylum Chordata; class Amphibia; order Caudata; family Salamandridae; genus Lissotriton; species Lissotriton helveticus. The sequence continues at coordinate 2,006,794 of NW_027611670.1, read as the reverse complement.
TAAAAGCTCACCTCCGATATGGGTCGTACCCCACATTGGTAATTTTTGTCTAATAGGTCGTGGCCGTAGATCGAAAGCCCGACTTGGAGAGAGTGCTTGCACTGAAAATTACATTCTGCCAATGGTCTCTTCCCCTGTGTTCCTGGCTGCCAAGGGTACCTACTTTATTTGTCATGATCGAGCATATGCATGGTTGCCCTCTGACTTTGTGGGCTCATGTTTTATCGCAAACTTGTTGCCTCCGACATTCACTGTAGATGCAGATTATCACAAGACTAGAGTTGTGAGAGGCGTAATTAGCGAAGAGGATACTGCCGGTCAAGAGGCAGGAGACTTTTTCAAGGGTTTCCTACCGTTTTGGGGACCTATGGTTAATAGTAGAAACCTGAGACAATTGACTCGAGTGGTAGAATCGACAGCTAATATTACTGCCAGTGCCCTTGGTAATATCACCACAGAACTTCAGGCGGATAGACTAATGACGTTACAAAACCGTATGGTTTTAGATGTGATCTTGGCAGATCGAGGTGGGGTTTGTAAGGTGATCCATTCGGCCTGCTGTATTTTCATTCCTGATAACGCTCCAACTGTCTATCAAGCCATCTCGAGGTTGCATAAGATCTCCGAATCCATACACGTGGATGTAGGGGATTGGACGTTACTTGGATGGTTTTGGGGCCTGATGTCGACTTGGGGTTGGAAAATTCTGACGATCATTGGAGTCGTTGTAGTGTTCCTGTTCACGTGTTGCCTTTGCATGCAGTGCGGTCCTGCCTTGTGTGGCCTCTGTGCTACAACGTGTATGAGACAGCCACCTGTTACCAAAGGGACTCGATTGGACAGAGCTATGCTACAACAACATCTCGAGGGTCTGATGAATATCGAATATGATTCCGACTAGTGCTTGCCTACATGAGGGCAAAAGGAGCGTCTGAGGTTCCGTGACAATTTTTAGTGATGTTTTCGACCCGCACGAATATGGTCGAGTCTGGTATCTAAGAACCGTAAATGACGAGTTTAGTAAGTATGCGCAGTTTCGCTGTGCTAACTTAAACCGTTTGTTTGTTATGTGGGTTTTTCATCTGTACCCACGGGTTCCATCTTAGATACGGCATCCATTTTGTCTCTTGCCCTCAAGTAGCCAGCGAACGGACGATGTCCGCTTCGCGACCCTGGGACTCCCACGATATTTGCGGAAGACACAAGTTCTTTGTAAGTGTCTTTATGATGAGGGGGATGATACTGCAAGGCAGATGGCCCCGCTCGAGGCTCATCTTGCCGTGCCGGTTTATTGTCTCAGCCGTGCATCTCATTAGGCACGCCCCTTTGATGCCTGTATCTCGTGTTTCCCGATACCTCCCTTTTTACACCCTTTTCGACTCTCCCACTGTTTCCATCTTCCTCTACACCTGTTTTAGTTCCTATTTCGATCTGTTTTACTGCCGGTTGGAATTTGCTAATGTTGGGAAGATGGGTTTTTACAGTTGGGAACCACCAAATGTTTCCGCACTTACGTTCCGGACCTTATGTGCTTCAAAGTGACCAAAGCGACCCCTCTGTGGGATAATTATGGGAACCGGTTGTAAACCTTTGTGTATCATGTTATCCTATGGGTAAAAACTGTATAAAAGGAGCGATCCACAGAACCAATTTGAAGCAGTCTCCCCAAGTTGCACGTGTTGTACTTGTCGTGACATCTGTGTTCCCTGCAGTAATAAACCTTGAATCTTTGACGCCGAAGGAAGTGTCCCGTGTCTCTGTAGTTTGTGCGCCGAAACAGGTAATCCCATGAAGGTTATAGGTGTTGTTCCCTGGCACCGCTGGTACTGTTAAAAGTCCAGTCCTTCACCCCACATAAGCGTTGTGGCATTGATCATTGGGTCATCTAGTGTGCTATATGCCAGCCTCTAGCCTGAGGCAACCTCTGGTGTGGCGTAGTAGTGTCCAGAGATGTGCACAAATACCCCCTTAGTGAAGGTTTATACATAAAAAACAAACCTACATCCAAAAAACTCCCTTTATTACAATAGGGTGCGGTTTGATATTAAAATAGATGGATATGTTCTTAGATCAAGTTACTGGATCTTCACATATCACTTTATTCACATTTATGCATATTTTATTCACATTTTAAGTCACTATGGGGACTATCATGGCGAATCACAGTGGGAGCTTTCAGGAGCAAGATCATCTTTTTTACTTTTTCCGACAGGTAGTGTCTGGTGTAAACACCCCTTCTTTTTTCATCAAATCGGATACTTCTCATGTGTCGAATTATTCCTTCATTATGTGTTTTTTTCAATTTATGTCATGTTTTTTCGTTATTCACATAGGTTTATACACCATTAGGCTATCTTATATGTGACAATGGTGTCAGTACTTTAGCCACGCAACTATTAAAGCACGTAAGTCTATATTGCTGGGCTGCGTATTTACCAGAAAAAGGGGGGGGGGTAAGGGGGAACCCCACTGTTGTTATTCCTGAACATTTAGATTATAATGTTGGTATTTACACAATAATAGGTTATCCATTAGTACGTTGTCTAGTGCATTTTTTACCCCCAACCAACCCGTACGATTTTTTACCTTAATAGTGTGAATTGTTCTCGTCCTCAGGGGAGCTGGACTCGAAGTCCCAGGTAAGCATGGGTGAATTTTGCGAATCTGGCGTTCGCAAATTTGCGTATTTGAGAACTCGCAAACCGCAAAATCCGCAAATTCTCGCAAATTTGCAGATTTTTTTTATGTGTTCGCAAGGGTTTCTGCCAGTTCGCGAGGGTTTGGTACCAGTTCGCAATTGCGAACTTACTTGTCGGCTCGCAACGGTCGCGACTATGTTGTTTCTACGTCTGGTTCATCATCACAGGTTCCCAGCACCCTCTGTTTCACCACTGCCAGTCTGCCACCCTCTGTTCCACCCATGCCACCCTCTGTTACATCAATGCCACCCTCTGGTTCATCATCACTGTAGATTATGGGGGGAAAAGCAAGCACACCTGCCCGGCTTCAACTGACATGAATTAATTTGGGGTTAGTTTATTAATGTGTCACTGTTTTAAAATTCCAGGTCAGGCACCTGCTTCCTTATCAGTAATTTGCCTTCTGTTGCAGTGCAATTTTTTTTCCAGGACCTTTGTGGCCTACTTGTAGCTATTCTATGAGCCTGCTGTGAGGGTCAGAGCAGGGTCATACAATTGTTGCAACTAGCAACTGAACTCTGGAGGGGCCCCAGTCAGGAAGCACTACACGGAATGGGTACTAATGATGAGTTTGAACTCTTGCACCTGCTGAGTGCTTTCAGATTTGCGAAACTCGTTTTTCTGCACTTTCACGGGATTCGCGGGGCGCGAACTTGCGCGAGATCGGATTCGGAAGCCGCGAATTCGTGCGAATATGCGATTTGTTTTTTTGCGGCGTGTTAGTTCGCAAGGTTTTGTGCATTTTAGCGAGCCGCTTGTAGCGCAAGGCGCGAAGTTACCCTCGCGGTCGTTCAAGGGCGCGGCCATCTTGTTTGCATGACATATTTCCGTTTCCGGGCGCGAAGTGTAATCTCGCAAAGTGTGCGGCTTGCTTGTACAATTTCGTGGGTGTTTGCAAGGAAAATCTCGCGCGAATGTACTCACGCGGTCGTGAACGGGCGCGGCCATCTTGTTTCTCATTCATTGCTATGGTTCTGGGCATGCTTTTGGTATCCTCTCTGTATCTCTGCCATCCTTTGCTTGTTTGAAGTTTTTTTTAATCTATTTTACTTATTATCTATCTCTCTATTTTTCTTGCTCTATATTTTTGTGTTTTCTGCTACTTTTGGTTAATTTTAAACTACTTTTTTCAACTCTTTACTTTTCTTCTCTTCCCTATTTTCTTTTCTTTAATAATTAGCTTCCTTTCTGCCCAGACCATGGTGAAGGGAGCCGGGAAGCATCCCGAGAAGGGGAAGGGTCCCGCACCCCGTGCCCGGCTCCCGTGAGGGCGTTTGAGGGGGGAGCAGGTCCTACCCCGGGAGATCTTCAGCCCGGAGGAGGTGGCCGCACTAATTTTTTATGTTCAGCGCCGCCTCCCCAGGACCATCATGGAAAGCGGCAGGATCGGTAGCGGGTACGGGATCCGGGAGCGCCGGAAGCGGTGGGAGAAGGTGTGCCGGGCCATGTACCACCACTCCCGGGTCCGGCGCACCTACAACCAGGCCACCCACCGCTGGACGGATGTCCTGGACCGTGAACGCGATCTGCTCGACCTGCTTGGTCTTGAGATCCCCGGGCTTGGTGAGTAGTAGTAGCTATTTCTTTACTACTCTGTTTTCTCCTGCTCTGTGCGTTATTATATTGCAAATTTTGTTTTTTACCACGAGCAATAAGGCTGCTAATTACATTGTAGGTAAATTATATTTCAAAATCTTCTGTGCATTTCAGGTGCACTGCTCTCCTTCTCAGTAGTGTTGCTACTATGCTTATTTGTTTCGATTTTGTGTTCATTTCATTGGCCTGTGAAATTATGTATGAGTATAGTTTAAAGAACTGCGTAATGCTAGACACTAAGGTTCAGATTTTTAATTACCGGCGCATCCCTGCAAAGTAGCAGGGATGCGCCAGTAATTGTGCGCCACGCCACCATCACCCATGGTGTGCCGTATTTACAATGCGGCGCACCATGGGCCCAAAACGTCACCAAAGCGTTACGCATTGGTGCCGTAAAGGCGGCGCATTGCTGGAGTTGCGTCGCAACGATGGCGCAGCTCCATCAATGCTCTGGGGTGCCCTATCTCCCCAATGCTGCGTCATGCCGTACGTCTGCTTCAAGCAGGCGCAGGGTTTGAGTCACGCATCATTGTCGTTAAAGTGAGTGATTGAAATCTTGTAGATTTCCCTCAGCCACTTTTAGGATGCGTTCCTGCGCAGGAACGCCCTCCCTTGCGCCGGAACGCCCCCTGATGGCGCAGGGCTGTACAACGTGATGCATCTCCCATATGCGTCACGTTGTTAATATACGCCGCCCCATTGCGCCTCTTTTGTTCTGCCGCTGCATCACAAAAATCACGCAACAATGGAGCAAAAGAGCCGCAAGGGGCTTCTAAATCAGCCCCTACAGACTCAAGTCTGTAGGGGCTTTCGCCCAGGACAAGGCACCGACATCGCCCTCCTGGCTGCAGTGGAGGAGGCCAGAGCGCTCTTAGACGAGGGAGGATCAGTGGCAGTGATCCTTCTCGACCTGAGCGCGGCCTTCGACACCGTCAACCACCAACTTCTGGTTAAACGGCTTAAGAAGGTAGGAGTAGAAGGCACCGCTCTATCCTGGCTTTCCTCCTTTCTGGCCCAACGATCCTTCCAGATCTGGGAAAATAACACCCGCTCCTCCGATACTCCCCTCCAATGTGGGGTGCCTCAGGGCTCCTCCCTGAGCCCCACATTGTTTAACATCTATATGTCCACATTGGAGGAGGTCGTCATCCCGTTCGGAGTGAGCATTGTCAGTTATGCGGATGACACACAGCTAGTTGTCTCCCTCTCCCACCCTAGTCAACAGCCAGCGGATCTATTCAACTGCTTAACACAGATCCAAGGGTGGATGAATAACTCAGCCTTAAAGCTGAATGGTTCGAAAACTGACATTCTCCTTCTGGGTCAGAAAGGATGCACCTTCCCTCTGAACACCTGGCCACCCTGTCTGGGCCCCCCCCCTGCTCCCAAACAGGAAGTAAAAAGCCTGGGAGTATGGATTGAAACAGATCTCTCTTTTACTACGCAGGCCAAGAGAGTAGCAGGCACCTGCTTCGGCCTACTTAAAGCGATGAGAAAGATTCTGCCCCTCCTTCCACCCATATCGCAAAGACTTCTCATTCAAGGCCTTATTCTGTCCAGGCTTGACTATAGCAATGCTATATACCTGGGCGCACCCGAAGCAACCTTAAATAAACTGCAGAAAATTCAAAATGCTGCCGCCCGGATCCTCACACATACTCCTGCCAGAGCTTCAGCCAAACCTGCTCTGAAGCTCCTTCACTGGCTTCCAGTGAGAGAACGAATAACATTCAAAGCCTTAAGCTTGGCTCATAGGCTAGTGCAGAATCAGGGCCCCCCCATTCTGAGGAAATTCATACAACCCTATAAAGCCCCTAGATCTCTCCGATCGGACAGGGAGTCCCTCATCATCGTGCCCAGGTTCAAAAAAGCCCGCACAGGTGGAAGACGTTTCTCGATCCACACAGTGCGCCTATGGAACGCCCTTCCTCGAGACCTGAGGAAAGAATCAAACTATTTACGATTCAGGAAACGACTCAAAACCCACTTGTTTCCTTAAAACAGCTTTTAACCACTTCTTTTTTTTTGCTCTGTTAAAATTGCTTCTGTCTAAAATTGCTGTACCCCCCTTCCCCCCCCCCTCCCCCCCTCTCACTGGTTAGGGTTTTGTTTCAGCGCTGGGATACCTACGGGTGACTACGCGCTCTATAAAATTTTTTAATAATAATAATAATAAGTCCAGTCCTTCCTTTGTACACATGGCGATAAGAAGAAATAGTGGTGGTGGATTGATAGTTTGAGTATTTTAATGACTGGTTAATGTAGTAGGAAACTTTAGTGTTGTCGCTGATCTGCAATCACGATGGACTTTGTCTGTCACTTCACGTGCTGCGGACTGCTGCCTGCCAATCCTAGGCAAACCTTTTTAGTACTTTGTTTAGTGAGTTGCATAAGAAGTTTCCAATTCGACGGTCCGCAAATCAAGCAATACTAATAACGTAGTAGACCGCATGAGATCGCTCAATATATCCCGTGGAATAGTTGTCTATTTGCTATTTCGCCAAAATATTTAGTTATTGTTCTTTTGAAATGTTTGATTTGGTTGACAAATATCATCCATGTTTTCTGGTCTTTCTTTCTTTCATGTTGTACATCAGCTCCCCCCAGGGTCAAGAGGACACAGGAGGAGGAGGAGGCTGCTGTTCAGGATGCAGGCCAGGATCGGGCAGGCGAGGGCTCCTTTGCTGGCCCCAGTAAGTTTTAATTTTAATATAGAGTACTTATGTTTTCCTAGAGTCTATCATTTGATTTTTTCTAAATCGTCTTTGATCTTCTTGTAGACTGGATCAAAATTCTTATCCTGCCTCGACTATGACTCCCTGTGGTATTACTAGATTATTCTTATTAGTCTGTCTGTGTAGCTAACTAATATTGCACATTTGGCAATTCCATTGGACTCCCATTCTAGTCAGCAATAGCTCTATGCACTGAGTGCAGTCCTCTGGGATTGTCCATAATGTCTTTTCAAGTCTTCTAAATGTTTATGCTTTGACAATTGCCAACAATAAAAAGGTGAATGACCACCAAGAAAGAATAAGATACTACTTTACTTTTGGGTTGGATAGTAGGACAATCCATTCTACTACTGTTGCAGGGACAAATCTGCACAAACAGTACTATGGACACTAAATAATGTTTTTGCTTAGCTTATCAATTATAATAGGTGCTGTTAGACTTTCCACATACCTCAGTGATAACAGACTTGGTAGTTGAACCCCCAATCTCCTTACTGACTAGATAGTGTGGCAGAGTCATTTAGCTCCCAAAGTCACCGATGATTGATCCCCAATGATGTCAGAGGCACAGACTCATGCTTGCAAAAATTCCAAAACCTTTAGCTCATCCACTCTAGTCTGGAGGACCAAAAACCACAGAGTCTATTTAAGTTTAAAAGCTTTATTAAAAGTAAACACATTTATTAAAATCAAGTTTGTCATAAAAGTAAACGTTTAACTGAAAATGGAAAAGTGCTTAGTGCTGACGATTAATTGGACACATTTCTTGTGGTCGAGCCGAGCTCTCACCTGGTTTGAACTTGATCCTGCTCGTGTTCTTAGAAGTCAAGCTTCTGTCTGTTAGGAGAAAAAGTGGTGCGTGTTAAAAATAAAAAGCAAGCATTCATCAGTTGTGCCAAAAAGTGCAGCAAGACAACAGCCTTCCCCGGAAAAAGGGACATTTTTACTTTAGAGTAGACAGCCACAAATTATTACATTGTAGTCTGTTTTTTTCACATTTCTTTCTTCCTCCTAGACCAAATATTATATAGTAGTGAGTGGTGTATTCTAACATTCTTAAATGTACTTTGTAGGTGGAACATCTGGAGGCGGGGCCAGCGCAGAGGTGCTGGTATTGGACGAGGGGAACAATTCTGGGGAGGAGGCGGTGCAAGTGCCAGACATGCCTGTGAGGGATAACACGGTGGTGGCGGGCAGAGGTAAGCTATATATTCCTTACTTATTGAGATTGAAGACTGCAGAGTGTGCTTTCTGCACGGGTGTATTATAAATCAACCAGGTAGTAGCCTCCTCTAAATGTACTTCGACTTAGCTGTGAAGTTTTTGGCGAGAAGAATCCCAATCAGATCTGAGATGAACTTGATGGATGGGATGAACGAAATGCGAAAGAAGGTAGTAAGTAAGTGTGGAAGGACGAGAAATGTAATGATGACTGCAAAGAAGAATGATATGTGTTTGCTTGGTCCCCGAGGTGGCTGGGAAGGAAAGAATATGGTATGGTGCATGGCTGGGTGAATGATGAAGCAAGGATGGGTGGAAGGAGAACAGCCTGGGTGGGTGAAACAGAAACTGTATGTGTGCATATACTTTGAATGGATGGATGCCTGGATCATGGTACTATCTGACTCTTAGATAGCATATGTGTATCTAGAGAGAGTAGACGGTCACTGGATGAACTAAGTGTTACTTTGAAGAGCATGTAACACCGCACCCGCACGTCCGTTGCAGTGTAGGAAAGGCAAGGAAAAGAAGTTGTAATTTTGTCCAAATACTACCATGAATAGTAGCAGCAGTTTGTATTGCAACTGCAAGGACAGCATATATCCGGTTATTACGGTGGACACTCCCTACCTCTCTTAATAACTTTAGTTTAGTAGTAGTACGTCATTCATGTGTGGGTGTATCACTGTTCACTCAATAATAAGCAAAGCACCTAAAGTCATCCCATATGTCATCAAATACATCCCATGTGAAGTGAAAGATAATCAGAATATTTAGCTTCTTCATTTTCCTTTTCTAGTACTCATTTGCACTGTGGGGTGAAAGCTAAATTAATTAAGCAGTAGCCCTTTTAACAGAGTATTCTCAGTGCCACCCGTAATAGAAAAGTAAGAGCTTCACCACCTGCATGTACTGGACCGGTACAGTAACGCAAGTCTGTCTCACTCATCATGGTGTGCGTCTGTTTTTCTCGGGTGCAAGTTCACTGTGCTGGCATTATGCCGGCTTGCATAAGATAACGTACCAATTTTCCTAAACAAGAGAGAAGAAGAAGAAGAAGACTGGTGTACTGTCATAGTCGACTGTAATGGAAGTCCATAGTGCTCGTAGAATTTGTTCCTTAAACTCCCACTAATGTTAGAGCAAGGATGAAGAAGTCGGAGGTTACATAGATACTGTCCTCAATAGTTATGTACTGTGCTTTCAATTTGCTACTTGTACTGTGACACACCTTTCAATCATTGTGTGTTAATCTTAAGGAGCACTGGTTACAGACTATGTCTTTCTTTCTTCATATAGTTGCTCCTTCCAAATCAAACAGACCATCAAGGAGGAAGCTGGCTCGAATGGCCCGGCAACGGAGGCTGGATGCCACTGTCGCCGAATATCGGCGGCTGGTGGCCCTGGAGGAGGAGGACACGCAGTCTACCGGTACAACAACAACATCCACTGGGACAGCTGCATCCTCCTCCGTGCCACCACGGGCTGCCAGCCAGCGCAGTGCTCCAGCGGTACGGAGCCGGGCTACCAAAGCCAACCGCCACCGCCGAGCAGCAAAGACAGCAGCTGCCCCCCACAGGATTTGCAAGGCACGCCAGCGCCGTTTATGCCTCAGAGTGTCCTACCTGGAGCAGGAGGTCCTAACCTATAAGAACTTGGTGGAGGGCCTCCTCTTCGACCATGCCACCCTCCGCAAGGAGCATGATGCCCTGTCCGCTAAAGTCAACAGCACCCTGCCGTAGTGTCCCTTGCCCCTTTTTTAGAGACTTTTGGGGGGTGGGAATTGGGAGTTGGGTTGTTTTTGGGACTTTTGAAGGACAATCGTTGGGGTTAGGGAGGGTCTTGCGGGAGATTATTTTGTTAGGGCTACAAAAATATACTTTTTGAAACTTTATCTGACCATACCTGTTTTTTACTGCTTTTGAGTCTGGTGGGTGGGGGTTTAACAGTAAGTTTGTTTTCCTGAATAGTCCTAGGACTTTAGTAGTACTACTGTCAATCTCTCGTCTCTCCTAATACTCCATTATACTACCTCCAACCAAAAGCTTATCTTACCTGTAATTTGTGTTTGGAAGTAGGGCTAGGCCCAGGGCTAGCTCCACGGGAAATGGCGATTAAGGTTGGCAATCCTGGGCGGATGAAATGTCCTCCTCATTGCGGTGGTACTAGTGGCGTGACACAGTGGCAGTTGCATGCCTATGGAAAAAAAGAAAATGAAACCTGGTTTGTCCTTACTGTAGCATTACAACGGTACGATAGAGAATATAGCAGGTGACAGTACACTAGAACAGTGCCACAATGTAGCCTAACAAATGGTAAAGTATTGAAAGCATAACTTGTACTTGTGGTGGATTTCTTTGACATTGGCTACTACAACAAGAAATAGTACTGAAGCTGAGTAAGTCTAGAATATATCCTCCGATTCCTTCACCAGCCTGTTGCTATGACCTTATCCTCCCTAGCAAGTGTGTGGAATTATTGATGTCATTTAGTCACACATCAAGCAAAACCACACAGCCCGGGGGAAGAGGGTTAGGGTTTGGAAAATGGATGGGAATGGGGGTTTCTTTTTGGGTAGGTTTTGTTGAGAGAAGAAAAAAAAAGCACAGCATGGACAAACAATAATTGAAGATAAAGAAATCTTTGGGTACAAAGCTAACCATAAATCTTTTAAGTGACATAAAGGAAGTGCATGCACTACTGCATGCATTGTTACTGAAAAGTAAGTAGTACTAGAATGCGACAGTACAGGGCTGCAGCGTTTTCACTTGCCTATCTCTGCACTCAGAGAAACACTTCTTACATTAAATTAGGTTTAAAAAATAGCCGAAGTAAAACCTATAGAATGGCTGTAGGGATCAATTTAGAAGCAGAGAGAGATCCAAGAAATGCAGTCACATACATGTTGTTGTAGTTGTCCTGTTGAATTTGGTAAGTAAGTTGCATGCAGCAAACAATTCCTCTTATTAGCGGCACTCCTCCATTCCAGCTGACGCTTCGTCCATCAATGTTGGTGACCAGAAGACACCCTGTCCACTGCCTGCCTGGAGAATGCTGAATTGCGGCTCGCTAATGTGAAGCCTGACTTCATCCTTTTTTCCCCATTGCACAGACTGAAACCCGGCCTGTAATTATTGAACGAAAAACAGGAAGTGATATATTACAACACCACTGATAAATGAATATAAGGTATGTACGCTGTGTAGTGCAAAAAGTCACACTTTGATTTTCCTAATAGACAGTACAATATTTTTGAAAGTGCGTACTCTGTCTGAGTCACCTTTTAAAGGATAAATAAGTATGGGCAAATTAATTTAGCGGATCTTTCCCCTCAAGCTAGGTGTACTGTAAACTGTGTTTTAGAACAAAATTAGACCTTCCCAGCAATGCTCCCACCCAGACACTTACTAAAGCCAGTCGCAAAAATGTAGAAGACCCCCAATCAGATCTCAAAAACGAGGCCTAGCAGAAAACTGGTGACAAAACGTACTTTGAAAGTAAATGTAGGCCCAAATACCCCCTTACCCACCGTGGATTGTATTCAAACCACTTGCAAGCAAGCAAAAGTATCCACATCGCTCCAAGACTCGAAAACCCCCCACCCAAACACATGCAATAGAAATACTGCTAACCCTAACGAGCCCTAAGTTAAGAATAGTGGCAAAGGCTTTCTTTAACTATGCCAAATCCCCCCTTTCCCACCATGGATTTTCTTCAAATGACTTGCAACCAAAGTTACACATTCTCACGAGTGCTCTAAGACCCTAGAACTCAGTTGCAAAAATCTAGAACACCCCGAAACACATGCAATCCTGCTGCTAGGGCTAACCCTATTGAACCCTAAGTTACAAAAAGTGCCAAAAGGCTTTTCCTTATGGATTTTGTCCAAACCACTTCTATCCGGTATTAGACCTTCCCAGGAATGCCCCAAGACCCGCCAACCCACCCGCCAAAAAGCACAACACCCCCAAACAGCCAAAAAGGAAAATCTCATACTTACAATATTTCCCGGCCTTTGGTCCAAACGCGCTGTGCAGCTAGGTCATAACTCCTGTTTTCTACCACGGATTTCCTGAAAAGCAAATGCAATCAAGATTAGACTGTCCCAACAGTGCTCCCAGACCCCAAAACTCACCCACAAACACCCGGAACCCCCCAAAGAGCACCTGAAGGGCAAGCAAGTCAGCAAAAACGCAAAGAAAATTCTGCTTCCGATTTGGTCCAAACCACTTTTATCCGGTATTAGAGCTTCCCAGCAATGGCCCCAGAGCCGTCAACCCAGGAGCAAACTAGTAGAAGACCCCCAAACAGCCAAAAAGCAAAAGTACAAAAATGTGGACTTAGTCATTTTCTTGCCAATTTCCAAAATCACTCTGCACGCGCTCTGCAGCTAGGCCCTAACTCCCCTCTGCCACGATGGATTTGCTTCAAACCTCTTGCAAACTAAAGTATCCATAGCCAGCAGTGCTCCCAGACCCCGAAACCCACCCACAAACACCAGGAAGCCCCCCAAACAGGCCCTCGAAAACACTACTTTGAGCAAAATGTCAGAAATAGCAAAAGAAAATTCTGCATGGATTTTGTCCAAACCACTTCTATCAGGTATTAGACCTTCCCAGGAATGCCCCAAGACCCGCCAACCCACCCGCCAAAAAGCACAACACCCCCAAACAGCCAAAAAGGAAAATCTCATACTTACAATATTTCTCGGCCTTCGGTCCAAACGCGCTGTGCAGCTAGGTCATAACTCCCGTTTTCCACCACGGATTTCCTGAAAAGCAAATGCAATCAAGATTAGACTGTCCCAGCAGTGCTCCCAGACCCCAAAACTCACCCACAAACACCCGGAACCCCCCCAAAGAGCACCTGAAAGGCAAGCAAGTCAGCAAAAACGCAAAAAAATTCCGCCTCCGATTTGGTCCAAACCACTTTTATCCGGTATTAGAGCTTACCAGCAATGGCCCCAGAGCCGTCAACCCTGGAGAAAACTAGTAGAAGACCCCCAAACAGCCAAAAAGCAAGAGTAAAAAAATGTGGACTTAGTCATTTTCTTGCCAATTTCCAAAATCACTCCGCGCACACTCTGCAGCTAGGCCCTAACTCCCCTCTGCCACCATGGATTTGCTTCAAACCTCTTGCAAACTAAAGTATCCATAGCCAGCAGTGCTCCCAGACCCCGAAACCCACCCACAAATACCAGGAAGCCCCCCAAACAGGCCCCCAAAAACGCTACATTGAGCAAAATGTCAGAAATAGCAAAAAACAATTCTGCATGGATTTTGTCCAAACCACTTCTATCCGTATTAGACCTTCCCAGGAATGCCCCAAGACCCGCCAACCCACCCGCCAAAAAGCACAACACCCCCAAACAGCCTAAAAGGAAAATCTCATACTTACAAAATTTCTCGGCCTTCGGTCCAAACGCGCTGTGCAGCTAGGTCATAACTCCTGTTTTCCACCACGGAGTTCCTGAAAAGCAAATGCAATCAAGATTAGATTGTCCCAGCAGTGCTCCCAGATCCCAAAACTCACCCACAAACACCCGGACCCCCCAAAGAGCACCTGAAAGGCAAGCAAGTCAGCAAAAATGCAAAATAAATTCCGCCTCCGATTTGGTCCAAACCACTTTTATCCGGTATAAGAGCTTCCCAGCAATGGCCCCAGAGCCGTCAACTCACCCGCAAAGAAGTAGAACACCCCCACAAGTGCTGAGTCTTTCTTCGTTGGGCGTAATCCAGCCCTCTGCTTTGAGGGAAATAGGAGTCTGGAGGAGGAGGATAGAGGAGCATGTTCTTCTGACTGCGGCACCTTCAAATCAATAAGCAAACAAGTGAAGATAGTTCTGCTGATGGGCTTGTTTTTGTGATTAGGTGATTAAAGTTTGAATTATGTTAACTGTGCACAACAAAGAAAGACAGACACACAGGAATAAAAGTGAATAAGGACGAAAAAGAAAGTTATTGATTCATTGTCTCATTTTCAGGGCTCGGTGTCAGGGAATAAGAATAAGGCTTCGTCATCATACTCTGCGAATTCAAGCATGGTGAGCTCAGTGTCACCTAACAGAGAAGAAATTCCCTCATCTACTTTGCTGTCCACCTCGTCTTCATCCGGCGTGCTTTCTCGTACTTTGTAATCTGGTGGTATGAGGTGCTGATTCATCTTGATCATTGTTAACCTCTCCACATTTTTGGGCGAGAGGCGGCTCAGTTTGAGAGTTACAATGCCACCAGCAGCACTGAAAACACGTTCAGAAGACACGCTTGCGAGTGGGCAAGACAAGTAGTTTAAAGCCAGGTTGGAGAGCTGTGGCCACAATTCTTTTTTCCCATGCCAATACGTCAATGGGTCAACATTAACATAGACCTCTGTTGAGTCATTGAGATAGTCCTGCACCATCGACTCAAGGTCCTCCAAGGTTCCTCCACTTTGCTTAGCTGTTGCTGTGACCTTTTGAGAACCAAACCAGAGCAGAGTTAGCCAATCCTCTTCAGCATCCAATGTTACTGTTGTGTCTGGTGCAGATGATCCGGTTGCCGGTGTCTTTAACAGCTGAGAGGTCACTTGTGCCACAGCCACAGGTGCAGAAGTGTATTGTTTTGACTGGGGATGGCATGCTGATGCTGATGCTGATGTACTGCCTTTTCCTTCAATGAGCTGCCGTTCTCTTTCAAACCTCTTGGCTGACAAGGCTAGCCAACGTTTGTACTTTGTAACATCTTCATCAGCAAAAGGAAAGAATGCTCGGCCTGCCAGCGCCTTTTTGTAGTGTGGATCCAGAATAGTAGCACAAATGTAATGCTGTTCTGAGTGGATCATTTTAAGACGTTCATCACCTTGTAGACGCTCTAATAATTTCTCCGCCAAAACAAAAGGGTCTTGGTTTTTTTCATCTTTTTGAAACACAGAAGACACCGCCTTCAGTTGGTGCTCCAGCATGTACAACAATCGGATAGCTTTTCCCAAATTACAGTCCTCCTTGCTGACTGCACGCGTGAAGACCTCAAAAGGACAAAGCATGTCTGTCAGGCTTTTAACTATCTCCCATTGCGGCGCATCCATCCTCAGGTCCTTCTGAGCTGTACCCTGTTTTAAGAAATAGTGATCGAGTACCGTATACTGCTCATACAGAAGCTCAAGCATGTAGAAGGTTATGTTCCAACGTGTTGCCACCTACTTGATGAGTGCTTTCACTGGCATTCGACGTTCATGTAGCAGGCTCCTCAGATGCTTCCGGGCCTTAAAAGAATGGCTGAAATGGTTGCACATTTTTCGGCAGGTATCCACTACCTCGCACGCTGTACTGTCTTTATCACTCAAGAATACAACCACGTTTATACAGTGCGCCAAACACGGCACTCTGAAATAGTCACCCAGCTCCATGGCCTTAACTACATTGGCGCCATTATCCGTGGAAACATAACCAATCTGGCGTTTTTTGGGGGACAGCCAGTGAAGGACCTTTGTGTTAAACTCATCCAAAATGTTTTGTGCTGTGTGACGTTTCTCCAAGCCAAACATGGCTACTGTTGCATGTTTCCGAGCAGCTTTAAAAACTTGGTCTGGGTCAACACCTGCGTTTAGCTTTGCTTTAACCCCTGAAAAAGAGACCCAGTGTGCAGTGATGCACATGTAATCAGCGCCTGCGCCACTGGTCCACATGTCTGTTGTCAGATGTATAGTGTGAACAGCACTCTTCTGCAAAGCTGCCCCAATCACCTCCAGCACATCTTCATGTAGTGCTGGAACCGCAACTCTAGCAAAATAGAACCGGCTAGGAACCTTCCATTTAGGGCAGAGCGCTGCCACTAATTCTAGAAAACCAACCCCTTCTACAAAAGAAAAAGGGAGAAGGTCCAGAGCTAGCATTTTAGCCAGCTTAGTGTTATACAGACGCGTCAGTGGGTGGTTACGTTCATATGGCGCTTCTGTAAACAACATGTTTCTAATGTTGCCCTGGACCAAGCATTTACGGGATGATGATGATTTCTTCGACCCAGTTACGCTCGCTGATGAACTTTTTCGTATTGGTGTCTCACTCTCTCCCACACTCTTAGTGTGGCTCACATGGGGTGTGCTGCTGACAGGGGTACTGGGTGTAAGTGAAGTGTTTGACACGTCTTCTTCCTCCTCGTCATCATCAGATGAAACATCAACGTTTTCTTGACGTGCAATTCGGGCTTCCTTGATCGCCTCTAGGTGCGCAAACCATTGGACAGCGTGCTGTCTCTTAAGATGACCTCTCTGGCCTCCGGTACCATAGTTGGTACCAAACTTACCACGACTAACTGCAAGCTTACAAATGCTACAAATGGCGAAGTTTTCCCTTTTTGGGCAAACACTAAAGAAGTCCCAAGCTGGGGACTTGAATTGTCTGTGGGGCCGGAGGAGGCGACGATACTGGTGTTGGTGGTCATGCTGCTAATGCCAGATGCAGTGGAGGATGTGGATTGCCGAACTTTAGTACGTTGTGCACTTTCACCACCACTAATTGAGGTCGAGGTGGATGGAGGTCCCTTCTGGCAAAGAAGAAATATGGAAGCGGTACGTGTTGGTGTACTAGTTAACTCCAATGATTGCTGTGTTTCCATTGCCTCCTCGTCGACATCATCATCACGCTCAGCAGCTTCTCGGGCTAGGGTCAAAATGTCTGTTTGCTGCATGCCCGCTGGGGCTGCAGTGACCTTTATGATGACAGGGTCGTCGTCGTGAGAGCCTTCATCAGCAGCAGTATCCGCCACTTCTTGTTGAGCCTCATCACACTCCATAACTATGAGTTTTTCGACGACCTTCCTTTTACGCTTAACTACCTTTGTCAGATCATGGTGTGCCTCACTCTCAGACGGCCGTGGTGGTTCCCAATTTTCATCCATATCATCAGAAGGAGGTGGGCTTGAAGAAGATGTAGACACCACCCTCGATCTTTTCCTTGCTAGGGATGTGGAAGACAATGAATGATCATCAGGAGGAGTGGCTTCCTCAAATGATACCTCGGCTTGATTGTCGATTTCCTGATGCGCCCCTACTTCGGGAGGAACAACAATTGTGGGCACTTGTGACCCTCCATGCACCTGTGCTCGCGCATCTCCTTGCGCTGCCTCTCCTTCCACATGTACTTGGGCTTGTACTTGCACATGTGGTTGTTGTTGCGGCTGTGGTTGTTCAACACTCGTCAGATGAGTTACAACAACCTGTGTTGATTGAGGGACATTGCTGATACTTTCTTGCAATGAGCCAACATCACTGGTCGATGGTGATTGAACAACTAGACTAAGTGCCTCTGCAGCACTCAAGGGCTTGGACTTAAGTTGGCGTGGTGGTGGTGGTGGCACTGAGCCCAATGGAGCGGGGTGCTGCTCCCAGCTTGGTCCCCAGCAGATCCTGCTGCTGCTGCAGGCGTACTTTTTTTTTACTCCCAAAAAATGTGGCGGCCGGCACACCAGTCTCCTTGGTAACTTGCTTCTTCTGCTCCTTACTGGCAACTTTCTTGCTAGAGGAGCTACGGGGAACTTTTTTTGGGGCCATCTTCTTCAGAGCAGGTCAGAACAGCAGGCCGCAGTTGCACGAGTTGCAGAGTTGTCTGTGGCCAGACGTGACGTCGCGTGACGTTATGCTGCACACACACACCGCTGCAGGACTTCTTCCTGGCACTGGTGGTTCTCTTGAGTCTTGTGCACCTAAAAGCAATGGAAGACAGAGGAACATCGGTTCAGTTATACACCTCAAAAAAATAAAAAAACACAGAAAAATCAGCACAATCCCATGCCATCCATGATGTTTAAATTCAAGACAACCCACAGAAAGACTAGGCACATGCACCACTCACTACCCCTGGTGAAAAGGCCACAACAATGGCCCAAAAAAACTAAAATCCTAGAAAAATCAGCACAATCCCAAGCCCTCCATGATGTTTAAATTCAAGACACCCACAGAAAGACTAGTCACATGCACCACTCACTACCCCTGGTGAAAAGGCCACAACAACAGCCCAAGAAAACGAAAATCACAGAAAAATCAGCACAATCCCAAGCCCTCCATTGAGGTTTAAATTCAAGACACCCCACAGAAAGACTAGTCACATGCACCACTCACTACCCCTGGTGAAAAGGCCACAACAACAGCCCAAGAAAACGAAAATCACAGAAAAATCAGCACAATCCCAAGCCCTCCATTGAGGTTTAAATTCAAGACACCCCACAGAAAGACTAGGCCTATGCACCACTCACTACCCCAGGCATAAAGGTTGAAAGCTAGGCAACATGGTTGCAGACCTAAGAACACTGCCTGCATTCAAAATGGCCCCCTGCCTCCCAGCACATGGCCAGGGCCTGCCTGTAGCAGCACTCAAAATGGCCCCCACCCACATGGCCTGTCCCCATGAACACCCCAAAAAAATCGAAAAACACAGAAAAATCAGCACAATCCCATGCCATCCAGGCCCTCCATGATGTTTAAATTCAAGACACCCCAGAGAAAGACTAGGCACATGCACCACTCACTACCCCTGGTGAAAAGGCCAAACAACAGCCCAAAAAAACGAAAATCACAAAAAAATCAGCACAAGCCCAAGCCCTCCATGATGTTTAAATTCAAGACACCCCACAGAAAGATAAGGCCTATGCACGACTCACTACCCCTGGGCATAAAGGTTGAAAGCTAGGCAACATGGTTGCAGACCTAAGAACACTGCCTGCATTCAAAATGGCCCCCTGCCTCCCAGCACATGGCCAGGACCTGCTTGTAGCAGCACTCAAAATGGCCCCCACCCACATGGCCTGTCCCCATGAACACCCCAATAAATCGAAAAACACAGAAAAATCAGCACAATCCCATGCCATCCAGGCCCTCCATGATGTTTAAATTCAAGACACCCCACAGAAAGACTAGGCACATGCACCACTCACTACCCCTGGTGAAAAGGCCAAACAACAGCCCAAAAAAACGAAAATCACAGAAAAATCAGCACAAGCCCTCCGTGATGTTTAAATTCAAGACACCCCACAGAAAGACTAGGCCTATGCACCACTCACTACCCCTGGGCATAAAGGTTGAAAGCTAGGCAAAATGGTTGCAGACCTAAGAACACTGCCTGCATTCAAAATGGCCCCCTCCCTCCCAGCACATGGCCAGGGCCTGTAGCAGCACTCAAAATGGCCCCCACCCACATGGCCTGTCCCCATGAACACCCCAAAAAATCGAAAAACACAGAAAAATCAGCACAATCCCATGCCATCCAGGCCCTCCATGATGTTTAAATTCAAGACACCCCACAGAAAGACTAGACACATGCACCACTCACTACCCCTGGTGAAAAGGCCACAACAACAGCCCAAAAAAACGAAAATCACAGAAAAATCAGCACAATCCCAAGCCCTCCATGATGTTTAAATTCAAAACACCCCACAGAAAGACTAGGCCTATGCACCACTCACTACCCCTGGGCATAAAGGTTGAAAGCTAGGCAAAATGGTTGCAGACCTAAGAACACTGCCTGCATTCAAAATGGCCCCCTCCCTCCCAGCACATAGCCAGGGCCTGTAGCAGCACTCAAAATGGCCCTCACCCACATGGCCTGTCCCCATGAACACCCCAAAAAATCGAAAAACACAGAAAAATCAGCACAATCCCATGCCATCCAGGCCCTCCATGATGTTTAAATTCAAGACACCCCACAGAAAGACTAGGCACATGCACCACTCACTACCCCTGGTGAAAAGGCCACAACAACAGCCCAAACAAAATGAAAATCACAGAAAAATCAGCACAATCCCAAGCCATCCAGGCCCTCCATGATGTTTTTATTAAAGAGACCCCACAGAAAGACTCAGTCCACCCACCACTGAGTACCCCTGGGCAAAAGGCCCCAACAACAGCCCAAAACTCGAAAATTACAAAATTGTAGTTGCAGCAACTGTAATGCCCCAAACAAACTTACTTTTGAAATTTCTAATCCAAAAGTGATCCAAAGAAAGTCAAAAAGGCCTCAAATCCAAATATCCAGCCGCATCCACAAAAAGTAATCCTTCCAGGTGAAGAATCCGAATGAAAGTGACCAGCACATGAAGAAAGCACTGGGAGGAGCTTGCTGGACAGGAACAGGAAGTTGGAGACTGTGGGGCACTTCCTTCCCCCCCCCCCCCCAAAATGGACTCCTTGCAAAAAAAAGTGCAGGCAAATGTCAACTTGAGGAGTTATTCTGATAAAATTCATCATTTTCAGAAGGTTTATGCTGCTTGCTGGTGGATTTCTTGTGCAGAATTGCAAATTTTGTATTTTTCGCGAGTGCGAGATTGTTGCTGCATGTACGGGTTCGCAATTGCGAACTCTCGCGATACGTGATCACGGCGTACTCGCGTTGACAAACTCTCGCTGTGCAAGGTGGCGGGCGCGATGACGTAATCGCTGTCGCCAAACTCTCGCGGGATCTCGCAGCAAGATCCAAAATGGCGCAGCACTCGCAAAATATCGAGAAAAACAACTCGCCAAACGCTGAATGGCGGTAATTGAACGCCCCGCGCCGCAAAATTGTATCACCAAGAAAAGAAAATCCGCTGCGTGCGAATTTGCGGATTTTCGGTAAATTTGCGAGCGTTCGCGGATTGCGAATTTACCGAAAATCCGCGAGCGGAACGGATTTTCCGCCCATGCTTAGTCCCAGGCTGAGGGAAAAGGAGGCAAGAGACAAACTTCTTATAACGTTACCGTATGAACACCACGAGGTCTGTGTATTTTCAATGCCGCCATTCTCACCCGCACAGAAAGGCGAATTCTGCGTCTAGTGCTGGATTACAAAATACATGGATGAACATTGCCTCCCCCAACCCTCCCACTACCCAAACTCCCCCCTCCCCAGCCTCTACCCCCCCAACCGCCCGCCTCGTCGCACGGTCATCATTCTAGTCTCCGGTTCTGTACAATATCTCTAAGCCCAGTGTATGCACCCCACTTTAACATCTCATCCCACATCTACCAGTGGGTCTTGGTCCACTGGAGGCTCGAGCCAAAGGCCTCTGAAATCGGCCCACCTTCTCCAAATTTTGTAGTGTTTCGGTGGGCAGCCTCTGGCAACAAAAATGGGCTTCTCTAGCCCCAGGCAGAAATCAAGCCCCCTTTTCCATGATACAACCGTAGGAGCTCGCGTGTCTTTCCAAGCTCTAGCCACATCCCTCTTGGCCAGAGTAAGGCCCAACATAAGCAAATGCCTCTTATATACGTTCCCTCCCACCCCTTCTAATACATGCAGGAGCCCTAACTGTGGTGTATGGGGGAGTTCTCACCCCAGTACTTCAGACAAACAGTCCCACTCCCCTTTCCAAAATCTATCCAGTGCAGGACAGCTCCAAACTGTTTGCAGGAACGCCCCCACTTCCTGCCCACATCGTAAACAGTCTGGGGACGCTATTAGGCCCGCCCTCCATAAACGATGCCTGGTAAAATACACCCTATGGAGGTACTTGAATTGTATAAGCCGAAGGCGTATCGAGATGGCGGCACCCCGAGGCCCTGTTAGTGCCTCCCACCAATCTTCCTCATCCAGGGCCCCAACATGCGACTCCCAGGACTCCCGCAGTTTCTCTAATGATGTGGAACAATGCGTGACTAAGGTTTGATATATACGGGATATCTTTTTGGGACCCAGGTCTCCTATAAACTCCTTGGCCTCTAGGGGGCTAAACTCAGGGAGTGATTCTAATCCCTCCAAGCACGGGGAGAGGGCGTGATGAAATTGAAGGTATAAAGAAAGAACTGAGTGAGGGGCATACCAAACTCCTGGCTTAGTTCTTGAAAGGACTTAAGGGTCACCCCTGACAAGACATCCCCCAATTTGGAGAGTCCAATGTTGTCCCACCCCCCAAAACCTTGTAACGCAGCCAGACCAGGGAACCTACCATTGCGCCAGAGGGGGGTTTCGCCCGTCAATGTGTTCCACCAACCCATACGCTCCTCCAAATCTAAAAAACTAACTGCGTGCCGGGCGGCAGCGTCTTCCGTAGCTGCGCCGCATAGAGTATGGTGTGAAGCAAGTGGACCCCCCTTAGATGGCACTCCAAAGCGTATGCTGGGTCTCTCCTATCTACGTCTAATCAGAATAGGGAGGAGGAATTGGTATACAATCAGTTCCCCAGGTAAGATATCTAAATAAAATGCAGGACAGACCACTTGTAACTACGTTACATTAGGTTTCTTTAGATAACCCTCATAAACGCTATGTTAGTTGTTGTTGCGGTTTATATCGTTTTTCCGCCCCACATAAGCGTTGTGGCATTGATCATTGGGTCATCTAGTGTGCTATATGCCAGCCTCAAGTCTGAGGCAACCTCTGGTGTGGCGTAGTAGTGTCCAGAGATGTGCACAAATACCCCCTTAGTGAAGGTTTATACATAAAAAACAAACCTACATCCAAAAAACTCCCTTTATTACAATAGGGTGCGGTTTGATATTAAAATAGATGGATATGTTCTTAGATCAAGTTACTGGATCTTCACATATCACTTTATTCACATTTATGCGTATTTTATTCACATTTTAAGTCACTATGGGGACTATCATGGCGAATCACAGCGGGAGCTTTCAGGAGCAAGATCATCTTTTTTACTTTTTCCGACAGGTAGTGTCTGGTGTAAACACCCCCTCTTTTTTCATCAAATCGGATACTTCTCATGTGTCAAATTATTCCTTCATTATGTGTTTTTTTCAAATTACGTCATGTTTTTTCGTTATTCACATAGGGTTTATACACCATTAGTCTATCTTATATGTGACAATGGTGCTAGTACTATAGCCACGCAACTATTAAAGCACGTAAGTATATATTGCTGGGCTGTGTTTTTACCAGAAAAAGGGGGTTGTAAGGGGGAACCCCACTGTTGTTATTCCTGAACATTTACATTATAATGTTGGTATTTACACAATATTAGGTTATCCATTAGTACGTTGTCTAGTGCATTCTTTACACCCAACCAACCCGTACGATTTTTTACCTTAATAGTATGAATTTTTCTCGTCCTCAGGGGAGCTGGACTCGAAGTCCCAGGCTGCGGGAAAATGAGGCAAGAGACAAACTTATTATAATGTTACCGTATGAACGCCACGAGGTCTGTGTATTTTCAATGCCGCCATTCTCACCCGCACAGAAAGGCGAATTCCGCGTATAGTGCTGGATCAGCCCCTGGACGCGGAATCGTCGTCATCGCCCTGCTTTTCAGTCTCCAGAATGTTAGAGATAGAAAGGGGACAAATTACGTCTATTTTTACTCTTGGGTGTAAATGCCGATATTATTAAACTTTCAAGTATGTTAATTTTTAAAAGCACTCCAGATGAATATTGTCTTTATTAAGAGGTGTTTCAATATTTTCATGTATACATTCGTCATGACGGTGAATGCTTGTTATATTCATATTGTAACTTCAGGAATTGTTTGTTATGTTGCAACACGGTCCATGAGTGTATATACGTGCTTTTGGTCATTAATCTGGGTTCTCTATATGTTTTTCATTTATCGTAAAAACATGAGTTCCTCATGAAAATAGAGAGAGGACTGACAGTTGTATTCAGTGTCTCTATGAACAGATTCATTTATGATGTTCATACTCATCTAGTAGCTGGCAATCATATTTTATGGTTATGCAAATTGACGTCAAAGCGCTCCATGGTGTATATACGTGCTGGGCTCTCTATGTGTTTGTCGTTATATTGAAAACATGAGTTTATCATGGACATAGAGATAAGACTAACAGTGGTATTCAATTCTCTATATACAGGCTCATTTAGAATGAAGTTTGTACTTATATAGTAGCTGGCAATCAATCTGGTGGTTATGCAAATTGATGCTACGGAATATTGTCATTTAGGCCCAGTTGGTGGGTTTTTAATCTGTCCACCCATCTTTATTCCTTCTCATATAGAATTTTTTCTGCATTGCTGGTTTTTTCTTCCAACATTTCGATCACAGTCCACTTGAGTTCTTCTGCTTTGTGGCCGGATTCGACGAAATGGGTGCAAAGTTTTGTTGTATTTTTCTTCAGTTTGATATTATTTTTATGTTCCCTATTCTTAATTTTACTTTTCTGCAGGTCATTCCTATGTATTTCTTTCCACAGGGGCACGTTATCATATAGATGACTTGTGTCGAATTACAGTTTGTATACTGCCTTTGAGTCCAGGTCAATGATTCTGTCAATTGTAATATCTTGGTCGTAGTTGTCAATTTACATACAACGCAAGACTATTAAAACTAGATAGTCCAGCGTGCACTTCCACGAGATAGATGACCAATCACGCCGGAAGGCCAGATCATGTAAGAACATTCTTGGAGCATTATTAACCCACAGGCCCCTTGGTGCAGATTTTGATCTCAAGTATTCAGTCATTATTATGCCATGAATGGCCATTCTAATTTGTTCTCGTTTCTTTTCAGTTAAAGTTTCCCAGTCATCCGTCTGTGCTAGAACTTGAGTCAGTTCAGCATTCTTCAATAGCGGTTGAGCCGCTAATATCTCACTGATGTCATTCTCCGTGAAACTCAAGCCACAATTAAAGAACACTATGGAAGATAATTGTGGCTGTTTTGATTGTGGCAGTCAAAACAGCGAAGAGGTTATCAGAAGCATTACTTGCTCAAATCCAAATCTGTGAAAATTAACTGAAAAAAGGAATACAATTTTCAGTATATAAAAAACGACTAGATGAAATTAACAAAGAGATGGAGGACACACAAGAACACTTGAAGCAGAGTAAACTTCAAAAACTGGGCAAAGATCTAAAAAGATTTAGCCAAGAAAAAATGCATCCCTATTCAAAAGAAGAATTGACATTACCTGACCAAGGCTCTGACAATGAATCAGGAAGATGGAATTCTTCAGATGGTTCAGATAGTGGCTCAGATGATTCAACCGCAAGAAGAGGGAGGAACAACTTTCGCTATCAGCGCCAGAAGAGAGGAAATAGGTGGCCAAGACAAAATTTTGTGGGACACCAAATACCATTTTTTCAGCCATATATGCCACCATACGCAGGATGGATGAATCCCTATAGTCAAGGGATGCAACAAATGTATTATTTATTTTATTTTTTCCATTTGTATGGCGCATAGCTACCCAAAAAGGGTTTCCCGGCGCTGATGACTTTCGATGCAGAGAAGTAGAGGATGAAGGGGTATTCTATTTTATTTCTGGAAGAGCCAGGTCTTTATGTTCTTTCTAAATCTAGCATAATTTCCTTCTTTACGAATATGGGGGGGAGTTTTTTCCAAAGGGAAGGCCCCAGGACGGAGAAGGACCTACCTCCCATTCTCGCTAGTTTGAATCTCGGAGTGAAGAAGTTTGCTGCGGTCTGGGAGCACAGTGCTCTTCCCGGGATGTACGGGGTCACTAGGGATTGCAGATACTTGGGAGCGATGCCGGATTTGATTTTAAACATGTAGCTCAGGGCTTTGAACCTAATGCGGTTTTCTACCCTGAGCCAATGTAGATCATTCAGATGTTTCGACACACTGGCCATTTTTGGAATCTTGCAAAGTAATCTTGCGGCTGAGTTTTGGACCAGTTGTAGCCGTTTGATGACAGCTTGACTTGAGCCCAAATATAGAATGTTGCCGAAGTCAAGACGGGATGTGATGAGTGCGTTGACTATGGTCTTTTGAGTTGCAAGGGGCCACATCCATAGGATTTTTTTCAACCATTTCAAGATGGTGAAACACAGGCCTACCACTTTGTTTGCCTGTTGTTTCATTGATAGGGCATTATCAATGGTAACTCCCAGATTTCTTACGTGGGTAGCAGGGGTGGGGATGATGCCAAGCTCGGCCGGCCAATGCACGGCGTTCCATAGTTCTTTGTGTTTCCCCAGAGAAGGACTTCGGTTTTATCACCGTTTAGTTTCAGCTGGTTTGAGGACATCCAGCTGAAGATATTGTGGAGCCCTTGTTTGAGAAGGGATGGGGCCGCTGGGTTTGATCAGCTAAATCCGCCAGGGGTCTAAGGTAAAGATTAAAAAATAATGGGCTCATAATTGAGCCCTGCGGTACTCCGTGAGGGGCGCTGACCGTCTCAGAACAAGCAGTGGAGGATGTAATCTGAAAAGTTCTGTGTGACAGAAAAGACTCAATCCATTTCAGTGCTTCACCCCGGATGCCATTTCTTTCCAGTGAGGCCAGAAGTTTGGTGTGAGAGATGGTATCAAAAGCCGCACTCAAATCTAACAGTATGAGTGCGACTGTTTGACCATCATCTAGGAGTTTCCTGATGGTTTCGGTTACTCCCAGTAGGGCTGTTTCGGTAGAAAAACCAGCTCTGAAACCAGACTGTGATGGGTGGAGGAGGGAGTTGACTTCGGTAAAGAGAGTGAGAGCGGAGTGAATGTGTCTTTCAAGCAGTTTTGAGAAGATGGGGAGAAGAGATATGGATGGTAGTTTGTGAGTAAACCGGGATTGGCTGTAGGTTTTTTCAGGAGTGGACTGACCATAGCGTGTTTCCAGCGAGATGGAACTGCGGAAAGTTGAAGAGAGGAATTTAAAGTGTTGGCAATAATGGTCAGTGAGGGGGCGTCAAGCTGTTTAAGAACAGTGGCTGGTAGTGGGTCACAGGGGGAACCTGATTTGATGGACTTGAGGGTGGATATAAGTGAATCCAAGGTGATGGGCGGCCAGTGTTCGAGGGTATTACTTTCTGTTGACCAGGGGGGCATTTCCTCTTCAGGGTCGTGGGCGGAGGTGTTTCTGGTGATATCTGAGATGATTTTCTCAATTTTGTCATTGAAAAAAGACGCAAGGTCTTGACATTGTTTTTCGTTCAAAGGGCGGGCCGTAGCAGTCGTATTTGCACCTGCAAGATCTTTAACTGTATTAAAAAGTGTTTTAGCCTTGTTGGGCGCTGTATCAATGGAGTTTGCCACGTGAAGGGCACGAGCTTTAGTACAGGCCGAATGGTTTTCATTTCTGGCCTTATGTTATACCACTTTTTTATCATGAGCATAATCCTTGCGCCACCGTCTTTCGAGGGTTTTACATTTGGATTTTTCGGGCTTCAGTGACTCAGTAAACCAGGGGGCTGGGGGACGATGGGTATTTGCTTTAATCCGAGAGAGGGGGAGACAGGTATCAACAGCATTTTCAAGCCATGAGTGTGTGGCCGTAGCAATACTTTCAATGTCCGAGCCGTGGGCCGGAAGATCATTAGCTAAGGTTTTGTTGAGTTTTTCAGCATCAAGCAACTTCCAGTTTCTCATAGTGGATATCGGCCAGGTGTTGTTTGATTTGTGAAGAATTGGCAGATTTAGGCAAAAGTGGATAAGATAATGGTCTGACCAGCATATTGGTATTGTGTTAACCCAATTTAGTTCAGGAATGTTGGAGAAGATGGGATCCAGCAGGTGACATGCCCTATGGGTAGGCCCGGAATTCAGTAGCGTTAGGTTCAGTGCTGCTAGGTCATCTAGTAGGTTTGTGCATGCTAGGCTAGTGGGGTCGTCGAAATGCAGATTCAAATCTCCCAGCAGAGAAAAGTTTTTGGAGGTGAGATGGAAAGGAGTGATGTAGTTAGCCGGATTTGCGGCCCATATGCTGGCATTCCCAGGAGGTCTATATATAAGAATGCCAGAGGCCGTAAAGTTGGGGTTGAGAGTGATTTTAAAAAACACCGCTTCACAATCAGGGATGTTGGCGGGTTCCAGAGTGCATGTGAGCTCTCTGTTAAATATAATAGCGATACCCCCGCCCACTTGACCCTCACGGTCCCTTCTAACTATGGCATAGTTAGGGGGAAGGGCGGTCGCTATATCAGGACCCGAGCTTTCGTGCAGCCAGGTTTCAGTTAAAAATACGGCACTAGGATTATCATCCAATAGGAGATTAAAAATATCTAATTTGTGCTGTGGTAGGGATCTACAGTTAATACTGTAGAACGAGAAGTTGTGGGTCAGTTTTTTAGGTGGCTTTTTAGGCGTTTGATAGCACATTTGAGGATCAGGGTAAGGCTGGTAATTAGAGAGAGTAAATTTGCAGTGACAACACGTATTGGTTACGTTTTGTATAGGAGATAGAATAGTACAGTTTTTATGTAGTTCCGGGCACAGGCTCATCAAAAAACCGGAGCTCATACCTGTGTATTCCCGCATAGATGGAGTATAGGTCTGTGCCCCATGCCCCGTACTGGCCCGGACGGGCCAAGACGGGCAGGTCTTAGGCTTGTCTTTGGCGCGGCTGTGGCGCGGTCGCTGCCCATACTCGCTGCGCGTCATAGGGGGCATCAGGCTTATGTACAGGACGGGCTGTTGATCAGCTTCACCTCTGCGCGCTCGGCCAATCAGTGCCGGCCGGAAGAAGGTGCCTCCCTGCGCCCTACACACAAACAAGCCTAGTGCTTGCGTGGACCGGGGCTAGGGAAGTGATGAATGCCACAGTGGTGAGTAACAATAAGTACAATTCCTACAGGGTACACGGAGCAGATTCTTAAAATCAATCGGCGCAGTGAAATTTAAAAACAATTTTACTTGCGCTACCTAAACATAGAATCGTTTAGTGCGCGCAGGTTTAAAGTGCAGGAAATACTTCAGCAATAGGCAGTGCAAATCGTAAAACTCATTCACACAACCATTGTAAATACAAGTTCAGGAGCGCTTCACCATATACATTTGCGCATGCGATTGTCATCAGGGGGAGTGTAGAGTTCGATGGGCTTATGTACAGGACGGGCTGTTGATCAGCTCCGCCTCTGCGCGCTCGGCCAATCAGTGCCGGCCGGAAGAAGGTGCCTCCCTGCGCCCTCCACACAAACAAGCCTAGCGCTTGCGGTGGACCGGGGCTAGGGGAATGATGAATGCCACAGTGGTGAGTAACAATAAGTACAATTCCTACAGGGTACACAGTGCAGATTCTTAAAATCAATTGGTGCAGTGAAATTTAAAAACAATTTTACTCGCGCTACCTAAACATAGAATTGTTTAGTGCGCGCAGGTTTAAAGTGCAGGAAATACTTCAGCAATAGGCAGTGCAAATCGTAAAACTCATTCACACAACCATTGTAAATACAAGTTCAGGAGCGCTTCACCATATAGATTTGCGCATGCGATTGTCATTAGCCTCGCATGATGGGTTTATCGATGCCTGGAACGGAAAACCAAAATCAACAGCCTTTTTTAGCGAGAGGCCAACAACAAAGAGGACGACGAAAAACGTTAACATGGCAAGATCAACAAAGAAACATGCTGACCCGGAGTATGCCGCAGAGAAACCGGGTACCAGCAAGAACAATCATTGATTGTAAACGTAACTGATTTTGTCCTGTCCGAAGACCAAACTAAAATCCTAAATAAAGGACTTGGATTCGTGCCCACCCCGATACATTTAAACTCAAGTGTGAATTGGCCGAATTTTGCCGAACATTGAAACTAAAAGCATATTTTGCAGGATCGGAACCAATGGAGAATAAAGGAGAAACTAATTTGAAAAGGAAGTCGACTTTCAGTCCACCCAACAGTTCGGTCCCAATAGAAATCCAGACGTTTGAACAAGCTCTGATTAGGGGCGTAGATGAGATGCGCAATGAAGTTAAACCACCATTTCAAAATCTAGCAAAGAAGGAGCAAAAAGCCCTAGAAGAATTGCAAAAAAACGATCAAATTATCATCAAGCCCGCAGATAAGGGCGGGGGCGTGGTGATCCTAGGGAAGGAAGGGTATAAACAACAGTGTCTGGACCTCCTTGCCGATGACAAATTCTACAGAAAAATTGTTTCTGATCCCACAACAAGACTACAGAACTCCATTGCCATGATGGTCTAAGAAGCAGAAACAAATGCATGGATTATAAAAAAGGAAGCAGAATACTTGATTACAAGAGAACCAAAGACCCCGTTTTTCTATTCCTTACCAAAAATACATAAAAACAGATCTCCAACACCGGGACGCCCTATAGTCTCGGGGATAGGTTCAATATTAGAACCTTTGTCAAAGTTCTCAGATCAGTTTTTAAAGCCTTTGGTTAAAAAAACACCAACTTACCTAAAGGACACTCGGGATCTCCTTAATCAAATTTCAGATATGCCTTTTGACCAAGAGACAATGCTATTGGTTGGATTAGATGTAGAATCACTCTACACCAGTTTACCACAGAAAGAAACATTACAAATGCTAGAGGACGTACTATTCATGGAAGAATGGAATTACCGGACACAAAGACATTTCGTATAAGAATGTTGTCGGTTAGCCCTTCAGTAGCAGGCCTTTATGTCAGCAATTTTGAAACCAGCAATGTACTTACTGACACAAATCCTTTCATTTCCAGTATATTATACTGGAAACGATACATAGATGATATCTTGATGATTTGGAAGAATGACAAAGACCTAAACCTATTTATTGTATGGCTAAATACAAGAGATAAATGGCTGAAATTCACTTTCACAATGGATAACACTAGCATAGACATTTTGGACTTGACAATTTTTATAAAAAATGGACAGGTCGAAACAAAAACGTTCTATAAACCAACGTCAAAAAAACAGCCTCTTGTCATATAAGAGCTTTCATCCAAAACCACTTAGGGACAACCTGCCCTACATTCAATTTCTGAGGCTGAAGTCAGGAAATTGATTACAGAAAACAAGCACAAGAGCTAAGTAAAAAATTGAAAAATCGGGATTACAAACAGTCAACGATTACAAAATGCCGCAAGAGGGCAAAAAATCAACCGAGGGAATGCCTCCTTGAGACAAACATGAAGGAACCCATACAAGATCTAGTGACATGTGTCACAACATATTGTCCAGCAACATACAATGTACAGAAGCTAATCAATAAGAATTGGCGGATATTAACAACTGGCAACTTCAACGGGCCAAAACCCAGATTCGCAAACAGACGAACGAGGAATCTAAAAGACATACTTGTACACACACGCCCTAAGAAACATCATATAAATGGACAAGTAAGGAACACTGAAACGGCCCCAGTAACAGGACACTATCCATGTGGGACTTGCCTTGTATGTAAATTGACAACTACGACCAAGATATTACAATTGACAGAATCACTGACCTGGACTCAAAGGCAGCATACGAACTGTAATTCGACACATGTCATCTATATGATAACGTGCCCCAGTGGAAAGAAATACATAGGAATGACCTGCAGAACAGTAAAATTAAGGGGAACATAAAAGTAATAGCAAACTGAAGAAAAATACAACAAAACTTTGCACCCATTTCGTCGAATCGGGCCACAAAGCAGAAGAACTCAAGTGGACTGTGATCGAAATGTTGGAAGAAAAAACCAGCAATGCAGAAATTTTTTTATATGAGAAGGAACAAAGGAACAAAGATGGGTGGACAGATTAAAAACCCACCAACTGGGCCTAAATGACAATATTCCGTGGCATCAATTTGCATAACCACCAGATTGATTGCCAGCTACTATACGAGTACAAACTTCATTCTAAATGAGCCTGTATATAGAGAATTGAATACCACTGTTAGTCTTATCTCTATGTCCATGATAAACTCATGTTTTCATGATAACAACAAACACATAGAGAACCCAGCACGTATATACACCATGGAGCGCTTTGACGTCAATTTGCATAACCATAAAATATGATTGCCAGCTACTAGATGAGTATGAACATCATAAATGAATCTGTACATAGAGACACTGAATACAACTGTCAGTCCTCTCTCTATTTTGATGAGGAACTCATGTTTTTACGATAAACGAAAAACATATAGAGAACCCAGATTAATGACCAAAAGCACGTATATACACTCATGGACCGCGTTGCAACATAACAAACAATTCCTAAAGTTACAATATGAATATATCAAGCATTCACCGACATGACGAATGTATACACAAAAATATCGAAACACCTATTAATAAAGACAATATTCATCTGGAGTGCATTTAAATAATAACATACTTGAAAGTTTAATAATATCGTCATTTACACCCAAGAGTAAAAATAGACGTAATTTGTCCCCTTTCTATCTCTAACATTCTGGAGACTGAAAAGCAGGGCGATGACGACGATTCCGCGTCCAGGGGCAGAACCAGCACTAGACGCGGAATTCGCCTTTCTGAGCGGGTGAGAATGGCGGCATTGAAAATACACAGACCTCGTTATAAGAAGTTTGTCTCTTGCCTCCTTTTCCCGCAGCCTGGGACTTCGAGTCCAGCTCCCCTGAGGACGAGAAAAATTCACACTATTAAGGTAAAAAATCGTACGGGTTGGTTGGGGGTAAAAAATGCACTAACGTTTCCTTAATAGACAACGTACTAATGGATAACCTATTATTGTGTAAATACCAAAAGTATAATCTAAATGTTCAGGAATAACAACAGTGGGGTTCCCCCTCCCCCCTTTTTCTGGTAAAAACGCAGCCCAGCAATTTAGACTTACGTGCTTTTAATAGTTGCGTGGCTATGGTACTAACACCATTGTCACATATAAGATAGCCTAATGGTGTATAACCCCTATGTGAATAACGAAAAAACATGACGTAATTTGAAAAAAACACATAATGAAGGAATAATTTGACACATGAGAAGTATCCGATTTGATGAAAAAAGAAGGGGTGTTTACACCAGACACTACCTGTCGGAAAAAGTAAAAAAGATGATCTTGCTCTTAAAAGCTCCCACTGTGATTCGCCATGATAGTCCCCATCGTGACTTAATATGTGAATAAAATATGTATAAATGAATGCTTAGTCTTCCGATAAGGAATTTTTATAAAATATGCCATGGTATACCCCCGCTATTGAAAAAATTGAAAAAATGCTTTACATCTGATTTGTATTACAGGTGAATTGAACATTTTGAATCTAAGTGGGTATCAAATAGACCACTGGATACTGCACAAAAGGTGCGAGTAGAATTTTATTGTGTTTTGTCCTGACGAATGCTCCACAGACCTAGCTGGGCCACAAGGAGCAGAAACATGTTGACTCTGTGAATAAAGTGATATGTGAAGATCCAGTCTCTTAATCTAAGAACATATCCATCTATTTTAATATCAAACTGCACCCTATTGTAATAAAGGGAGTTTTTTGGATGTAGGTTTGTTTTTTATGTATAAACCTTCACTAAGGGGGTATTTGTGCACATCTCTGGACTCTACTACGCCACACCAGAGGCTGCCTCAGGCTTGAGGCTGGCATATAGCACACTAGATGACCTAATGATCAATGCCACAACGCTTATGTGGGGCGGAAAAACGATATAAACCGCAACAACTAACATAGCGTTTATGAGGGTTATCTAAAGAAACCTAATGTAACGTAGTTACAAGTGTCCTGTCCTGCATTTGATTTAGGGGTCTCTCCTATCTCCATACCACCAATCATTAGAACGAGTAGACGGGATGCTTGATAATAGGATGGGAGATCGGACGTCGCCAAGCCACCGCAGAGGAAGCACGTGTGCACTGCGACTCGTACTGCACCCCCGGTCCAGAGGAACTGTCCCAGCACAGCGTTGACCTGCCGAAACCACGGAGAGGGAATCAG
The DNA here is from genome assembly GCF_964261635.1 of Lissotriton helveticus. Taxonomy (NCBI): domain Eukaryota; kingdom Metazoa; phylum Chordata; class Amphibia; order Caudata; family Salamandridae; genus Lissotriton; species Lissotriton helveticus. The sequence continues at coordinate 1,973,046 of NW_027611670.1, read as the reverse complement.
GTAGGGATGGTTTTGCAGTTGGTACAACAACCTGGGGAGGGCCACCATTTTGAAGATCGCCGACCTGCCGTAAATGGGCAACGGCATGTGGGACCAGATTTTGATGTCTGCTTTGGCCCGCCCCCACACCGGCACTACATTTTGCTCCCAGGATATCGCTGGGACTTCAGAAATGAGGACGCTCAGGTATTTTATGCCTCCCGTCGCCACCTGTAGCGCCGATGACCACTCTCCTGCCCGGGTATGACCCCCCCAGCACCTATGTGGATTTGCGATGGTTCATGTACAGTACCGACGTCTCGTCAAAAATGTGCATGATTTCCATGATGCGTGGCCCTGACCTGTCAATGTCTGTTAGAAAAAATAAAACATCGTCCGCATATAGCGCAATTCTATCGGACAGGCCTCGCTCCCACTCGAAGCCGTGTAGTTGCGCATCCATGCGCACCCACATGGTCTGCTGCTCCATGGCCAGAGCAAATAAATAGGGCGAGAGAGGGCAACCCTGTCAGGTGCCCCTTCAAATGCTAAAGCTAGAGGAGGTAGCGCTTGCCACCCTGACCGAGGCTGTCAGGTCAGTGTACAACAGCTGGATATACGACAGGAAGCAAGGACCCAGATTCAGCCTCGATAGGAGGGCGAATAAATAGACCTAACTCAGGGAATTGAACGCCCTGTCCATATCGGCCAGGAGGAGCGCTGCAGGCACCCCGGTGTTCCGGACTGCTGCCACTGCCACATGCGCTCTTCGAATGTTATGTCTGGTCGCCCTCTGTGGCATAAAGCCGGCCTGATCTGGGTGGACAAGATCGGTCACGTAGGGCACGAGTCGATTGGCCAACGCTTTAGCTAGAATTTTTGCTTCAACGTTTAATAAGGAGATCGGGCGGTATGATGCATGCTGCCCAGGGGGCGGCCAGGTTTGTGGAAAACAACCACTTCTGCGTGTCTCCAGTCGGGTGGAAGGCTGCCCCGCTCCTGGCCTCCTCAACAGCCACTCTATAATGTGCCCCCAACTGGAGGTGATATTTCTTGTAGAATTCGCTCGGGAACCCTTTAGGCCCGGGCGCCTTGCCTGTATTAAGTTCACCAAGCGCTGTGCCCAGCTCCTCCTCTGTGAAGGGGAGCTCCAGGCAGTCCCTCACCTCGTCCGGTACTGCACATGGCGGCATATCTGCTAGGAATTTGTCTACCACATCGGCAGTGAGACATTCATGTGGGGCATAGAGATCGGCGTAGTAAGAGGCAAACCCCTCTGCCAATGCCGTTGGATCTGTGACCGCGGACCCCGCAGCATCTAATATCCCGGGCAGCACCTGGGCCTGGAATGTACCTTGACAGAGCCGGTGAAGCATCGTCCCGGATTTGTCCCCCCATTGGTAGATCCGGCAGCGTGTAGCAAGCCATATCTGTTTAGCTTCATCCATTAGCATGGACGCATAGGACTGCTGCGCCAGAAGAAGCTGCCCGCCGCATGTGCCCCCCTCTGTACTCCCTCGGAGCTCTAACGCCGCAATATCGGCCTCTGCCCGAACCAGGTTCTCCCTACGCTTCCTTCGGGCTGCCGCCACCATGCTATGTCCACCCCCCTGAGCGTTGGCTTCATTGACTCCCACACTGTGCTCACCTCTGCTACCGACCCTACATTTTCAGTTAGAAAGTTGGCGATGGCCTCGCCCATATGCCTCTGATAATCCGGTTGCTGCAAATACCATGCGGAGAGGTGCCACCGTAATGGCCGCCGCTCCCTACCTAAACCAATATCCACGGTGGTGGGAGAGTGGTCCGTGAGTCCGCGTGGCAGGATATCCACTGCCTCAACTCTATGTTGCACTGCACCTGGGACAAAGAGGTAATCCAGTCTGGAGAAGGATTTATGAACTGCGGATATGTAGGTGTAGCCCCTCGTATTTCCATGTAGGTGCCGCCAGGTGTCAACCCAGTTAAGACCTTGCACCATGTCATGAAGTTTAGTGGAGGGACCCACCACCCCACCGCTCCTGGGGCAGTACCTATCGCTGTGAGTATCCATGACATCATTCCAATCCCCTCCTACAACTTGTAGGGCATCTGGTATGTCAGCCCATACACCGAACAGCTTTTCGATCAGGGACCACTGCAGGGGGGGGCGGGGCATAGATACTCCCTAGCACCAGCGGTTCCTCACCTATGGTACCCTTGATGATAATATAACGACTCTGTACATCGACCCACTGAGTTGAGTGGACATAGGGGATCCTACGATGTATGAGGACAGCCACCCCCCTAGAGCCTCTCCTAAAGCCAGCATGAAACACTTGATGATAGCCATATCGCTGTAAGCAAAGTGTTTTTGTGCCCAGAAGGTGGGTTTCTTGGAGTAGGAGCACATCTGCACCCGCCCTCTTTGCCTGCCGTAGTACAGCCCCGCTCTTGATCTTATCCAGAATTCCGCGTACGTTCCAACTGAGGACTCTAAAGGAGTCCCCGGACCCACCCGTTCTATGCTCAGAACCTGCCATTAAGGGACATCAAAAGTGAGCGCCCAGCCACTGGGCCAAACCGGTGCATACAATTCAACTATCCAGACTCCCATGAGACCATGCGATCACTCTCCCCCGAAACAGTCCCCAACCCCAAACTCTAACAGCCCCCCTCCCTCTACCCCTACCCCCCCATACCTCAGAAACATTGAAGTACCTGTCGTGGCGTAGAATGTATCCGAACCCCAACGGGAGGCTGGAGGCCTTCTACCCCAATGGATCCCCATCAACTGTCCCCCACCCCTGAGTCACCCACTACCTTCTCGCTCCTCAGGGTGTTGCCCGCCCTGTACTTCCCCCAATCTCGCTCCCTCGTGCCCTCTAGTTCCTTATATGATATGAGGATCGACTCCAACGGAGCCACCTACCCACACAACTGAACCAATACGTGAAAATAGTAGGAGATATATGTCCAATAAGACACAGCAGAATGTGCAGAGTTGCAGTAAAGTACATTCCCAAAGTTTAGCAAATTGCAGCCTCAGGTTCCATCGACTTGGCTGACAGGGGTCCCTTTCCCCCCCTCCGACGCACTTTCGGATGTTGATCGCTGCCGGGACCTGGACCTCCAATTATATTATTCTTTCGCCGAGTCCCTCAAGAGGCCTGTGACTGCGGTCCGCCGCGAGAAGAGTCCGTCTCTAACCCGGGGGGTGTATGCACTCTGACTGGCACTGTCTCGTCCGTCCACTGAAACACCTCCTCCGGGGTTTTGAAGAAGTGGGTGCGGGACTGGAACACCACCCGCAAGCGAGCCGGATACAGCAAGGCATATGGAAGTTTTAATTTGCGCAGGCGGGCCTTGGCCGCTGTGAATGATTGCCGCTGTTGCTGTACCATGCGGGTGTAGTCTGGGAATATCATGTTTCGATGGTTCTGATAAAGCAACGGCTCCTTCTCTCTGGTGATTTTCAGAATAGCGTCCCGGTCATGATAATTTAGGAGTTTAGCGATCACTGGTCGTGGCAGTGCTCCCTCTGGTGGTTTCTGTATGAGGGCCCGATGCGCCCGCTTAATCACAAAACAGCGGGAAAGCGAGCCCGGGGGGAGCCAGCTCTCCAGCCTCCAGTAATTCTTTCAATGAATTATTAGATGTTATTTACTCCCCTGCCCACCTGGACTGATAATCTAATCCCAGTGACACCAAGGTCAGCACCAGGTGCAGCTCCAACGGTCGCACCACCCTAAAGCAAACCCTGTGTGCATGTGTGTCCACACACATGTACTGTGTCTTTTGCTTGTAGTAGACAAGACAGAAAAGGGCAGGATGCGAGGAAGCAAAGAGATGGAAGTCAGATCCAGAGATGAAAGATGCCGAAAGAACGAACAGAGGGAGGATAGTATCATGTAATGAATGAATGAATATAGGAATTATAAAGTGCAAACTTAGCCCATGGCCATCAAGGCGCTGCGGATAGGGATCATGATCAGGGGGGTCCATAGATACAGGGCTTACAGATTCGTATTGGTAAAGAGCCAGGTCTTCAAGCCCTTACGGAATGAGGAATGAGTTTCCAGAATCGAAATTGAAAGAGGAAGGGAGTTCAACAAATTGTCCGCAGCCAGCAAAAAAGGCCTCTCCCTAATCTAGATTTTCTGAATCTAGGCACAGTCACCAAATTCTTGCTGGAAGATCTTAACTGCTTACCAGGGACATAGCTCCGAAACAGTTTTTTAATGCATTCTGATCCCATATTGTAAAAGGCCTCGTGCACCAAACACAGTGCTTTAAAAACTCAATTCTCCGACCCAAAGGAAGCCAAGGAAGGCTTTAGATGGTAACCGCAACAGAGTGGAATTTAGGAAGGCCCATCACCATCCTGGCAGCAGCATTCTGCACAAGTTGGACTCGGTGTAGGAGACCCTTATTTATCCCTACATAAAGTGCATTGCAGTAATCCAATCTGGACAACACAAGGGCCACCACTGCCAGTTTCCGCGCGAGGGGGAGAGAAATTGACATATCTTTCTGAGGGTTCTTATCACTCCGAAGCAGGTGGTGTTCTATTTATTTGAGGGCCCAAGGAGAGGGAGGTATCAACCATGATGCCTTGATTTTTAGCACTGAGGCCAGGGCGAGGGCAAGATCCAAGCGTATCTGACCACCAGGCCTTGGACCAAATCTCCTGATTGTCTCCAAAAAGTAAAATCTCAGTTTTATCCCCATTGAGTATTAGATAGTTCTTTAACATCCATGCAGCTACCGCCTGCATGCAGCTTTTAAAATTTGCTGCTGAAGCTTCAACACACTCAGTGATGCTAATCATGATTTGAGTGTCGTCAGCATAGGATAACACTTCTAGGCCAAAAGATCTTACAACTCTGGCAAGCAGGGCTACATAAAGGGTAAAAGGGTGGGGCTCAATGAGGATCCCTGGGGAACTCCGTAGAACAGCCGTTTAGGAGCAGAAAGGAATTGGCCCATCTTAACTCTTTGAGCCTGTTCCATTAGGAAACATGTAAGAAAATTAAGGGTGGAGCACTCAATTCCTATTTCCCTGAGCCTCCCAGCCAATCTAAGGGGAGAGATAGTATTGAAGGCTGCCGTTAGGTCCGGAAGGATCAGTAGGTGGTGTGACCTGCGCCGACATTCGAGCAACTGATGATCCTCCAGATAGGTGCTAAACTGGAGGTTCAGGTGTTTCTCCAAGATTTTAGCGGGGACAGGTAACAGAGAAATAGGCCGGTAGTTCTTAAGTTCCGCTGGATCCCGAGAGGTCTTCTTTAAGAGAGGTTGAACCACAGCCGTTTTCCAGGGGGTGGGATACTGGCCAGAAGTAATAACAGAATTGAGAACTACGGTCAAAGGAGGAACAATAGCCTCCATTCCTAGTTTCAGGATCTTCAGGGGACAGGGCTCCATATGGGAGCCAGATCTAACTACCCTTAACATCCGCTCCGTGTCTTCTTGAAGTATAGGGGGAAAGGCGCTCAAGCGGCAATCCTTTGGAGGAGCTACCAGAGAATCCGAAGGACGATCGGCCTTTGACCCTCCGACATTGGATATCTCCAGGGAGGAATATATGTCCTTGATTTTGTCATAAAAAAGCATGCCTTTTTATCACATAGCTCCTGGGAGACCTCGGTGTTGGCAGAGGCCGAGGGGGCTAGGAGGGAATTAATCACAGTGAAGAGTTTCCTCGGGATTTGATGGATTCCCTCATCTTGGAATAGTAGATAACCTTTTCCTCATAAATAGCTAGCCTGTATTCCTTCAATCTAAGTTTATGCAGGTCCCTTTCGGCTGGGATAAGCTCACGGCGCCATATTCTTTCCTGCTGTCGGCATACCTGCCTAAGGTTTCTCAACCTTTCAGTGAACCAGGGCGCTGAAGGGCATTTTCTGGCCAAATAATGCTCCTTAAGAGGGGCAAGAGAGTCCAGAGCCGCCACAAGCAAGTTAGAACAAGCATTTGCAATGCAATAGGTCTCGCATTAGGAAAGTTTGAGCTATTGGTATTGTAAATGACAAATATTTTATTTATGTGTTGGTTTTGAAAATAGCGAAAGTAATAGCTTTGTCATTTACAATGCCAATAGTTTTAACTTTCGCAAACGTGACACCTACAGCATTTGTAATGTAATATGTGTTGTATTTACATGACTTACATTTATTAATATTACAAATAACACTGGCTTTTATTTTTTTTAATAATTAATACTTAAATACAAGTTATTGCAATTTATAATGGCAATAGCTTAAACTTTTGTAAATAACTTTTGGGAAGATTATGTTCAGTGTATTTTATTGTGGTGAAAATCCAAGAACAGAAGTGAAATATTAACATCTTTTTGTGGCATTTGTAATAAAGCTTGAAACATTGAGAGAACATATTAGAACCAGTTGTTGTTGAATGGTTGCACAGAGTGATGCTGTGGCGTTCAGTGGTGCAGAGTGATGCTGTGGCCTTCAGTGGTGCTGAGTGATGCTGCGGCCTTCAGTGGTGCTGAGTGATGCTGTGGCATTCAGTGGTGATGAGTGATGCTGTGGCATTCAGTGGTGCTGAGTGATGCTGTGGTATTCAGTGGTGCTGAGTGATGCTGTGGCATTGAGTGATGCTGTGGCGTTGAGTAATTCTGTGACGTTGAGTGATGCTGTGACGTTGAGTGATGCTGTGACGTTGAGTGATGCTGTGGCGTTGAGGGATGCTGTGTGCTGAGTGGTGCTGTGGCATTGAGTGGTGCTGTGGCGTTGAGGGGTGCTGTGGCATTCAGTGGTGCTGTGGTGTTGAGTGGTACTGTGGTGTTGAGTGGTACTGTGGTGTTGAGTGGTGCTGTGGCGTTGAGTGGTGCTATGGCATTGAGTGTTGCTGTGGTGTTGAGTAGTGCTGTGGCATTGAGTGATGCTGTGGTGTTGAGTGGTGCTGTGGCGTTGAGTGGTTCTGTGGCGTTGAGTGATGCTATGGCGTTGAGTGGTGCTGTGGTGTTGAGTGGTACTGTGGTGTTGAGTGGTGCTGTGGCGTTGAGTGGTGCTATGGCGTTGAGTGGTGCTGTGGTGTTGAGTAGTGCTGTGGCATTGAGTGATGCTGTGGTGTTGAGTGGTGCTGTGGCATTGAGTGGTGCTGTGGCATTGAGTGGTGCTGTGGCATTGAGAGGTGCTGAGTGATGCTGTGGTGTTGAGTGATGCTGTGGCATTGAGTGATGATGTGGCATTGAGTAATGCTGTGGCATTGAGTGATGCTGTGGCATTGAGGGATGCTGTGCGCTGAGTGGTGCTGTGGCGTTGAGTGGTGCTGTGGCATAAAGTGGCGCTGTGGCGTTGAGGGGTGCTGTGGCATTCAGTGGTGCTGAGTGATTCTGTGGCGCTTAGTGATGCTGTGGCATTGAGTGATGCTGTGGCGTTGAGTGGTGCTGTGGTGTTGAGTGGTGCTGTGGTGTTGAGTGGTGCTGTGGTGTTGAGTGGTGCTGTGGTGTTGAGTGATGCTGTGGCGTTGAGTGATGCTGTCGCATTGAGTGATGCTGTGGCATTGAGTGGTGCTGTGGTGTTGAGTGGTGCTGTGGTCTTGAGTGGTGCTGTGGCGTTGAGTGGTGCTGAGTGATGCTGTGGCGTTGAGTGATGCTGTGGCATTGAGTGATGCTGTGGCGTTGAGTAATACTGTGGCGTTGAGTGATGCTATGGTGTTGAGGGATGCTGTGCGCTGAGTGGTGCTGTGGCGTTGAGTGGTGTTGTGGCATTGAGTGGTGCTGTGGCGTTGAGGGGTGCTATCGCATTCAGTGGTGCCGAGTGATGCTGTGGTGCTGAGTGATGCTGTGGCGTTGAGTGATGCTGTGGCATTGAGTGGTGCTGTGGCATTGAGTGGTGCTGCGGGAAGCTAATAAGGAGGATAGATAGAGGGTAGGAAAGAGAAAGGAGAGAAGAGGGGTGAAAGAAGGGTTGGCGTGGAGATGCAGAATGATGAGGTGAAAGATCACTAAAGCGAGGAGGGAAAAATAGCAAACAAGGAGAACGGGAAGGGAATCTTTGAGACAACAAACAGGAGGAGGAGGTGTGAGAGCAAGAAAACGTATGGGCGAGAGGGAAAGGGGTTGGAAAGTAAAGTGAGAGAATTGATGAAAACAAGCGATGCGCGCTCTGAGCTGGGGGAGGGCCATTAGCCTGTAAGAACTTGCGGCGGACATCAAAGCAAGGGTGGGAGGGACATTGGCGAGCGAGGGGCGAGGGGGTATGCAGCTTGGTGAGTTGAAGTGGCAGCAGAGGCGGAGCGCGGCGCGCACAAAGTGTCTGGTAGCAAATGGTCACCGTAGGTGACCGGGGGTGTGGGAGAAACGGTGGGTGGGACAAACCGAGGAGAGGGTTCTGCAAATCTGGAGGCCTTTATAATAGAGCTTGGGGAAGCGCTTTACGGCACATAGAAGAAAGCGCGAGAGGGAAAGGGCGCTGGGTTGAATGTGAACTGACCATCCGCTGGAGGGTTCTATTTTGCAGTATTATATCGCGTGAATTTGACCAAAAGGCATTGGAGCGCTTTAAATGATTAGATTACATTTTTTAGGCATCAGGAAGACATTGCCCAGAATCACAGGATGGTGAGCGGGCGCCGGGACTCCAACTTGGTCTCCTACTTTTGAGTGTGACCCTCACTATACCTACAGGTTGTACTACAAGAATTGTAGAACTTCTCTTTCTTCATTCCCCCACATACTTTTTTCTGTTCACTATATTAGAATGGAAACAATCGAAGGACTGGTAATATTTAATCGAGAAATGACCTATCGGAGCTTTAGAAAGAAAGGGAAAGCAACACAATTAACCGGGGGTCCGGGCGGTGATAATGGAAAGGATGGGAGGAGAAGGGACAGAGAGAAAGATTGTGAAGGAATGAGGAGAGACAATAAAGAGGATGCAAGAACGAGAGTAAGGTTTAGCGGGATGGGGGGCAGGAAGCAAAATAGTCAATTGAAAATGAACCAAGGAGAAGAGGGAGTATATCTGGAGAGGGAGAGTATGGAAAGAAAGGGAGGGTGGGGAATGAGCGACAGGAAGGGAAGAGCAAAAGAAGATAAAGTGGGAGGGTCGGAAGAAGAGAGCTGGAACTGAGAGTACAGGGGAGGGTGAAGGATGGGAGATGAGTGAAGAGGGATATCAGAGGAGGACAAGGGCGACAAGGAGAAGAGTAAAATGAATGGGGGTCCAGAAAGAAAAGTATAGGAGGAAGAGAGGTGTGGCCACAGAAGAAAGAGACTCTGACAGAGAGATGGGAAAGAGAGAAGAAGAAAGGGAAACGAAAGAGAAGAAGGTGGAACTGAGGCACAAAGAGGGATAGGCGGGAAATAAGAGTGACATAAGGAGGAGCAAAAGGACGAGGAAACGTAAATATGGATGAGAAATAAAGATTAATAGTGAGGGGAGGGAAAGGAAGAGAAGATGCTGGATCAAATGGATAAAAGAAGGAGAAATGAGGCAAGGAAAGACAAGAAACACGAGGGAGGAATGTTGGGGTAATTAAAGCTGGCCGAGCGCGCGCTGGGGAAGCTTCACGCTTGAATGCCTGAAGTCGGAAGGGTGGGAGGGGAAGTGAGGCCGAGCACTCGCTCGGGAAACTTCAGATGCCTGGCTCAGGGAGCAAATGGGAACGAGACGGATGGGTTTGTGTACGCGCATCTCACACGAGTGCACCACATGAACTGGACGTAATCCGCCCTTGTTCAAGAGTTTGTTTCCCCTACTATATGTTCGAGCTATATAATAGCTCGACCTAAAAATCATCATAGATTGAGTTAACATCCAGGTGGGGGAGACAGCAATAATTGCTGAGCTTAATTCGAAGATCCTCCTTATTTATGCGGCTACGGTTTCTCTTCATCTCCGCCCTGTTCTTAAAATTGGGATCAGGGTGAGATTCTGCAACTCCCAGAAAAAATGGAATGGCGTAATGATGAGACCAAGAGAGTGGGATGGGATCATTCACCTCTATCCTAGGATCGTTAGAGAAGATCCCATGCAGAATGTGTCCCGCCGTATGAGAGGGGCTCCTCACCAGCTGAGGAAGGCCACAGGAGTCCATAGCTTGCAGGAAAATCTGCGTTTCAGAGCACAGACTTTTCTCCAAATGGAAGTTAAAATCACCCAAAAGAGTGACAGTGGATCTAGCCAAATAAGGCTCAATCCGATTGCTGAAGTCCTGATTAAACATTCCTCTGGGTCCGGGAGGTCGGTAGCTGACCACTCCCACACAACTATCAGTGCGTAGGATCTTCAAGGAGAAATATAGGTCCTGATAGGGATCTGAGGGAGTGGTGAGGGCCTCAGTGAAGCACAAGAAGGTGTCTTTATAAAGTAATCCCAAACCCCCCTATCAAGTCTGGACATAGCATACCGTGAGGGGATGGCCTCCACCAGGCTCTGAGCAATCTCTAGCCCAGGTTTCAGTAATAAATGCCCAATCAGGCCTACGGGAGGAGACAAAATCATTAAATTCTACTCTATGTTTAATCAGAGATCAGGAGATACCCTGAAAAGGACTGTTTCATGGGTAAGGGTAGGGCTGACACGTTTCCCCTTGGGTTTTTTAGCTACCCCCAATGGAATGACTGTCTTACAGCTAACACACTCAAATAGCCCAATGCTCACAGTTCATCGACCTGCAGTGCACATCCTTCTATCCTTCTCTCCTTGAAGCTCCAAGAGCTGTCCTCTCGGGTAAACAAGGGGCTTACCAGGGTCTACAATAAAAAGGACAGCGTCCCTGGCACAAGGCGTAAACTTGGCACAGACGGACACAGACAGGCGTGCTTTTGGCGCGCCTGCTGCGTGCATTTACCGACGCCCGGCCCGCCATTCAGATTAAATAGCTGGGTCAGTCAGGAACAACTAGAGCGCTGCCCATCGATCTGGGACAGGAAGAGGAGTAGAGCAGCAAGAGTGAAACACTCACTTCCCTCCATACAGTTGGTGAGCCGTGGTGGACCGGGGAAGGAGCAAAAGACCTCCACAAGCCCCCCACCCCCTCCCCGAGATAAAGAAAAAAGCAGAAGAGTGCCTGGAAAGAATGCAGTAACCCCACACGAGTAAGCAATTATAATAGTTTTTAAAACATTCCCTCCATTAGAACGCACACAATGATTCAATAACATTTTAAAATCACAGTCACTTTCTAAACACAGCAGCAGCGCAACAGCGTGGCACCTCTAATCAGGGTGAACCACCATCATGTGGTGTAGAGGAGGAGACACATGTGAAAATAGTTAAGGAACTACTGGGCAAAACTGACCTAAAAAGGAACTGGGCCTGCACTGCACCCCCCAACATGTTCCAAGAGTGGAATGTGGCTCCATCATATTATTATCAGAAGTTTGATAACAACAAGAATAGTGCACAGAGAGAGTCAAAAGTTGAAGTAAAGAGACAAAAAAACAGAGATCAAGAAAGGGGAGAGAGAAAGAAGAAACAGGGGAAAAGGAAATATAGAGTTATAGGAATCCTTACCTGTCAATTATTTTTTTGTTCCCCCAAGGGTGGCAGCCACGCTGCACTGCCTGTCATCCCAGAATACCTTGAAAGGAAGTAAAGAAATAATTTTGCATCAGACGACAATCACACTTCATCACATTTTACAAATAACCGTCCTGGATTTACAAAACAACCGAGCCCAGGGGGAACCAGGGGCTGACTTCAGCCTCCTATCACAGCTATTGCTGTGAATGTTCAACAATTAACCGCCGTGGTCCCGCATGCGGCTGTTAACTGTTCAAGTGTCACAGCAACAGCTTTGAAACAAAGGTTTCAGAGTACAATTTTTATTTATTTTATTTTATATTCTTATATAGCGCCTGGTTCGACCCCCGAAGGGGTATCTCCGCGCTTTTGCCAGTGGAAGAATATAACTCGTGCTGATCCATGGTCAGAGGGATAATTAGACTTTGATTATTGTGGTCCAGTGTGGGCCAGGGCGCGGCCTCCCTGCCTGGATTTTTTAATTCTGGGGACCTGTATTAACTGCAGATTACTGGAACGTAAGGAGCGTCCAGGAACATAAGGTAAGAAAGCTTTTGTCAGATACTTGGGACTATGGGGTGTTTCAACCCCGTTGGTCTCTGGGACACTTGTTTTATTGATTAACACATTCTGCCCTCATGGGGCAAAAAGTGTAATGACCTTACAGTCAGCCATAGCAGGCAGTAGAGCCCCTTAAAGGACCGCTCCCTTGGTAAAGGCCCTTGCCTTTGGAGCTACAACAAGATTCAAAGCTATATTTAAGGTTTCAAATAATTACTGAAGGCATAAACATGGTTACTCAGTCAGAGGAATAATGATCATAATATTTGCAGGAGGATCACATAAAGGGAACCTCTAAAGTATATGAAAAGCCAGAATCAGAAATAACTCTCGATGTAAAGTCAACAGGCAGACCACACACAACAAATGGGTGCTAAGATATAAGAAAACATTTTTTTTTATAATATCAAATAGCAAACGGATATAGAATCTGCTCAGTTAGGAATCAAGGAAAAGTTCTTAAGTTTTAAGACAGAGAGAACAAATTATTGGCATGGTTCATGATGAGGTAAAAATGACAGCAATCAATGAATGTTCATGAAAACATGGCACAACAAAATGTAATTTAATAAACCACACCTACAAAATGAATATTTAATTGTGACTCTTCCCCAAAACGCCACAAGTCATTTTACAAGGTAATTCCCTAACATAATAACTGGATATTAATCACAATTTAAGTTTGTGGCCATTCATTTATGACCAAATTTGTACGCGAACATCTGCTGACAGCTCATTCGTTGTTTATTAGAAATGCCTACAACTTGGACTCCTTTCCCAAGAGGGGTGGGTTGGGAGCTCCCGTCAGTCTGACTGTGGAACGGGAGGCACATTTATTGATTAAAGTGATGCCGGATTCCCATTTACTTCTTCTACAAAAGAGCCAATCTGGGTGACCTCTAGGGCTGCACCAAGCACGCAACCCTTCTTCCGTCTCAGGCACCGTCATTGTGTCTGATTCAGTCCAGTAGAAACTCCTAGTGTTGATGCAAGTTGTGGAAAATCCTTATTAATTAAAAAAGAATTTTGTTGAAATCTTACATTTGTTAAGAATTTTGGCGTTCTATTCTACACTGGGCTTTGGGACTATCGGGACTGTAGGCATGTTCTAATATATCTGCCTTTGACTCTGCATGCTCGGCACAGAGGCCAGTTGGGCTGGGCGCATTGACTGTGACATCCCATTCTGGCCATCTGATTCATGTTCCAGTTTCCCAGGTTCCTGCAAACATCGCAAGGAGCGAGTCTTATTCTGCACACTATTAGTGTTTGAGGTATTTTAATTGCCACTGTCAGTAAAACCTACACCCTGAGCAAGGCCGGACTGGCCGTAACGGGCTTCGGGTGTTTCCCCGGGGGGCTGGAAGAGTGGGGGCTGGTTCTTCAGTGCTGGGAAACGTATTTCTTACTGGGGGCTGGTTTTGCTCTGGTGCTGCTATATCGCCCCCAGCAACAAAAGAGGCAGGGGGCTGGTCCGTCAAAATTGTGAGGCCTGGTTTGGGTTCCCAGTCTGGCCCTGACCCTCCACTGCACCCCCTGAACAGGCCCCACCTCCTCTGCACCCCTGGACAGACCTCACCTCCTTTGCACCCCTTGGACATTCCTAACCTCCTCTGCACCCCACTAGACAGGCCTCACTTCCTCTGCACCCCTATGGACAGGCCTCACCAATTCTGCGCCCCCCAGCTCTGGACAGGTCTCACCTCACCTCCTCTGCACTACCTTAGACTGGCCTCGCCTGTAGCACCCCCCTTCCCTGAGAGGCCTCACCTCCTCTGCACCCCTGGACAGGCCTCACCTCCTCTGCACCCCCTCAGGACAGACCTCATCTCCTCTGCACCCCCGACCCTTGCAGGACATGCCTCATCTCCTCTGCCCCCACATGGACAATGTCAGAAGTTGGCCTGGTATATGCTGTCCACTAGTTATAATGGGCACCTTGTTCCAGTCCAAACAACCCTTATTGATGATAGCTATGGAGAGCAGCCTTCAGGCTAAGTCTTGAAGGAATGTAAAGCAGTTTTTTTACCAGTCTATAATCTCATGAATGACCAAATGAAAGGAGAACAACACCAGGTATATATATAAAATATATGTATTTATTCTAAAACACACCCCCTAGTCTCTTTATGAGGCTAGAAATCGAAGTACACAAGTTACAAGTCAAATACTCACAGTAAATAGCACAATAGGCCCCAGGGGGGGACCAAACCATATTCTAAAATAGTGATATAAGAACCACGACTTGACTAGATATAAGGCCTAGAGCCTGTAGAATCACTGGGCCCCTTCAGAACCACCCAAGGTAGTGACACCAGGGCTCGACAAATCCGAAAAATGGTACTAGTCCTGCTGGTCTAGTACCATGGAAAATCCCCTCGACCTGACTGCAACCCACTTGACTCCGTCTCTGAAAACGGAGCAAAAGTGACAAGTTAACAAGATTTAAAGGCATCTTTATTGCTCATTCCCTTAATGAGCAATAAAAATGCCTTTAAATCATGTTATCTTGTCACTTTTGCTCTGTTTTCAAAGACAGAGGACAAAAGTTAGTTTGACTTCCTACTCGCCAGAAAGGGCGAGTAGGACCTAAAAATAGCTCGTCCTCATCCATTCTCCCTCGCAAATGCGAGCGGGCGAGTGGATTTGTCGAGCCCTGGACACAGGGGACCACGGGGACGCGTGCAGTGTGGGAACACAGCCGCAAGCGCCGTTAGCTTCTATGGGGAAAGTCGCAGTTGGAAATTTTAAGTTTCAGGACACTTAGGAGAGGACTAGGAACAAACCCTTTTGGAATTAGATAGTTCTAGGGCCAACACCCATGGAAGCACTGGAGTACTCGTGTTACCTAACCCAGGAAAGCCGGGAGCATAGGTGCCAAATGGTGTCGGGTCGCGTTGTCGTTTTCAATGGCGAGTTGCTGCAAAGTGCTGCTGACATGAAGAGGAGAAGTGTCCGAAGAGATCCAAGTCTTGATCGAAGATGAGAAGAACCTGAAAGCAGAGGGGACAGAGTCTCAGTCACTAGTCAGTGACCAGGGGCACGAAAGTCGAAAGCCCACCGATGTCTGGTACTTCAGGTGAGATGAGGGGAAGCTTGACTCTTCAGCCACGAGGACCAGGAGGCGTCTACGACAAGCAGAAGCAGGAATCAAGCTCGCCCACAAAGGATGTCAAACGCTGCAGCGTCAGTGCCTGGATTGGACACAACAAGCCTCGGCAACAGCAACCGACGCAGAAAGAAAACAATGGCTTCGGAGTGGACCAGCAAGGTCCAGGCGACTCACCAAGCGATGGAGAGTCAGGGCACGTCTGAAGCAACCAGGGAAGCCCAAGGAAAATCTGAATTGCCTTCTCAGGTACCCACAAGTCAACGGACAATGGATTGTGAAGGTACCTCGAGCTGAATCACAAAATGGCAGCCCTCGGTTCACTCGGAGTGGGTAGGCAAGCAATCTTCAGTGGATTCTCTGCTCGGGGTCGGGCTACAAGTTATCCAAAGCACAGCTTTGAAGAACGTCGAGAAACTGATGTACTTGCAAATGTGCATGGTGTCCAGGAGTTCCGGTTCCACATTACCCGCAATGGCTACAGGTCTCGGCTTTGCTGGGGACTCAGATCAGCCTCGGGGAAGTCTGGAAATCCACCTCTGGTGTTGCAAAGTCTTTGGCTTCTGGCGGGAGCTTCGGAGATGCAGACTAGACAGATGCGTCTTTGGTGCCTGCCAAGCAGGGGAGTAACTCTTTTACTCCAAGGGAGATTCTTCAGTCATCTGGCGTTGAACAGATCGTCGAAGGTCCAGGATTCAGTTTCAGAGTTTCGTCCAGGGATATCTAAAGTTCTGGTTACAGAGGTTCCTTCATTAAACCCAAGGAATGGGTTGGACTAGCTCTAGGAACCCACCTATGGGAGGGTTTGGAAAGAGGAGGGCCTACACCGATTTCCTTTGTTCAGTTTTGCACCAGAGCAGGGGCTGGCAGCCCCTGGGGCTGGTTTGAACTGGACTATGCACAGGGACACCAAATGTGCACCCAGTACAGACTTCAAAGCACTCTTGGAGTGCTCCCACCCAGCCCCAATACACAAAAGCCCGTCTGGGAGCTGGTTACACCTCCCTGTGACGGGAAAACTATTTTCAAGGCCTCCCGTGCTGGAGTTTCAGTCAGCAGCAGGAGGTCAGACTTGTGTCTGTGGCTGCAGCATCCATTTTGTGATGCCAGGCCTCTTTTAAACTGGCACAGGGTATACCTGTGCTGTAATGCCTCTCCCTCTAGAAGGGCGGGATCAAACTCCCACACCAGTTGCTGGTGTGGGGGTATGATTCCAAGGTGGTTGACACCAAACACAACATGTTTCCATGCAGCCAGTCCAAAGTTAGCCTTTACCGCAAGGTTATAATGCACTTAAGAGTAGATAAAGCCAGGCAGTGGTATTTGATTTAGGTAACAAAGCGCCACATAGAATAATTACACACATTATTTTAAGGAACCCAGTATTTGATGGTGCTAAAAGGTGAGGAGAACCACCCCACTCCTCAGGATAGGCCTCTGGCTTCTGGAACAAATGACACTCCTTAGCATACATATCACTTATAAAGTAACATAAGTATGTAACACGTTTCCACAAATTCAAAATTAAATAATGCGCAAAAGATCAGTCTTCCTTCTTCTTTGTTGGTCACTTTATTATGTGCAAATCTTCCCAGAAATTATCTACAGCCAACACGTGTTTCGTCCCAAACGGGAGGTCGTCCCGCAACTTTCTCAAGAAAAAAGACACAAAAAGACCAGTATACATATTGGGAAAAACAGCCCAATTGATAACAAACAAACCATACTATATCAGTATTGAGAAAGTCACCAATCAAGTGTAACTAATGCTTGTGGTGGGATAAGAAATCAATACAAAAATCCAACAACACAATAACACAGAATATACCTTTGTGAAACAGTAGGTCTCTGAACCTAATAGAGAAGGAGAGACCAAGTAAGTGCGCTTAGGATAGTAAGAGCCAGCTAAAACTCTCCCACACTAAACTAAGTGAGAACTTTCTGCTGTTAGAGCGATCGTGAGAAGTGTGAATCATTACGAGGGCTGAGGGTCATATTAAAAGAAATCTGAAGCGTGCACTGAATAGGTAAAATAAAATAGTGATGTGAGTAAGTGAAACTTAGACACTAAAAGCAAGTCTTATTTGAGGGTATATAAATACCTATCTCCTGTATGAGAACTGATTCTGTAAAACAAGCAGAAAGATTTGTATATATCAATCCATAATTTGAAATTCAATGTTTGAGATTAGCTTTAAGACAAGTGCCTTTAAAATGGACCTACTTATTATGCGGTGATAATTCCAAACCGCAATGGGTTTCAGGTGTGGTAGCGTCTATGATTCCGAACGATTTCACTGGTTTCTATTTCTTCCAGTAACAATCTTCTTAGTGCTGGAAAAATGTGAAATCACTAAATAATGCTTATTTGGAACCGTATTTCCTACTGAAGTCACTAATCATTACTAGCAACAAAGTCCTTGCTATTCTTTATTAAAAAGGCTTCAGAGCAACTGACGTGCTGTTTAAATATTATAGTTTGCTTAATGAACATGCAGATTGACAACTCAATCGAAATGAAGTATCCTAACCCAAAAGAAATGCCAACGAAAACCCATGCAGTATACTGTTTGTAATGAATACCTGCATATTTGGGCCATAGTTACCCAAATCTGCCTTCTTATGCTATGTGCAAAGAATCTTATTGTGAGCGTTTTAGTCTTAGTTTATCGTCGTATCGCAACCATAAGTTGGTGGATGTGAAGAGCCGGTGTAGTTAGAATGGCCGCCAAGTTAGAATAGAACGCTAAGACATCCTCTCCGTTTATACCATGAGAGTAGGGAGTGAATTCACAAACAACATGAACACGCTGTTTACACTTCTGGTATTCAAACTAGTTTGGGAAACTTCTTCGCACAAGCATACTCGGCATCGAAGATACATGGTGGCATCGCGGAGGATTCTCTTAAGAGTGAAACAAGGTAAAAAATAATGCTAATGCTGAGGTGGTAGCACGACTCAGGAATTCTAGATTCTTCTAATGTTGAGTTTGCGATAACATTAACATCGTTATATGTCTTCATGACAACTTTTGAATATTTTGTAATACTATAGCCAGTTGGTGTTTTTGAACCTATACATAGGTACATTAGGAAGAATGTGTACTTTTACGTGTCACCTCTTGTTCTAACATTAACAAGATGTAGTTCTCAGAGTGTTTAACATTCTAACTGAACCGGCACTTCACAACCACCAACTTATGGTTGCGATACGACGGTAAACTAAGACTATTTTTTGGTTCCTCTCGAATTACCTTCACAATCCCCTGTCCGTTGACTTGTGTGTACCTGAGAAGGCAGCTGTAACTTTCTTTGGGCTTCCCTGGTTGCTCCAGATGTGCACTTACTCTCAATAGCTTGGTGAGTCCCCTGGACCTTGCTGGTCCACTCCGAAGCCATTGTTCTCTTCCTGCATGGGTTGCTGTTGCCAAGGCTTGTTGTGTCCAATCCGGGCACCAATACCTCGTGGGACAGCTCGAATCCAGCTCCTGTTTGTCATCGACACCTCTTGGTCCTCGTGGCCGAAGAGTCAAACTTCCCCTCATCTCACCTATAGTATCCGACATCGGTGGACATTCGACTATTGTGCCCCTGGTCACTGGCAAGTGACCCAGACTCTGTCCCCTCTCCTTTCAGGTTCTTATCATCTTCGATTCAGCCTTGGATCTCTCCGACACTTCTCCTCTTCCCGGCAGCAGCGCTTTGCAGCAACTCGCCATCGAAAACAACGACGCGACCAGACACCATTTGGCACCTATGCTGTTGGCTTTCCTGGGTTAGGTAACACGAGTACTCCAGTGCTCCCGTGGGTATTAGCTCTAGAACCATCTAAGTCCAAAAGGGTTTGTTCCTAGTCAACTTCTAAGTGTCCTTAAACTTTAAATTTCCAACAGCGACTTTCCCAATAGAAGCTAACGGCGCTTGCGGCTGTGTTCCCACACTGAAAACGTTCCCCGTGGGTTCCCTGTGTCACTACCGCGGCTGGTTTTGAAGGGGCCCAGCGATTCCACAGCCTGTAGGCCTTGTGTACAGTCATGTCGTGGTTCTTATATCACTATTTTAGTATATGGTTTGGTCCCCCCCCCGGGGCCTATCGAAAACTGTGATATTTACTGTGAATATTTGACTTGTAACTTGTGTACTTCGACTTCTAGCCTCATAAAGAGACTAAGGGGTGTGTTTTAGAATAAATACATGTATTTTATATATATACTCGGTGTAGTTCTCATTTGGTCATTCAAGAGATTATAGACTGGTAAAACAAGCTGCTTTATATTCCTTTAAGACTTAGCCTGAAGGCTGCTCTCCACAGCTACCACTAGGACAGCTTTCAATAAAGGTTTTCTTTAATCTATCATCAATAAGGGTTGTTTGGACTGGTGCATGGTTCCCACTATAACTAGTGGACAGCATATGCCAGGCCAACTTCTCACACTCACCTCCTCTGCATCCCTGGACAAGCCTCACCTCCTCTGCACCCCTGGACAGGCCTCACCTCCTCTGCACCCCTGGACAGGCCTCTCCTCCTCTTCAGCCCCTGGACAGGCCTCACGTCCTCTGCCCCCTTGACAGGCCTCCCCTCCTCTGCACACCCTGGACAAGCCTCACCTCCTCTGCCCCTGGACAGGCCTCTCCTCCTCTGCCCCCTGGACAGGCCTCTTCTCCTCTGCACCCCTGGACAGGCCTCTCCTCCTCTGCACCCCTGGACAGGCCTTTCCTCCTCTGCACCCCTGGACAGGCCTCTTGGTGCTTCTCACAGGTCTCTCAGTGAAGGATTCATATTAAGGACAGAGGAACCCAGAGTTCATTCCCCCATACAGCGCCTATGACTCCGCCCTGAGCCTCGGGGCGCTATCCACAGGCCCAGAAGAGAGACACTGCTCCCCTGGACAGGCCTGACCTCCTCTCCAACCCCCTGGACAGGTCTCACCTCCTCTGCACTCCTGGACAGGCCTCACCTCCTCCTTTCCTCACTCAGGCTCATCAGTAGGAAGAGCTGAGCTCTCCTGACGTCACCATGAATGCCAGGGGCGGTTGGGGGGGGGGAATCTGATCCATGGGTTCATAAATTGCAGCCAAGTGAGTTAGCAGCTCTCCTACCTGAGCAGAAACCTGTCCAGGCTCTCTCCTCCTCAATGGGGTCGCAGATCTGGGGTCTGAGGGGGGGGGTGGTAGTGGGGGGGGAGCAGGTCTGGGGTTTGAGGTGAGGCAGGGGCAGATCTGGGGTCTGAGGGGGGAAGGGGCCAGATCTGGGGTCTGTGTGGATCTGAAGATGGAGGTAACTGCCCACCAGACAGGGCTCCTTCCTCCTCTGCAGCAGGCTGCATTCACGAGGACAGGCTGGAAGTGATGTCACCAACGCTGCTTGTGCTGTCTCTGCCGCCGCTGACCCGGAAGAGGAAACCCTCCTCCTTTTCATTCAATGTGTGCTCAGTGGGTTTCATCGTCAGGCGAGAAGCGCCCTCTGGTGGCCGCTGACGGAACCGCCGCCTCCAGGCTCCAGCAGTGAATACATTTCACACAAACAAGCATTTATACCTGTAAAGACCTGGGGTTTCAGATGTCACAGACATGAATGTTTTTAAGGGTCAGACAGTTCAAGTACAGGGCCTCACACATGGCTGCTGCTGTGGAAAAGTATTCATAGCTTCACTTCAGATGAGCATCTTCCAAACACTGACGTAAAGGACTTGAGAGTGTTTACAGAAAGGTGACAATCTGTATTTTAATGAATATATCTGAATTTCAATGAATATTTCTGTATTTCAATGAATATATCGGTATTTTAATGAATATATAAGTATTTCGGTCAATTTTGCAATCAAGCTGGATAGCTTATTTATTCTTTTAAATCATTTATTTGCAGTTTTTCAAATCCACAACATGCTAGATAGCAAAGTAAACAGAGGTAAATACCATGGAGTTTTAAACACCAGATCAAGTACAATGTGGCATAGGTGATGTGTCAAAGCGACAATTGAAGGAACAGCTTATTTCTAATTTTCCTGTGTCTGTGGCTTATTCCTTATATTTGATCCGGTTTTATATCCTCGAACAAGACTGAATTGTAGGTTCTAATTAGGTTTTGAGTTTCTGGTTTGAGAGCACAACTGTCTCCTAAAATATTAAGATAGTGGCCTCTTCCAGGCTTTGTTGTTTTGTTTACAGTAACCACCATCCTCTCTCAACAAAGATTCACTGACAAAAAATAAAGCAATTTATCTTTGAAACAACTAATTCCTAAGATAGAGATATCAAGTATGAACCAGAAATTTCTCACAGTTTGCAGTGTATCATAAAAATGAGTGGGTGTTACTGGTCTGAGGAACAGGGGAGGGGCATTTCACTACTCGAAAATATTCTACTCCTTCACATAGGCCCCTATATCATAGTTAGGGCTCCCGGTTTTATGGTATTTATTTTTTTGCCATTTTTTCTTTATTTATCCACATTTAATT
This sequence comes from Lissotriton helveticus, assembly GCF_964261635.1. Classification (NCBI taxonomy): domain Eukaryota; kingdom Metazoa; phylum Chordata; class Amphibia; order Caudata; family Salamandridae; genus Lissotriton; species Lissotriton helveticus. The sequence goes on along the minus strand of NW_027611670.1, from coordinate 1,951,462 downwards.
TTGCCACAAGCAAAAGACGACCCTACAGTTAGTATTTTTCCACATTTATTTAAATTGACAATTTTATTAGTTTTCTAGTACAATATAGTATATATTTAGGGCTCCAGGTTTTATGGTATTTATTTTTTGAACATTTCCGTCTGTATTTATCCATATTTATTTCTTCATCATTTTATCTATATTTATCCACATTTATTTTTGCCGCAAACAAAAGAAAATGCTGCAGCTAGTATTTTTTCACATGTATTTAAATAGACACTGCACACTTTCTCTCAGTTGTTATAGGTTTAGATATATTTATATATACCTAAAATCAAATAAACACAATATATTCATCTGAAAACTTTGCAAAATAATTTAAAGAGAACATAGGCCTAAACAGACCTTGAGTAACTTCCATTAAGACAACTTTACTGTGGGTCTGTATACTAGGGACCAGAGGGAGGATAGAACTAGCTTTTTGTAAACAGCTTTAAATCCTGTCAACTTGTTACATTTTCTGTGCATTCAAAGACAGAGGTCAAATGACAAGCTGTGTCTATGAAGAAGCAACCCATTCTTCTTTCTCATTGCAGAATAACTTGTCTGGGATTATTTAGACCTACATAAGAATTCTTTTGGCAGATTTTTCTACTATATTGTTTTTCCAGTGTACACTATTTATGCCTTGCTAAAACGCAAGGTGACTGTTCATATTTTTGAGGGCAAGTGTGAGTGAAATGCTTTTTTTCAAAATCGGAAATATTCTTCCCCTGGAGCAAACACATGGAACTGGCCCTGGAGGTCTTGCAGTGCTTTACCCGAGCACCAGTTAAATGTACGTGTTTATATGCATTGTTTACAGGAATGTGGAAATTAAGTGATATTCCCAGAATCACATGAAGGTTTTCGGATGCAGCATCCTAGATCACTCAATGAAAGTATTTAAATTGATTAACTGGCCTAAAGTGTTACACCCTGCAACAAAAGGGCCACAAAATTGCGTACACAATAAAGCTATGTACTGCTCGCCCTCCCCCTTCCCCTCTGAAGCAAACCTAAAGACAAGGGGATGCTGAAAGCGCCGACCAAGGTAAAGTACTGCACATTCAATAGAGGAAGGCACTCAGAGGCAGGAGCAACCGGCTCTAACACTGCCCAGCTCACCTGAATACCGCGAAGCACTCTCAGATTACGAGACCTAGCACACATCCAGAAGTGACACGGGGAGAGCATGCTGGATGGGGATGACTACCCCAGGCTGCTCCCAGGGGTCTTGATGAATGACCTGCAAAAGGAGAGTGCCAAAGGCGTCTTCCCTCTTAGTAGGACGCCTTTCATATGCAGAAAGATGGCTGCCACATTTCCCTTGGCATTAGATTAGGCAACCCTGGGGTGAAACACTGCCCGGGCTCAACTGAATGAAGTACTCTCAGACTACGAGACGTAGCACACGCTGAGTGCAGCTGCATTCCTCTGTGCACTAGACTAGACAATCTTGGGCTGAAGCACTTTGTCGAAATCTTGTTTGTTAGTATTTTTCCGTTTATATTTATAAATACAGACAAAGGAAAAAAGTTTTCCGTCTGCATTTATATGTGAAAATCCGTTTAAACGGAAAACCGGGAGCCTTATATATATTGTACTAGAAAACAAATACCAAGCATTGGCATAGCCAATAGGTCTCACCTTTGGGAACTTATAAGTATTTAGATATGCAGCACAATATCCTTGGTGCAACAACATCAACTGTTGCATGGATAAACACTTATAGGTCCCAAAGGCGAGACCTATTGGGTATACCAATGCTTGTTAAGGTTTATGGTTTGATAATGGGGCCACTTTTATGTTGGTGCCAAGATAGGAAGGAAGTGCACGTGAAAGCGGCTCATACATGAATAAATGGGACGGTGCCAGCGCTGGCATCAGGCTATCGTTCTGTGCCAGTCCTCGCTGCCACTTACTAATTGTAACCGCTACAGCCTGTGATGCCCACAATGCTACAGACCTAGAGTACCAGCAGGCTAAGGGGTCCCTGCTCTCAGCAGCAGCGGTCCCTCCATTTAGTTAGTGCAGGCTGTGATGCCAACTTAAAAGGGGCTCTAAATCCGAGACAAAAATAAAATTAAAACAAATACAAAGTGGTTGGGGTACCTATTGCATGGACTGGGCAGTCAGGTAGGCAGTGTAACCAGGCCCACTATAGACATTTGGGTACTTCAGAGGGAACCAGGCAGCCAGGGGCTCCTCTGGAGAGTTCAGTTACTGGAATAGTACGGGTGCCTATGAGATGGTAGTGTGGCCAGACCCAGTGCTGTGAGACAGCCAGAAGTGTCAGGTGGCAGTCATGTGGAAAGTACATAAAAGCTACAGTGGATGAGACATCGCTTCAGTCCTTGAGATGTCTGTCTTCCTGACAGACTCGAGGTTCTGACGGCACCCAAAAGGCGTGCGACGAGCTCCCGCACTGTAACGAAACATGCTGCCTCTCCCCGGAGATTAGTCCCTTCTCTCTGTCTATTCTCATGGAACCCTGTCTCGCCTATTGAATGTATGAAGGATAATTTCAAATAATAAAGCGCCATTATGCTGGTGTGCCAATTCTCTATGCAGCATGACAATTGCGTTCATCAAATAACAATGTTTTCCCCAAAAAAACCTGAACGCAGACATGCCCCAGAGCAAACACAAATAAATTGTGTTTTCTATCAAACTGTTTCAAAGATTGAGAGAAACTGATTCTGAAGAAAAATTATTTGTGTTGCGGGTCTCGCTATTAGAATATCAAAACCACAAAGGCAGTCACTATGGAAATCGCTGAGAAACAATTGATCTAAAGGGCATTCGCAATTTAGCTCTACCTGGCGGGTCTGATATCTGCGTATGCGAGAAGGGAGAGTGTCGAGGTGAGATTTAATAGTCCTTAGTCTTGAAAGAAAGCCACCATTATGCCACTGTACCAATTTTTGTATATTGCAAAAAGGTTTTTTATAGTTGTCAGTGCGACGGAACAGCCTTGAAAAGGGAGCAATTTTAGGTTGCTGAAAAACAAAAAAATCTTTAAGCTGCTGTTTGCCTCGGGAAGGAGAAGTTTGGTCTAAAGACGAGAAATGATGGCTTTGGACCATCGGAAAGTATGTTCAAATCTCGGCCTTGACCCAACATCATGTGATTCTGGGCAAATCATTTAATTTCCTTGTGACAAAAAAGTGACATAGTCTGGTTATTTTGTAAAGCTGTCTTATACCTGTGGGCCAGGTTTGCCCTATAAAGAAATCACATGTTAAGAATAGTTGCCAAATGCTTTCTGGGAGATGCAGTTTGGGTTCATCCTAGTGCTCTCGTCGAACTACAGTGATGCGAGAGTATGGCAGGAGGCATGGTGTCTTTAAACCCTCCCCCTCCCGCTACCAGCCTAGGGGGCGCAGGTACTTCAGCAGATCGGAGGGGCTGCTCTAATTGTTATTCACCAGTCTGTGAAGGTAGCCTGGAAATGTGACCACTGCTTGGTGCATTTCCAGCCAGCCTTTCACACCTCATTTACGCAGGGGCGTAACACAGGCCCCAGCAGCCCCCGTAGTGCGGGGGCCCTAAGCTCCAGAGGGCCCCCTCGGCACTGCACTATACCAAGAGAGCTCCTGTTTGAGCCTGGAGGGGGCCCCTCTGCATGCCGTGCAGGGAGGCCCCCTCAATTTTTGTTACGCCAGTGCATTTACGGTGATGGGAGGGGAGGAGCAGGAGCAAATCACAAGCCCTGTAGCCAGCGGCGCAACTAGAGCCACATTTAGTGGGGGTGGGGGGCTGGAAAAATATTTTGGGTCTCCCAGCAATAGTTAGATTGGAGATACAAAGGCTCTAGACGTAGTGACAAAACAACAAAGCCTCATTAACAAGCTGGAGGTCTTTAAAAGACCTGTGAAGTACTCGGTGCGGCTCTGTGTGTGCCCGGGAAGCTGTCTCAGCCCAGGCAACCACACACGAGGGGGGGCCTGTCTGCAGCTGAGGGATGGGGCAAGTCACCTTGGCTGGAGCACGTCCCTCAGCTGCAGACGTATCGGTTCAAAATTGTAGTAATGAATTGCAAACATCACAAGATAAACTATATGAACCACAATGCCCCAGGAACTAAATCATGTGACTAACATGAAGTAATCATTGGTTTAAATACAGGAAGTACTTTGGGGGCGGCACTGTGATAAAGTTCTAGGTTAGAACGAAACGCGTTGGTGTTTGTTTGTTACGGAAAAACCTAATAAAATCTGAGATTTACCAAGAAGTTTGCTGTGGTGCGATCCGTTGCTTTTCATCAGGAAAGTGTGGAGAATATAGAGCGGGTTGCTCACCCGCGGGACACCGCACGGCTGTATGCAGCGCCTAGCCGCGAAATTGAGCAAAACGTGAAGAAAAAAAAATATATATATATATTTGTTTTTTGATAAAGTATCACGTTTCATGTGAGGGGCAAGTCAGTAAAGCCGCACATTTTGAAAAGAAGACACATGGGCTCCATTAGCATCATGCCATGCTGGGAGAAACAAATCGTACAATGTTTCAAAAATGAAGTTGGGTGAGACACACGCAACAAAAGAAAAGTCGAGCGGCCGCCATTATTAAAGTCCACGCAGAGTATGCTGCATTGCAAAAAGTCATTACATTGCGGGTGACCGTGTCGTGCCTACAACAACAGGTTGGGGAAAGTCTTTTAGGGAAATAGTGCTCCAGATTGTAAATACAACATACAGTGCAGCAACACATGTAAGGGGGCAGTCACAATGGGAGGTTACAAGATGAGAAAAGGTGGCTCTATGGGAGTACTAATCCTATTATTTATAAATTTTATATAGCGTAAGTTAGACGAAAAGGTATCAGAGCGCTTTACATGAAAAGAAATATCATATTGCAGCTTTACATAGGATACATAAAATGAGAAATAAAATAACGTACTTCTGCGTAGGATGCTATACACTTAGATTAACGAGCAAGGATGAATTGAGATAAAGAGAAAAAGGCAAAAAAAGGTGTGTTTACAGTGAGCGGACTAATTAGAACAGCATAAATTATAGAAGTGAATGACATACTTTATCACTGAAACAATCAAATAACTAACTATCCCAAACCGTCGCGTAATGGAGAGAATGAGCTATTGGAGCCTAGTTTAGTTGGCGTGTGTGGTAAGGTATTTGTTGAGGAGGAGTTTCAGGTTCCCTTTGAAGCAGGAGAAGGAGCAGTGGCATCAGAGGTCAATCAATCAATCAAAGACATTTATAGAGCGCACTACCTACCCGTAGGGTCTCGAGGCGCTTGGGGGGGGGGGGGGGGAGGTGCCGCTACTGCTCGAACAGCCAGGTCTTGAGCTTCTTCCTGAAGGAGAGGTGGTCTTGGGTCAGGCGCAGGTCGGCCGGGAGGGAGTTCCAGGTCTTGGCGGCCAGGTAGGAGAAGGACCTTCCTCCTGTGGTGGCTCTGCGGATGCGTGGGACGGCGGCGAGGGCGTGGCTGGCAGATCGGAGGTGGCGTTTGGGAGCGTAGAAGTTGATGCGGCTGTTGAGGTAGCTCGGGCCTTGATCGTGGAGAGCTTTGTGTGCGTGGGTAAGGAGGCGGAAGGTGATTCTCTTGTTGACCGGGAGCCAGTGTAGGTCTCTTAGGTGTCCGGAGATGTGGCTGTGTCGTGGGATGTCGAGGATGAGTCTGGCTGAGGCGTTCTGGATGCGCTGGAGTCTCTTCTGGATTTTGGCGGTGGTTCCGGCGTAGAGTGCGTTGCCGTAGTCCAGTCGGCTGGTGACGAGGGCCTGGGTGACGGTCTTCCTGGTCTCTGAGGGGATCCACCAGAAGATCTTCCGCAGCATGCGCAGGATGTCGAAGCACGACGAGGAGACGGCGTTGACTTGCCTGGTCATGGAGAGGGAGGAGTCCAGGATGAACCCCAGGTTGCGTGCGTGGTCCTTCGGTTTGGGTGCGGTGCCCAGGGGGGGGGGGCCACCAGGAGTCGTCCCAGGCGGAGGGCGAGGAGCCCAGGATGAGGACCTCCGTGTTATCTGAGTTCATTTTCAGGCGGCTCGTCGTCATCCACTCGGCTACCTCTTTCATCCCTACGTGCAGGTTGGCTCTGGCGGCGGCGGGGTCGTTGGTCAGGGAGAGGATCAGCTGGGTGTCGTCGGCGTAGGAGATTATGTTGAGATTGTGTTGGCGTGTGATGGCCACGAGGGGGCTCATGTAGACGTTGAAGAGAGTAGGGCTCAGCGAGGATCCTTGAGGGACGCCGCAGATGACTTCGGTGGCCTCTGACTTGTACGGTGGTAGGCGGACTCTTTGTGTTCTTCCGTCGAGGAAGGAGACGATCCATTCTAGTGCCTTCTCCTGGATTCCGACGTTGCTGAGGCGCTGCACTAGGGTGCGGTGGCAGACGGTGTTGAAGGCCGCGGAGAGGTCTAGGAGGATGAGGGCCGCTGTTTCTCCCTTGTCCATCAGGGCTCGGATGTCGTCAGTGGCGGCGATGAGGGCTGTCTCGGTGCTGTGGTTGGCATGGAATCCGGACTGTGATGGGTCGAGGGATCCATTCGTCTCGAGGAAGGCGGCCAGTTGTTTGTTGACGGTCTTTTCGATGACTTTGGCTGGAAACGGGAGTAGAGAGATGGGGCGGTAATTCTTGAGTTCGGTGGGGTCAGCTGTAGGTTTCTTGAGTAGAGCGCTTGAGTAGAGCGCTGAGTTCGGCGTGCTTCCAGCTCTCGGGGAAGGTGGCGGTGTCGAATGAGGTGTTGATGATGTCCCGCAGGTGGGGTGCGATGACAGCGTCGGCTTTGTTGAAGACGTGGTGAGGGCAGGGGTCGGTCGGAGATCCGGAGTGGACGGAGTTCATCATGTGGACGGTGTCTTCGGTGTTGACCGGGGTCCAGGCGCGGAGGGTGTTGGTGGGTGGCGTTGCTGCGGTCGTAGCGTGCGTCGGTTGGGTGCTGAAGCTGTTGTGTAGGTCTCTAGGGAGTGTGTTCCATATACTGAGTGAATTCTATTGACCAATGAAAAGCCACCATTTACAAATGACAGTAACATGAGACAATTGAAAAAATGGGCAGAAAGTGGGAGGAGCTACACTCCCATATCCTGAATACAGCATGTCTCAAAGGGATAGCACAAGCGCTACCCAGGCGAGACGTAATACGGCCCTTGAATAGGAATGAAAGCCCTTGGTAGCCTAATGTTATCTAAATCTGGAGGCTAGTCAAATGTAGAAAGCATGTTAGACTCACTTCCCAGCCGGGATGAGATGAAAACTGTAGATCAATGTTTTGTCCACGGGGCAAGGTAACCTAATTGGGAAAATTAATTAAATTAGGATCGCTATACAAGATATAGTGCCAAAGTTCATAATGCCATCTTTGATGCAATCTTTCCTAGCTTTTCAGTGCAGGACAGTAGAAAAACGAATTTGCCGGGAGTTGCGCTGAGTGTGGCACTTCTTTACGATCCCAAAGGGATTCTATAAGGACAGTATCCACTTGTCCTTGCTAAAATTTACATTTTGTTACAATCAGTCAGGGAACAAAGGGCCAGATGTAGGTGGTCCTTTACCGGTCGGTAAACCCGAAATTCAGTCACTTTCAGGTTTACCGACCAGTATTGAGCCATTTGAAATGTAGGGGAGATACCGAATCGGTATTTACCGATTCAGTATTTACCGAATCATCATTTACCGATTAGGTATTTACAGAATCGGTAAATGATATGTAGGAAGCACTTTGAAGAGTGCTTCAGTGCTTTAAGGATTCGTTATTTACCACCAACTATTAGTTGATGGTAAATAACGAATACCTCTGTAAATGCAAATCTGTGCATTTACACCAGTGCAATATGGCAGCCATACATGCCCTTAGGCCATGTATGGCTGCCCTTAGGCCATGTATGTGTGCCACATGTGCACACAAGCACTATTCAGGGGTGCAACAGGGTGTCAATGTGACACCCTGCCACACTTGAATGTTTCCCTATTTTACTGCATCGGTTTTTACCGATTCGGTAATTGGGGGCCCTTGTAAACGCAGAAAGAACATTGGATCACAGTCATCTTCAGCAGTCCACCCAGTAGTGCCTAACCTGGATGCTATTCCCATAGGAATGAATGGCAATTACCGAATCTGAAAATACCAATTCGGTAAATACCGAATCTTAACGATTCGGTAATTTTTACCGAATATTTACCTACATAGCATTTACCGATTCTAAAATACCGAATCGGTAAAATTCTGTATTTTAGAATCGGTAAATACTATTTACCTACATCTCGCCCTTAGAGTCTAATAACTTAAAGTATAAGTAAAAGATTCATATATTCATTTGAAGTTGTAAAACTCCACGTTCGATTTCTGAAGAACGAAAAAAATCATTGTGGCTTCTCTCTGCGCTTCTGGTTAACGAAATACGGCAAAGAAGACCTACAACATAAGCGGGATGCAGCTGGCAGCCCCAGCGTGTACATGCACGTTTTTACAGTGTTTAAAGATGGCCAATCAGTTGGGTGGCGGTTTAGCTGCCGCTTGCTGTATGGTACAAGTGGGATGATACGAAGTATGCATCTCAGACTACCCAAGGTTACAGTCCTGTTTTTCAATCACAAACTTACCTCAAATGTTTAGTTTGATTTAAGTTATTCCTGTAACTGTTAAAAACAAAGAGATAGATCTTGAGAACACAATTTGTCACAAGGTGAGGCTGAAAAACAAATCTCCTGGTTTTCTAGATTCCATCTTGTTTGTTACACAACGTGGATGTCACGGTCTGTGATGGTGAGACCGGGACTGTTCTTATCAAGGAAATGCCACGGAGTGCGAGCTGCCCAGACCTTTAATAGAGAGTTCTCAACCACAATATTTTGGCAAAGAGGTCAAGCCAGGAATAAATGGGTGAGGTTTGTGGCTGCCCAACTCTGTGAACTAAACACCTTGTTGCAGGGTTCACAAGGATTTTTTAAAGCACTCTGTACTTTAACAGAGCCCGTTACCAAACACTCAAAGTGTTTACAGATAATAGACTAAAGGAATAAGGATATAGTGATGCCTAAGAATATATTTCATACCAATCAAGTTACAGCCTGTGTAAACTTGGCTCCCCAAATGCAGCAATAGCAGGCAGAAAAGGCATACTTTAAGATCCATTACTGTCTAATCTATGTTTCTTCTAAACATTAGGGGATTCAACAAAATGTATCCGGTTTTATAAAACAAAAAAAAACATAAAAGTCATACATATGAAGTTTTTTTGCAGCATGGTGCTGGGGTTCTGGACAAGGAGATGGAATTGGCTATTAGACGATTATCTCGCTCACCTTCCCACCCTTCCCTAGTGGTTTCGTCTGCTGCTCCATATGCCGGTTCCCATTCTCAGCCTCAGTCCCCTCAAGTAGGCTTGGTGAACATACCTCAAGATATGCCTCAAAACCAGGCTGTGGGTATTAACCCTCCTTACACCAGTTGTTGTCACGCGGGTCGGTGCCCAGTCGCCAATTTTTAGGTCAGCCCCTGACATGACCCCTGGCAATGGGTTGGGCCCAGGAGGCGCTAAAAGGAAGCGTTCCCCGGTTGGGGGCCCTTGTAAACGCAAAAAGAACATTGGATCACAGTCATCTTCAGCAGTCCACCCAGTAGTGCCTAACCTGGATGCTATTCAGTTAGACATGCTCAAAGCCGCCTTACTGTCAGCACTTGGAACTAAATTGGACCACATCCTACTACAACTTTCTGCACTGGAAAGCAACCTGTCTGCACTGATCGCCTCCTTGCAAGGGGACCATGTCCTTCTCTCCACAAGTATCCCTCCTACAAGGCCTATGATCTCAACCACCATTCCCAGTCCAAGTGGTAGTGGCACGGGGGTAGGAGACAGAGCAGTGTATCACAAAGCAGCCTAGTCACATGGTAGGAGATACAACGCCACCTATTATGCCCAGAACTGACCCTAAAGACCGTCCAGCCAACCGGAGGGGGGCAGGGGTCGCCCTGAACTCAGTATCTTTTCAGTGTCTGCAATCTCAGGGTTTCAAAGTGGGTGGATTGTACAGTTCCAATGATAGGTGGGAATGCTGGAAGCCATGCCCCCGGGGACTAGAATAACTATTCTCCTAGTTTGGGATCGGTTCATCTCCTACCTGAGTCCACTCCGCTTGTTGTGGTGTTATCTAGAGTACCATGCCTCAACCCCGGGACCAAGGAAGACTTTTACCAGCTGAACAATAAGGTGGTGCACTGGCTCAATTCCAACACTGACCCTGGGCTTAGGGTGGAAAACCAAATTTTCATGGTGCGCTGTACACAGTGGGTTGGTAGCGCCAAGAAATCCGGGCTAGGGGACTGCATTATCATCAATTTTAACAATCCAGTTATGGTAAGCCGCATCTTAAGCACGGTTGCCCAGTCTAACTACAGGTGTTGAAACTGAGCAATCTTGACACTTCTACAGACCCAATTATTACCAACTACGGTCCCAGCTTGAGCTGCTCCAAGATGTGGGCCATAGGGGTCGTGCAGAGGGGATTACAGGGGTAAGCACAACAAATAAACTAAACTAAACTCTGAGCTCATAGGAAGATTGCGATTGACGATGGGTGGGTCCCTCTGACCCTGTGGCACCCACATCCCAGGGAAATATATCGCCCTCGGAACAGGTATCGAGTGTGAATGGAGGGTATACATTTCTTTCTTGGAATATCGCGGGGCTGGAGAGTAAGATCGAGAACACCGAATGGTTGGCCCTTGTTAAGAGCTTTGATGTGATATGCCTCCAGGAAACTTGGGCTGTAGACAATGATTATCACCAGGATGGGTATTAAACCCTCTTCATTCCAGCTACCCTGTCCAGGTCAGGGAGAGCCAAGAGGAGCTTATCACCTTTGTTATGTTATGTTATGTTACGGAATCTTGTATAGCGCATGGCTACCCCAGCAACGGGGCGTCCCAGCGTTTGCAGACAGACCTGACACTAGTGCGACAGAGGATGTGCTAGATGGACGCGAACAACCAAGTTTTTGGATTAGCAGATGGTTTGAAGTGGCTCGAGCTTTTAGGGGGATGGAGTTACAAAGCTTAGGGGCCAAGTACCTAAAGGAGCGGCCGCCGGCTCTGCTCCTCCGAATCTTGATGGTACGTGCTAAGGAAAGATCCGCTGAGCGGAGTGCGCGTGTAGGGATATAAAAGGAACATAGTCCTTGAAGAGTTTGGGGGCCAGCGCTATACAAGATTTTGTGGGTAAGACAGAGGGTCTTGAATTGTAAGCGTTGCTTTATAGGTAACTAGTGTAGACGCCGTAGAAAAGGGGATGTATGACAGGTTTTGGGTAGAGCAAACAGAACACGGGCAGCAGCGTTTTGTGCTCTTTGCATCCTGTTAATTGTAGTCGTGTTAGAGCCTAACATGAGGGAGTTGCAGTAGACTAGATGGGAAAGGACTGACGCCTGGACTATGAGCTGGCGGGTGGGGGGCTCAAAAAACCCCAGAATGGGTCTGAGAGAACGCAGAAGCCCGTAGCAGGTGCCCGCCACTTTTTTGGCATGGGATTCCAGATTGAGCGAGTTATCAAGCATCACTCCTAGATTTTTTACTAGCTCCTTAGGTATAGGAGCTAGTCCCAATGCAGGAGGCCACCAATGCTCATCCCATGTCTGCGTGCCATTGCCAATCAGGAGTATCTCTGTTTTGGAGGAGTTTAATTGAAGACAGTTGTTAGATAGCCACCTAGATATGGCCAGAATGTCTTCTTGGAACTACATTTGGTCTAACACATTGTTATTAGAGAAATTAAAAATTAGTTGTGTATCGTCCGCATATGATATTAGTTGAATCTTACGTTCCCGGGCCATCACGGCCAGGGGGCGGACGTACACATTAAACCATGTGGGACTGAGCGCAGACCCCTGAGGCACCCCACATTCAAGAGGGAGTCTGCTGGATGAGTACGGAGGGGTGTGCACCTGGAAGGAACGGTCAGATAGGAATGACGCGAACCAATCCAGGGCCGTTTCCCTGACTCCAATCTCTCACAGTCTCTCAAGCAGTATCTTGTGGGAGACCGTGTCAAAAGCCGCACTCAAGTCCAGCAGAATCAAAATAGAGGTTGCGCCCATATCCAATGAAGCTCTTAGATGTTCAGTAACTGTTAGCAAGGCAGACTCCGTGCTGTGGTTCGCACGGAAACCGTTTTGGGATTCATCTAGGATCCCATTGGACTCTAAGTAGGCAGTCAGAGTGAGATTGACATGCGCTTCTGCCATTTTTGCAAGGTAGGGAAGCAGTGAAATGGGCCGGAAGCTATCAGGCTGAGAGGGATCGAGTGATGGTTTCTTCAAAAGGGGCACTACTTTGGCATGCTTCCACAATTTAGGGATGGAGGCTAGCTGAAGTGACTTATTAATCAGCACCCGGCCTTCCTGCAAGGAAGCTGTCCTTGGCATCTCCGCTACCTGTAGGAAAGTGGGTTTCTGTTGCAGTAACACCCCACTTTCTGCCAGACTACTGATGCACTTTTTCTTTGTGTACCCCGGGTCCCTGCCAATTAGGTTCCCAGGGCCTCAGTTCTTGCCCCAAAACTAACCCAATTGACATCTCTGGCTACATGTCAGCCCCTGGAAAATGGTACCACAGGTCTCCAGGGCACTGTGACAGAGAACGCCTCTAATGGCTGCAGCACTTATTGTGCCACCCTTAGAGGCTCTGTACCCTGACACTCACACACTGCCTTTGCAGGCTGCGTGTCATGATGCAGAACAAAGTGAAGAGTCGACATGGCACCAATCCTTGTGTGCCATGCCCACAAACCACTGCCCTGTCATACCTAAGTCACCCCTCCAGCTGGGTGCCCTATGCCAGTGGTGAGGGTACAGGTGCATGAGCCCTGTACCCCTACAGTGCCCAAGTCTATTCCCGGGCACTTAAAGTGCAGTGCTGCCATTAAGAGTATATGGTACTGGGAGTTTGTCATTACGAACTCCACAGCACCATAATGTCTACACTGAAGACTGGGAAGTTTGGTATCAAACTTCTCAGCACATTAAACCCACACTGATGCCAGACTGGGATTTAATGTAAAATGCACAACAGAGGACATCTTAGAGATGCCCCTTGAAACTCGACCAACTCCTAGTGACCTGACTGATTGGCTGCTTAGGCTGCCACCACCAGACATGTTTCTGGACCCCTGGGTCGAGAGCTTGATGCTCTCGGGGACCTGAAACAATGCACATCCTGGGATGAGGTGCCATGCCTCCACCCCCAGGATGGGCAGGGTTCATGAAGGGGAAGCTTCAAAGGCATGCCATGCAGCCTTTGTGAGCCTCTCCAGACCATTTGCCACTTTCAGCAACTGTTCCCCACTGGTTCTACCCCCCACTTTGGGCGGGAGAACCCGCAGGAAAAACAAGTGAGGAAGAGAGGTGTGCCACCTCTGCCAACTCCACCCCTAAGGTGGGGAGGCGAGGTGAATCACTACCTCGAGTGCCTGCCATCTTGAGGATGGGGGACCCAGCCAACCAGGGACAGGCTTCAGCCCCACTCCCACTGGAGAGTGGCAGAATCGGGGTGTACCCACCCCAGGGGAATGGACCCATTAGTCCCTGCCCTTTACCTACCTTTAATGCCCCTAAATTTCGTATTTAGGGGCACCCTGAACCTTCCTTCCTCAGATCCAGCAACAACAAGAAAAGAAGAGAAGAAGGACGAGAATCTGCACAGAGCTAATAAGAGGACGACGCCCACTGACTTGGCCCAAGCTCTACAGGCCTGTCTCCCCTAGAACCTGCTCCTGCGAAACCCCGGCGTGTCCAGTAGCCAGCTACCTCACAAACCTCGGAGGACCTGCCTTCACTTTCAAGACTGTTTCTCTTGTGAACACCGGACATGTTTAAACTGCAGCTTCTGGTGCCAGCCACAAACCGAGAATCCAGACCACTGTGCACCTGCCGAACCTGGCACGAGCTTGAGTGAAACAACACCACGAGATGGTCCCCCCGGCAATCCTGACTAGAGATCCAGCGACCCCTGACCTGTCTCAAGCCTCCAGACGACGCCTGCAGCCTCAATCCAGAGGTCCCCCCTACCGCGACCAGAGCAGGTAAGAAAAACTGATGTTGAAAGGGCCCCCTGCACTCCACGCCCCACGGCCTTGTGTGCCCAACCAACCCTCAACATCCCAACTTACCCCTCGAAGTGGTGGTCGCTCCTCGAAGATCCTCGTCCCCGAGCCTGCAGTGTTTTGTTTGTCCCGAGAATTTCCATTGAAATCAACAGGGCACCCGACCTCAAAACAGCCCCCTGTGCCCGGCCGCCCTAGTGCCGCGGAGGGTCCACCTTTGGTCCCCAACTTGCCCTGAGCAAAACCCTAAGAGCTTTACTCCCACAATCCTGTGGCCTGCTTGCCAACCGCACAAACCGGTGCTCCCCTATCCTCCATAGGATAACATTGGGCCTCAACATTCTGCACCCCGCTGTCCTAGTGCCGCTGAAGGTGTAACAACAGTGCATCATTGACCCTGGGCGACCCCTGAGTCTAACCCTAGAACCTGAACACCCACAGTTGATTACTTACCTGAAAACCGTTATTCTGTTTTCCCTACATAGGATAACATGGACACTTTTTCTCCAAAATGTTATTAAGTGTGGAGTTTTGAAACCTCAAAATAGTCTTTAAAAATTGCACTAATAACCAAAACATGTTTACTTACCTGTTTCTAGGGAATGCCCCAGTGCTGAATCTAGGTATCCAGCATTGAGTTAGAAAAGTAATGCAACAAGTAACTTACCTGCAATTTATTGTAGAAGACCATTCATTACAATGTGCTGCTCCAAAAAGTTTCCAAGTGTGGTGTTTTGAAAACTGAAAATATTCTTTAAAAATCATGTGAATAACCAAAACGTAATTACTTACCTGTTTCGAGGAAATGTCCCAGTTCTGAATCTAGGTATCCAGCACTGAGTTAGAAAAGTAACGTAAAAAGTAACTTACCTGCAATTTACTGAAAAAGCCTATTCATTTCAATGTACTTTATTTGCTAAGTGTTAGATACTACTGCTCCCCTGTAATTCAAACAAAGTACAATTTCTACTGCATATTTGAACTGTGTTCATACTGTTATTGTTATTGTTATTTTTGATTTGTAACGCGCTCAATCACCTGCAGGCCTCTAAGCGCTCGGAAATCGATGGTACTAACAACAACTTTAGCAATACAGAGAGGCATCCACTAGCCTAGATGGCACTCAAGGACCTCCTAAACAGCAGCGTTTTCAACCCCTTTCTAAAGCGTAGGAGGTTCTCTTCCCTGCGCAGTGGCTCAGGTAGTGTGTTCCATAGCTGAGGAACCAGCACCGAGAAGGCTCTTCCACCCTTGGTGACAAGTTTGTACCGAGGGCAGACCAATAATTGAGAGTCTGAAGATCTGAGAGTTCTCCTTGGGCTGTACACCGCCACACGATCTTTGATGTATGCGGGCGCCATGCCATAGATGGCTTTGTGGGCTATACACAAACTTTTAAATTCCACTCGCTCCTTAATGGGGAGCCAATGGAGGCTCTGTAACAGGGGGGATGCTTTGGTTCGTCTTGGCAGTCTAAAAATGAGACGAGCCGCATCGTTCATCACAACCTGTAGCCTATTTGTCAGGATTTTTGGCAGGCCAAGGTAGAGGGCATTTCCATAATCTATCCTTGAGATCACGGTGGCTGCGACAATGGAGCGTAACATACAAGTAAATTATTACTGCAAAGTATTTTTATGCTTACCTGTGCCAGACTTGCATGGTTCTAGAAATAAAACAGTATTTTTTTAATACAAAAACAATTGGCCTAGAGTTCAGTTCTTGAGTATATGAATTCATTTGCTGACTGAGTGTGTACATCAAATGCTTAACACTGTCCTCTGATACTGCCTTACTGCACGACCAACCTACCACTTTAAAGAGTAAGGTTCTATCTAACTTTAACCTCTATCTACCTCTGGAGAACTTGGACTCTATACACACTGTACCTCACTTTAATGCAGTATACAGAGCCAGTTTCTTACACTACCTCACTATATGTCTCTCCCAATTCACATGTGATGTTGTTGTCCAGTGGAAAGAGCAAGCTACTTCTGGGTAAACTATTACAACGGGGGAGTTACACACCCGGATGAGGGCTATATAACTCTGCTGGGGTCTGTATTTCAGGATAGCATCTTGAAAGTTCAGAGTTTTTTTTTTTTTTTGGAAGACCTTTATTGCACTTGATACAAGTACACAGCAGCGTGCCTACAACCCATAGAGAGGGCCGGCTGCATCCAACGAGATAGAGAATAAAATGAAGCATACAATCAATGACATCTGGCATTACTGTGCGATATATGCAAAAGCAAACGATAAACCTTGCTCCAGGTACCACTTGTATCTTGTAATAGCATCATACACATTAAACGCGGTCTCATTTTGTAATTTTATATAACTAACAATACAGAACCCCAACATCCCTCCACCCAAACATCCCAGTATTCAGGTCATAGCATTGTCATATATTACAAAAGAGCATAGGTCAAGCAACGTACAATACGCATTTGATCAGGAAATCAGGTGATCAAACCTCGTGGCCCGTGATCGCCCACCCCAGCCTGTAGCACAAGTCATTGGCACACGGTTGAAAGGTCAGAGTTATCACTACATTTTTCTAACAGGGGATTTTAACACTCATGTGTGGGCACATCAGGCAAGGAGGAGTGGAAGCTATGGGCTGTGCACGACAAGCAGGCTTACACATGGAACATACTCCCCAGGGTATTGAGCTTAACTCCATCTTGCTTGAATTTGATCTGACATCTGTAATGAATAAGCTGCCTCCAGGGAAAAAAGACATTACCCCACCTTTTTGGGAGAGGGTGTGAGACCTTTATTGATTTCACATTTGTATTTACCCCCTTTTACTCACTGGTTACCGATTTTTCTGTGCAGGCGAGTGAATGTAGTGTCCATAACCCCATATGTGTCTTAACAGGCTGGACCGGAACACTTTGACACACCAAGGTGGGCGTGGGGGGGCTGGTGTCGCCCTTAAAGCGGTGGAAGCAGGAAGGAGCGTAACGTGGGGTTGTATTGTCCCACAGCTACTCCATTAGTCCCTTTTAACTCAGTCTCGCAGTGAGTTTGCCACCTGTCTTGATGATGATGCAAGTGCTCCGGAAATCATGGGTGCATTTGGATCCATGTCTACTGTCATAAGGAAGTTACTACAAGCCCCGGGTGGGGGCCGTAAGCAACCAGGTCCACGATGGTTTGACTCACGTGCTCGCACGCTTCCAGGAACCTGAGACTGGCCTTGGGTGTTAAGCACCAAGACCGGGTGGCGGTCAAAGGACTAAGAAGAGCATATAAGGCTGCTCTAGCAACTCGCAAGCCTGCCCTGAAGGAGGAGGCCTGGATCGATTTAGTGGAGGCTAGTACACTGCGTAATAGCTCAAAGTTCTGGGGCATTATTAACAGCCCATTTCTATCTGGAAATAATGCTAATGACTAGAATTACTAAATGCTCATGTCACAGAGGATGATTGGGTACATAATTTCGAGAGTATCTTCCAGTCGGATACCCCTCCAATTGAGGGGCAGGAAAGGGTGGAAGGCAAGTCAGAACTTATTTTCACCATGAAAGAGGTGAGAGGCGGTATTCTGGGTCTGTCTAAAAACAAGGCCCACGTGCCAGATGGAATCCCGCCAGATCTCTACATCGCCCACATGAAAACCTGGGTGCCTGTCCTCACAACTGTTATCAATGCTGCAGTCCAGGTTGGCCGCTCAGATTCTTGGGCTTTATATAGTCCCGGCATTTAAAAAGGGAGATCGGTACAGTACCTATTGTTTTAGGCTCATTTCTCTGTGGTGAAGGTGGTGGGCCACATGGTACTTGACACACTTGTATCTTGGGTTGATGAAAACAACTTTTTATCCGATATCCAAAACGGCTTTCGCCCAGGTCGTTCCACTGTGGAACAGTGTTTGAACCTGTACATGGTTCTGAACAAATACACTGTGGCTCGTTCCAGCCCCATATACCTAGCCTTCATGGACCAGTCCTCATTATTCCACTGGGTCAATAGGTCCAAGCTGTGGCAGTTGATGACCTCCATTGGCATTGACAGTAACATCATTTTATTTCTGAGGGATCTTCACCGTGATTCAACCACGGTTGTCCGCTATTCAAAGGACCTGAAAGTGTCCAGTCTGCTTGACATCAAGAGAGGGATGTGTCATGGGTGCATTTTAGCACCCGTTCTTTTTAACCTATATATTAATTCCTTAGCCAAGGCCCTTTTGGCCACAAATGCGGATTGTCCCCAGGTAGGCAAGCGTAGCCTACCAGTCCTTCTATACGCGGATGACGCAGTCCTCTTGGCGAGGACAGCTAGGGGCCTACAACTTCTCGTAAAGCTAAACAGTTCACTTTTAAACTCGGACTTTTGTCAATACCGAAGACCAATGTTTTCTCCTATTTGGGAGTTGTGTTTGGCGATTCCTTGAGTTGGTGCCCTTTGCTTACTTGGAAGAAAGGGGATCTAGTGAAAGCTTTTGCAGCTGTTTTTAACTTTGCTAGCAGAGTGGGAGGGAAGCCAATAGGGTCTCTTTTGCAGATATATGAAGCTGAATATATCTCAAAGGTTAGTTATGGGAGTGAGATATTGGGCCACATTGGGGTAGGGGCAGAGCAAAGTGCTGAAAACTCTTTCCTGCGATGGGCCTTTCAGTCCCACAAAGCACCCCATTTTATGTCGTGCATGAAGAGTTGGGGATGCCTTTCCTCTCAGATGTACTGACTTTCCGTCCCCTGGCTTTGTGGCTTAATATTTGGGCTAGGTAAGAAAATACAATTCGCAAAGATGTCCTATGGGAATGCCTTTCACTTGACCGTGTCTCGCGCATCCGATGGCTCCAGTATATAAGAGAAGGCCTTACCAGGGTAGGTGGGAACTATTCGCTAACCCTGAGCGCATATGTAAGAGGGACCTTTCTCTGGTCCAAGAGTGTTTTTTAAGAATGAGCCGCTGTGATAGAGAGGGAAATGAGCTGTGTTAGCCTAGTGTGCGTAAGTACATCATGTCAAAAACTGTACCAACCAATGAACCTTATCTTCTAGGGTTTAAAAGCATCCATGATCATTTTCTAGTGACCCGGTTTCAGCTCAACCTCTTCCATTACCTCTTGGCACACCCTTGCAGCTTCCACAGAGGCCAGTGCCTCATGCCCTGTGGCTGCAACGGTGTGTCTCCTCAGGACATGATGCACTTTCTAATGTTTTGTAGTTTTTATGCTGTCCCTAGAAAGTTATTGATTATTCCCATTCTCAAAAAAGCGGGTTTTAGGCAGGTGAGACCAACTCTTATCTTTTTACAACTTTTTACTGGTTGCTGTTAGACTCAGGTCAAGCTGAGATTAACTTCTGTACTGTAATTCATGCATTTTTATCTTGTGTTTTGATGAACTTAGACATATTATATTTGTCAATCTGTAACTTGGAAGATGTTTTATCATTTTATATATGACTTTTATTGTTTTCTTTTATAAAACCGAATAAGGTAGGTTGATAAAAATCACTAGGGGATACATTTTCAGGGTAGCATGGTATCCCTCACAATAACTCCAGGAGTCACAGTCCACACAATGTACATGCTTTGTTCCCCCTACTTCCAACCTTACATATACCCCCAATCATCTGCCCAAACCTCCCCCTGATGATGCCAATGTGGTCCTCCGTCATCCCGCAGACCATATTTTTGGCCCCTTTGAAAGTTCCCATACAATAAAAATGCTGCAGTTGTAAATACATATAAACTACCATTTGTTGTGTTTGAAACATTTTATTAAATAATAAAACCTAATAAACATAAGCTGATTATTAAAGCAAAACAAAACATAAGTTGCTATGCACATAAGAGACAAAATGTGTACATAAAAATCAAAATACTGTAACAAAGCAAAGTTATGTAGAGCACAATTCTTAATTTCGGGTAAACTAGAAAGTTCAACAATAGAAACGTTCATAAAGAACAGGAAATACTAATTATTTTCCTTAAGCAATAAAGTCTGCACACTAAAATACTAAGAGAAATATACTGAACAATGAACATTTCATATGGAAATAGAATTCAATTTGAATATTTTAACCTCCTCAGCCTTATTTGACTCATGATTACAACCTGACTGCTTTCTGGAAAAGAACCACCTCATGGGGTTCAAAATCACATCTTTTCCAACAATAGGATTCAAATGATAAACTTGAATTTCAATTCAAGTTATTGATTTAGGCCTTTTTGGAGATCAACAATTTTAAGTATATACAAAATCCAGATATATTTGTGAAATTGTCACCTAAACTTTAATTCAATCCACCTTCTAATTAAACACTTCCAGCACGCATCACAGGATCACTTGTTGTTATCTTCCTAATTAGTGATAATTTTTCGGATGGCAACAACAATAAATATGTTTAGAATGTTACCTCCGAAAGCAAAAACATACCATTTCTGAATCATGATGCACAATAAAATGTAGGAACAGAATGGCATCTTTTGGTGTAGCATTCATTAAGGTTTGACCAGGCTTGAAACTAGAATTCCTGAACTTTTGGACATTTAAATGTCATATTTCAAAAGAGTTCAAACAGCCAGCACGAGCTCCGCGAAAAATAGAGGATGAGTGAAAATGTGCTGATAAGTAATCTATTGATGAAAAATACAGTGTTCAGGCAATGCTTGTGGATATAATCTATTCAGATTTTAACTCCATAGTTTGTTTAATAAATTGACTGAGCATAATACTTGAAGGTCCATCTGTCAGATCAGTTCTATTACAGTTTTAGTTGCGATAACACTAATAGAGATCATTGATAAATAGGTTTTAAAAGCCATGGGTGGAATTGATCCTTGGTCTAAATCTAGATTATTGTCTGCAATAGACACCAGTACAAACAAATCAAATCTAAAAGGATTGAATATGCTTATTATAGTGGTTTAGAGTAAACCCAGAAGACACACATTGTTCCTAAAACTCAGAAGATGTATCTAAAGATTATGATTACATCCTATTTTATGTCCAGAGACTGTTTTCCTGTTTAAGTTACAACATTTGCAAATATATTTAACAAAGCATTAAAGCTGGATGTCAGAAATTCTGTCTTTAAGTATTGTGTAAGAGTTACGTGTGATGGTTTTTATTTGATCTGAAGCAACACTAACACTAAATAGGTACATGTACAGGTTATCATTCAACTAACATTATTATCAAACTTAATTTGGAGGAAATTGAGAAAAATTGCCTCATGTACCAAGGGTTTTATTGTTAAAAAAATCCACTGGTTCAGTATTTCACAGAGTTTGCAAATGCTAAACCCCTTTTAGAAATGTACTAAGCCCATTTAACAATTCAGAATTTGGAAGGGGAATGTTAATAGTTTACCTTCTTAATATTAAATACATCCTTAAGGTATGTATTAAACTTTGAAACCATATGTGGGCTGAAAAACAGTAACAGGAGGTAGTAACCCAAGGGGACATTTGTAAATCTGAAAGTAAAATGGGGTGCATTAAAAAATTCCATTATTTAAAAGCAATCACAGACACAGTAGTGTGCTGACTCTACAAGCAACCACTTTTTACTAAATGGATTATTAGTACATGAACCTCAGTATTTCCTATATTGCTGACATTTAGTCTCTAATATTTTTGTAATGTTGTGTAAATATGTGTTTCTGTTATTTCAATATTGTCATGAAATGTACCTATTCTTTTTGTCAAACATATTGAAATATCTTTATCACAATTTTTGGGGCTTTCTAAAAAGTGTTTCCATTCTCTAACTTGAAGCTTCCTAAGAAAAATACTGACGCCAGTTCCTGGTTTCTCCTAGCTCATTTAGCTATCTCACTAAACAAGCACAATATTGATTTGTGAGCGGTGGTTATTGTAGTCATACGCACTGGGGTTAGTTCAGAAAAGACCAATATAGAACTTCCTTTATATTTAGAAATAATACTTGCAAAATTTATGTTCAATAATTTCAGATAATTTACTGATAAATATATCAGATAAAGAACACCCTAATTTCTTATACCTTGTGGTATCAAAAATCTGCTAGAATTAACAGACTTCTCTTCTAGATAAATCCAGGTATGAGAAGTTATTAAATGCGATTATCAACTTTCCGTTATTTTAACACATTTTCTCAGTGCACAGAGTATTTCCACTACATAGATCACAACATTTCATGCAATGGTCTGTGCTTGAACGTACAATGAAGGGTAAAAATGTATTTCTACCACAAACAAGAAACCCTTGGGTCTATGAGGATTACTTTTGCAAATGAAGACCTAGCTAAGATGAAATATCCCTCTAAAGGGAAGATTTCCCTCACCCACCATAGTTGGCATGCTTCCTTATTGGGAATCTCCTTGCACCGTGATACAACCCCCTCACTGAGAGGAAGGAGTTCAGGCATATTTTGTTATAGAGAAAGGTATAACTAAAAAACACAATAATGAGCTCAGGGTAGTGGGGGCAGCAGAGTGAAAGTTAAAACTGGCTAAGTGTTTAGCCATGCAGATCAAGTAACAATGTGAAATAATTTCTATTAAAAAAAAGAAGACTATAAACTAAGCTAGACGTGACTTTATAACTGGTTAATCAAACGTTTCTGGAGGTTTAGTATATATAAACAACTCCTTCTTTCTATGGTGTGTCATAAAATTGATGCTCTAAATTTTGGTAAGAGTACACAATGTCAAAAAATTCAATACTGCTTTTATATAAATTTACTTTTAAAAGCTTGAAGTAAAAGACAATTCTAAGTGGCATTTGGTTATGAGTAGGCGCTAATGACTATTTACGGATGACAATGTAGTTAGTATTTTTTGTATAAGATGTGTTAAAAGTAGGGGTAGGGAAAATGGCTATTTTGGCCAAAGACTCCCCTTTCTATATGCATGCCAGTTTTAATTTGTAAACAGAATCACAATTTTTTATGTGGTAAACTGTAATGTTAGATGAATCTATTTTACTCTGATAAGCAAGGGATGACGATGAACCGTTTTTTTGTCCCTGGTTTTAAATGGAAAAAGGTTGGAACAGACGAGGTGTTGGTTGACTTTGCCTCAGAAAATGGTTGTTTCCCGCATGCTGCTTTCATGAGACTTAAATCCCTTCAGTGGAAGAGGCGGCTGCATGCCTGCATATATGGCCAGATCAGTACTTGGCTGTTTCGGTTCTACAGTGGGGCTAGAATAGAAGCTGTTAAGGGCTTCCCATTGGTGCAGCAACTAGAGTGGCACCTGCTCCCAGATGCCTTAAAGGCCCACTGAACCCTGATAACTGCTGTTTGTCACAGTTCAAAACAGAGGCCTGATGGGCCCACAGAACAATGATTATTGCTGTTTTCCACAGTCCAAACAGAGGGCAGGGGTCACATTTTCTTTCTTGCCTTGGGGCCCAGGGCACACTGGCTAGGCCACTGGTTAAGGATGCGGCAGGGAAAAGGTGGCGAGACAGGTGGATTATTTAAACAGCTCGATGATGACTTCATGCCTGGGTATTAAAGTATTCATTGCAATTAAAGACTGAAGCAGGAATAGATCTCATAATATAGGAAGGCCTATGTACAAATGCAGCTCGATTAACGGCTGCCTTTTTACTTCTCACTTCTCACCTCTCCTAATTTACAGTTTTATTTTAGATGCAGACTTAAATTGTGACCTATTAATATGTTTATCTATCTTTAGGTTCCAAATGACCCATCTTTTCCATATGCAAGTATCAGACAGGTCGGGAAAGCCTAATGGCTTTGAACTTGATAAAGCCATATTAATCACTGTATTGAAATGCAAATGGCAGCATTAGGCACGCAGAGGTGTAATCTACGTAATCCCATTATGTTCAGGGTACGGGAGGGTGTTGAGGGCATAAAGCACTTTGACAAAAACATTGCTGCCACCGTAGAAATTCAATCTTCCTTGTCCTACCCTAGTATACAAGTAGTACCACATTCTTTTTATACCTGAATTAAAACACAAAATAATACCGTATTTAAAGGCCCAGTTCAGAATTACATGGAAGGTGCACTATCCCAGACTACACAACGATGCAGTCTTTAGTGGGTGCTATCATCCCACACAGGGGGAGTACACCAGATTATGCTGGAAAAAGCCTGTGGTGCCCCAACGTAGGTACAGTCGTAAACCACCAGTCTGCTTACAAAGTTAAAGTGTCTGGGAGCTATTAAACGAGGAGGCCCGTTTCCCCTGCAGGTGGTTGGGGTCTGTCACCATCCTGTCAGGTGGGGGAATACAATCAGTGCGCCTCCTGACTGCTTGTTTGCCCTTTCACCCGTGTCAGTAATACAGTGCAGTCGCAAGACAAAAGGTTTTCCCACATTTGAACGTGGCCATGCCCAATACAAAGGAAAACATGCCCGCTGAGAATCTCTCCTACGTGATCCAAGCTACATAAAGGGCTATGGAAGTGTCTGCAGCCTCTTCTGTAGAACAAAAGCCAAAATGCCCATGGGATGCAGAAAGAGGGTGCATTCTGATGCTTCATTATGTACGAGGACCTTTGGCGTTCGTCTGTACTTAGCTAGTGACAGAGTTAGTGGAGTGTTTATTGCCCTCTATGTCACTCTACTTCTAAGCACCTAATACAGCTTGTACAGTGGTTACTGTCATCTGTTCACCTACATTATGCTTAATATAAATAGTGCACAATTTCGGCGTTTGTGTCTGCCTAGAACCTGGACCTGATACAAATAGCAGAACCTACAAGGTGGATGGTACAATTCAACAAGAGTCTAGGATACTCCAGCACAGATGACTTTGCATCAACATTACGGGGCATCAGTCTTGATGGCAAGCCAACTTTGTATACATTATTATCAGAGACTATACTTGCCTCTTGGATACAACTTTACAACAGAATTGTTATGAATTTTCGTACAGTTGTATTTATAGAATAAAACAACCTACCCACCATAATTGATCTATCTATTCATCTTTTTGGGTTCTGGAGTAGCATGCTACTCGCTGAAAAGCACTTCAACACTACATATGGGGTAGAAAGCGCTATATAAATGCAAAACCTTCCCTCTTCTATCCCCCACTCTCTTTTTCAACCCAACTAACAGACCAACATGTCCAGCTCTCAAATACATTTTATATTTCCCTACACTAATTCACCACTAATCATTTTTGGATCCTGGAGTAGCGTGCTACTCGCCGAAAAAGCGCTTCAAATTGACCCTAACGCACTCCGCTGCTCGCAGAACTCTGCGTTGAGTGGTTGAGTTTTTTTTACACTTTGCGGAGTTCTTCAATGCGGAACACCGCCTAGGCCTAATCTTATCATGAAAATCTAGATTTCAGTCATATGTAAAGAAACAAGTGTGAGTAGAAACCTTTTGGGTGGAGAAAATTTAAGACATTAATATTGTGAATTTTTTGTTCATTAGTTGATGTTTGCAAGTACGAACACTTCTCTGTGTCAAGTAAAGACCTTGAGAGTTTTGTAACTTTCAGACACTCAAATTGTGGATTTTGTTGCAATTAAAACATTTTCAAGGCCTGAAATTTCTTTGGAGGTTGCATGCGGGCAGCCTAAGTTACCCTGCAAGAATTTCTTGATGAATCCTATTGCAACTACAATATGTGCTCTCTCATGTAAAGTCAGGTTGTTAGAAGCTTTTCTGCAACTCAAGATATGCCTTACTTTTCACCTGGTGGGGGCGCATTTCTCATGTTAAGTGAGATCTCCTTTCTGAGTATAACGTTTCTGGCTTTCCCCTCCTGTATAAGGCTTTAGTCCAGTGTGAATTCTCTCATGTGAAATGACATTGTATTCGTGAATAAACCTTATCTGACATTCCGAACACACATAAGGCTTTTTTCTCCCTTGTGAGTTTGCTCCTGACAAGTGAGAAGTAATTTGTGACCAAAACTTTGCTTGCATTTCGAGCACTCATAAGGTTTTTCCCCAGAGTGGGATCTCTCATGAAGCATAACACTGTCTTTCAGATTCAAGCTTTTATGGCATAAGGATTTTCTCCAGTGTGGAGTTTCTCATGGTGAGATAGCGTTTTTCTCTGCAGCTTTTCTGGCATTCAGAGCACTCATAAGGTTTTCATCAGAATGGAGTTGATTATGGTTAGTAAGGCTGTGCCTATCAAAAAATAGGAATTTCTGGCATTCACAGCATTGGTAATGTTTTTTCATTGTGTGCGTCTGCTCATTTAGAGTGAGATTGCATTTTAAATTGATGCTTTTCTGGCACTTGGAGCACTGAATTATTTTTGTTGGTGTGTTTTCTTATGGTGCATGTAACCATCACTACCTCTGAATCTTTTCTGACATTTAGAGCACTGATAATGTTTTTCCCCCAGTGTGGATTCTCACATGTGCAGTGAGATCAGATTTACAGCTGAAACATTTTTGGCATTCGGAGCACTGATAAGGTTTTTCCCCAGTGTGGGTTCTTATATGGTGAGTGAGATTGATTTTTTCACTGAAACATTTGTGACATTCAATGCACTGATAAGGTTTTTCCCCAGTGTGGGTTCTTGTATGCCGAGTGAGTATTCTTTTTTCACTGAAACATTTCTGACATTCAATGCACTGATAAGGTTTTTCCCCAGTGTGGGTTCTTGTATGTGTAGTGAGCATTCTTTTTTCACTGAAACATTTCTGGCATTCAATGCACTGATAAGGTTTTTCCCCAGTGTGGATTCTTATGTGCCGTGTGAGATTACTTTTTATACTGAAACATTTCTGGCATTCAGAGCACTGATAAGGATGTTCCACAGAATGGGTTATTGAATGTTGAGAAAGACTTTGTTGGTTACAAAACCTTTCCTGGCTTTCAGGGCACTGATAAGGGTTTTCCCCAGTGTGGATTCTGATGTGCTGTGTGAGTCTACTTTTTAAACTGAAACATTTCTGGCATTCAGGGCACTGATAAGGTTTTTCCCCAGTGTGGATTCTTATGTGCCGTGTGAGACTACTTTTTAAATTGAAACATTTCTGGCATTCAGAGCACGTATAAGGTTTTTCCCCAGTGTGGTTCATTGCATGTTGAGAAAGACTTTGTTTTTTACAAAACCTTTTCTGGCATTCAGAGCACTGATAAGGTTTTTCCCCAGTGTGGATTCTTGTATGTTGATTGAGTCTTTTTTTTACCCTGAAACATTTCTGGCATTCAGAGCACTGAAAAGGTTTCTCCCCAGTGTGGGTTCTTATATGAAGAGTGAGACTGTTTTTGTCAATGAAACATTTCTGGCATTCCGAGCACTGATAAGGTTTCTCTCCAGTGTGAGTTCTTCTATGCCGAGTGAGATGGGTTATGGCATTGAAACATTTCTGGCAATCTGTGCACTGATAAGGTTTTACCCCAGTGTGGGTTAATACATGTTGAAAAAGACTTTGTTTTTGACTAAACCTTTTCTGGCATTCAGAGCACTGATAAGGTTTTTCCCCAGTGTGGGTTAATACATGTTGAGAAAGACTTTGTTTTGTACGAAACCTTTTCTGGCATTCAGAGCACTGATAAGGTTTTTCCCCAGTGTGGGTCCTTATATGTACATTAAGGTCTCTTTTATTACTGAAATATTTCTGGCATTCAGAGCACTGGTAAGGTTTTTCCACAGAGTGGGTTAATACATGTCGAGAAAGACATTGTTTGTTACAAAACCTTTTCAGGCATTCAGAGCACTGATAAGGTTTGTCCCCAGTGTGGATTCTCATATGTTCAGTGAGATAAGATGTAAAGCTGAAACTTTTTTGGCATTCAGAGCACTGAGAATGGTTTTCTCCAGTGTGCATTTTCTCAAATTCAGTGAGATGAGATTTATGGCCGAATCTTTTTTGGCACAGGTAACTTTTTTCCCCAACTTGGGTTACTTTGCTTTGATTGAGGCGAGTTTTAACACTGAATTTGTTCTCACAGCCCGTGTTTTTATAATGTGTATTCCTTGAGTTAATGTCTCTACATTTAGTTTTCTCTTGCTTATATGCCACGGTAAGAGTGAACCCGATTTTAGAGTCGGGCTTGTTTAGATAATGTTCAGCATTTATCTTTAAACGAAATTGCGCGTAATCTTCTTAACACTTAAATTGAGAAAAATATGTCTGGATGCAGCCCTTTAAAACCTGTTGAAATGTTTCTAGCAAATAACAGTCTTTTGGTTATAGCCTCTCCGGCAGCAACTTATTTTGTGACTGAAGTTTTTCTCAAATCTATTTGTATAGGTTCTTAGCAATGCAGTGATAAGGTGTTAGTCTGATATGTAATGATTAAACTGCTAAGTACCTTTTTGCACTGGCGTAATGGCAGTAACTGAGAACATTAGAACATGCACAGTAATATTGTGTCTCACCATTCGCAGAACATCAGTTCCTTTTACCCTTTCTATGTTTGGTGGAAGGTTAAGGATTGTAGTTCTGAAGACGAGGATTTATTTACATTAGCTATAGCGCAACGGTGCTCATTTAATCTATTTTTATATTTAACAGTTTTACATATCACTCCTTCACAACAGATAATGTTGAGGCAATTTACATAGAATTACAGAACAGTACACAATAAAAAGGAAACAATCTGAGATGGTCATGAACACAATAAAGGGCTGAATTTTTAAGGTTTTCGCCAGAGTGATCAGAGTGGGTCGCAGTGTTGTATCCCGAGGCAGATAGTCTCAAACTTGCGTAACTGCTTAAAAACGGTTGTTGAACAAAGGTGATTTTCCAATCTTTTGGTTGGTAGCGTGTCAGCTTCGGAGTCTTCTTTCAGTGTCTTTTCTTTGATGGCCTGCAGAAGAAACCTTTTGTTATATCTTTCTTTTATGCAGTGTGTGCTTCCACTCTGGAATTACATGATGCTTTAGATCATGCGTGCTTTAGATGAACGTTATTCTGTCATGCTGAGGCAATTTGTCTTTCTGATAATATTTCAGATGAGGATGTTGTGATTGGTCTTTCTGGCATTATCTCTGATGCTGTGTGGACAGATAGGACTTTGCTCTCGGTTAATGAAATGAAAAATTAGAGACTTCACTTACATGTATAGTACCTTCCTCAGCTCCCACTTCCTCGCCACACCTAGATTTTGGAAATTGTTTAAACTTAGAACGCTGGATGTCAATCAGTTTTTCAAAATTAACCTTCTTATGGCGCTTACAGTCAGTTGGCAGGTGCTAAATCTTGCTTTCTTCGTCCGTAATTTCAATCACCTATAGTATTACAATTAAATAGTTAATACATGTAAATATCCCCAAAAATATTTACAAGCCATATCAATGCAGAATTGCAGAATTTTGAAAGTGTTGAGCTGTTCTTCAGACAGAGCAGAGTGTAGAATGGTAGCCTGAGAGTACTTGGATCTATGAGTGAGGATTTGTAGAATTTCCAACATTTTATTAAGCTCAGAAAGGATACATGTACCCTATGGACTTGTAACATAGGATCCCAAAAGCAGACATTAAAGTCATATGGACTGGCACCAAAAAGATATTGAAAATAGAATACTATTAATTTTTAATGTAGATTTCTAGGATGGGAATTTCCCCTCCACGGACAACAGGCGTTTCCCGCTGCCCTGAGTTACCACCTACTTGTATCTGGTATCCTGACTTTTGAGCTCTGGCCTCTGCCGCACGCAAATCTATTGTGTGTTGCGAGGACTATGACGACGAAGTGAGGGAGGTGGCAGACGAGCGAGGCTTCACCGACACCATGACAAACGTCGGCGGAGAGAACGCTGACAACATAATCAATGTAGGTTGAGGAGAAGAGAAGGTGGAAGTCGTCGTCGTAGCAGTGGCGACGGAAGTCATCGTCGACGAGGAACCCATTTTTTAGGCAAATTTGTCTCAGGAAGAGACTTAGATGCCTGATACTTAGATCTCGGAGGCGTAGAGGGCATAAGTACCCCTTAGAAGGAACAGGAGCCCTTTTGGAGGAATAAGTCTGGCCTTCATGAGTAGAGGTGTGGTCTTTCTTGAGCACCTTAGCCTTAGCAGATACCATCTCCGCCTCACAAGCCCTCTTCTTAGAGATGACAGTCCTGAGAGAGGAATCACTCTCAACATCTGATATCCTTAGTCTTGAGTTTCTGTAACCACAGAAGTTGACCTCCCTCTCTGTCTCTTAAAGTCTTTTGAGGAAAAATCCTGCAGATTTTACAATCTCTCACCTGATGTTCAGGGTGGAGGCAGTAGATACACTTTTTGTGGGGGTCTTCGGAATGAAGCCAGAATTTCCCACAAGACTCATAGTGTCTGATGAGTGACCTCTTTGTAGTAGACAAAGCAGTGAAGCTATTCTGAAGAGTTTCTGAAGTGAAAAGGTAGAGGTACTGAGCAGAGCTCAGGGAGACTCCCTTCACACGACGTGCAGTAGAAAATCTGAGAGCCTGAGCCTCTGAGGAGAAGGTTCCAGAGGGTGCTGTTGCCTGATTGGCTGGAGTTTGTACCATATCTAGTAACTTGGACAAGTTATTAAAGTGACAAGTTTTTTCCTATTAACGTACATGTTACAATACTTCCTATTGCTCCTTTAGCTATGCTATTGCTATATTGCTATTCCATGTACCGTGGGAATCCCACTTCAACGACGGGGAATGATTCAAGCATGTGAATCTATGAAAGATACCCCATTACTGGGGAACAGCAGATTTCCCACTACTGAAGCTCTTACCCAAGTTGCTTTAGCCTTAGTCATCTCTCACATTGACTACACTAACTCTTTACTTTGGCATTCCGGCATATCAATCTAAAAGACTGCAACTAGTGCCGATAATGAGGCCTGCACTTCTCAGAGCCTCCAGTTCTTTCCTAAGGTGGATCAGATGATCCTGCCAGGTGGAGCTAAAGACAGCAATATTGTGTAGATATGCTGCACTCAAAGATTCCAATAAAGCAAGGCTTAGTTCACCAACCTTTGAAAAGTGGCAGGTGCCTGTTTCAAACCAAAGGGAATTACAGTGAACTGATAATACCCATTTGGGGTTGAAAATGCAGATATATTTTTTGTTCCTGGAGTCAGACCTATCTGTCAGTACTCTGATGTGAGATCGAACATACTCAGATACTTGGTAGCTCCCAACCTGTCAATAAGTTCATCTGCCCATGGAATTTGGTAACCATTAAGAGAATGGGGTGACCCAAAAAGTCAAAAGACCTGGGTAATAAATGTTATTCAAAAACAATGGTCTCAGACTATTATTTTAACCCAAGACAAATAAATCAAGTGATTATTTAAACCTTCTCTTAGTTGTGGGACATGTCCAACAGATCAGCCCACAATCATGGAATTTGGTATGCATCACTTTTGATCACAGCATTCACGCCCCAATAGTCCACACAAAACCTCATTTCTTTCTTACCATCCTGGTTATGAGGCTTGGAGATTAAGACAACTGGGCAGGTCCAATGGCTCTCAGAAGGCTTTAGAACTCCCAATTCCAGCATCATGCTTACTTCAGCTTTGATGCTCTCTTTCACATGTTCAGTCTGCCTGTATGTTTTATTCTCGAAAGGTAGGCTTTCATCAGCGTCCACATCATGGATACACCAGCTAGTCTGGCGAGAGGTCCAAAAGAAGCGCTCTGCAAACTGATTTAGGACTTGCCTGCAATCAATCTCCTGATGGGCAGGTAGGGTGTCTTACAAGACTGCACCTTCCACTGACCCATCTTTTGGATTGTCGGACAGGTCAGGGACAGGTTCACTCTTAGCTTCCTGGTCCTCATCTGGAACCATGAGCATGGTCACATCTCAAAGAAGAAATTGAATGCACAGTTCCCCCGAATTTAAACAACAAATATATAAGGGAGAGACAGTTGTAAAAACTAAGTGAGTGAAGGTACACAGAAGGGGAATCCTCCTTTCGGAACTAGAGACCTCACACACCCAGCAAGCTAGGTGTCATGCTTCATCATATGGGCTCGCCCCTCGTCGGGTCGGCGGTGCAATACATAAAGGGGCTCTTTGGCGGGGATCTTTTGTTCCTGCCGTATGGTGCTGTGGGTGTGAGGGCCCTAGCGGGAGATTTGGGGAAGGGAAGTGTGTGTAGATGTGCAAGGGTGATTTAAAAAAGTTAGGGTAGTCCACAACTTTCTTTTTTAATTCTGCAGCTTGTCTGTGTATCTTTTATCTGCACCTCACGGACTCCTCACATTCCTCTCGAGAGAAGATCCTGCCTGCCTCCTACTCATTAGGGTTGTTTCAGTAACTGTTTCTATCACGTGTTCATGTTTCATTGACATGTATTAAAAATACATTGTGTAGTATTAGCATTATATACTCCAACTTGCTTTAGGGTGGATGCTCTCGTCCATTGCAAAGACAATTGTCACTTGTTAGTTTGCTTGGCCTTTTGCAATTTTTGCATTAAATGTATGGTAGATTTGTTGGCCTCCAGGTGTGTTGTGTTATATTTTACATAGCACAAGAGATGCTGAGGAAAATAACAGTCCGGTATACCCATTCTTCATATAAATCAACTCACGGTATACTGTTCTGGAGGTTCAGTCCCACAGACATTACCTCTAACTGAACGCAGGCACCCTAGGAAGCATGTGCTTTTCAAACCAGTTGCCCTCTGATGGGGCGTCCTCGGTATTGGATAAGTCAATATGTCGTGAATTTTAGGAGGGTTACCGTATCTAGTGCACTCTGTTAGATAGTGCTCACCTCTGGTAATGAGATGTTAATAGGCACCTTATCACCTATGCACGGTGCAGGCTTTGAGTTACAGAACTCCTCACGCTGTGGAGAAGATTAGGTCACATTTACCGGTTTTCACATATTTATTCCTGATGAAATGCCAACAGATTGCTCCATGACTACACAAGGCATGAAAAAGTTGACCTGAAGTACAGACCCCAGCTTACCAGCAGGTCCATAGGTGATCGACACTTTCACACAGTGATAGGGGCCATTAGTTCCTCAATTTCTCTGCCACTGTTTTTAATCTCAACATGGACCAGGAAGATCACATTAACTATATTGTGGCAACTGGTCAATAGTTGATCTTATATTCAGACTTCACCAATCTCACATCTCATGACACAACATCCTCTGTCCTACTATGCTCATCCGGTGTACTTAATAAAAGATCTCCGACAAAGTGCCCTCTGGTGGTGCCCACCAGGCAGTGTAGCGCCTGTCTGGTGAGGAGTATGGCCCAATGACGGAGCATGTCACCTTCAGGTGAGTGAACGCAACTTGACTTAAAAGCACATGCTTCCTAGGGTGTCTGCGTTCAGTTACAGATAATGTCGCTGGGACTGAACCTGCGGAACAGTATACTGTGATTTGACTGTTTTATTTTAACAAATGTACATAACAGATATTGGCCCTTCCTTGTTTCACAAAAATGATCGGATACCTGCCTCGGAGCGCACTTCTTACAGATGAGTACAGGGTTATCATGTTGCTGCTACAAGCTTCTTACCTGTGCGAGTTATCGGGATCGATGCAAGGGGCAGACCCAAACCAGCCACATGTGGAGATCAATGACAAATACTGAAGAATTAACAGAGCTTCCAAGCAGGTGACCATCACTTTATTGACCTTGAAAATAAAAGACATGTTTTTAGTATTCTGGTGACTCATGACCATAACAAACAAAGGTTATGATTTCAATATTGTGTCAAATGCTTAAAAAATGGAACTGAATGTGCTGAATCGGATGTTGTTCCAGGTCATGCATGACACCTTCCACCACTATTGCTTATGGGACTTGTAGTTTTGTTTTTCTCATTAAAAGGATGGGCTCTAAAGTCCCAGTGTTCTCAGCGATGTTGGTCAAAATCAGAGGCCTGACGGAGGATGAAGCAGGACATGGCTCTGCTTAGCAGTGAGATGAATGACAGTTCCCCAGCTCTTCCATTCTTTGAACTACAGAGGCTTGTTGGCCCTTCATATTTTTTTGCAACGACAAAGAAACTTTTATTGCAGCTTCTGTCAACTGAAGAGATAAAACGCCTGGGCGTGTTTCATTAACTACTGACAAACATGAACAATCAAGAACATGAGTTTCTGGAAAATTATCAAGCACCCAATCAGAATCAGCCGCCCTTCACACCCAGGAAATCCTACTCTATGGCAGGGTGCTGCCTGCCACTATATATTGCAGGTTACTTCCAACATAATCTGATTTGTACATACATACTCCAGGGTGCTGCCAGCTATCGGGTCTGCACACAGCAGTCTGGAGCCACTCAGGAAGGAGGTAAGCTCTTCATTTCATCTTAAGCCCTTAGGTTACATTCACAGCCTGATTTGTCCGGAGAACTTTTTCCATGCTCTAACTAGCCCGTCATAGTCTGTGTTGTGTGCTGGGTGATGCCTGGCATCTTATTATAGTTGGCGGATGGATGAAGCTCTGATAGGAGCTACTACAAGAAGAGCAGAGAAACAGGACCACAGATCGCCACAGAGCGACAACTTCCCAGAAGCTGAAGAAAGAACTCTGGAACAGCAAACCTCCTACACCCTGGAGATTTTCCAGGATAAGCAAATGATGGTAATGAAATGCAAACTGCAGCATTAAGGTCATACACTACATCATTCCCTTTCAACCGAAGATAACAACCTACAAGAAAAAACTAACCAAAAAGCATCAAAACTAGAAGATGCATTTTCAAATGCTGCAAAAGAGGAACAGTTAATACAAATGAAAAACATTAATCTTTGTTCGTACCTTAGTAATGTGCTTACTTCTTGGCTTCACTCCATCTGCAGCAATAACGCTCTGAAAGGAGAAATTACTGCTGTGAGTCTCAGAGTCTTCAGTGTTACTGGTCTTAGTCACGAAGACTGTGGTGTCGGAAGATAACTTTCTCTTATTTGGCTTTATAGTTCCACTAGTCACGCCATCACTTTCAGCAGACACGCTACAGTCGGCAGCATCATAACTTCAGGCAGACCAGCAATGCGGATCTCACCACTCCCATTGGGTGAATATTCAACAAGCACGGTCTCGGCTTACCAAGTAGAACAAAAGAATCGGGTCTCACAACCATACCCAGAGGCACAGCTAGCTCTGCATCCACTTGAGCACACCCAAACATCTCAGCACTTACGCACCAGTCCCAGGGGAGACCATCTGTGAAGTCCTTGTGAACTTGCACCACTCCTGGGTTAGCACAAGCAGCATCATGGACAGCGTCTAACACCGCTGCCACAAACATTCATCAACATCCAAATCCTCGGCACCCAAACTACCCAAAAAATGTCTTTCTAGATAAGCAGCCATCCCAGTAGTGTCTGTCTCTGTGTACTAATTTTTTTTTTTTTTTGAAAACCTTTATTGTGCTTCAAGTCAGAACAAATACGGGCCTACAACCTTCCGGCCGGCCACGAAAACATCTGTGCATCAATGCGACTTTACGGCGACACAGTAATATCATTCGTTATAGGCAAGCATTAAATGGGTTACACTGTAATTATCACATTACCATGTCTCAGGATCGGTGAAGGTTAATTTTAAGGTTTTCATCGCGACAATTAAAGTCAGGTCGTACTATTCCGCACTGATACAAGCAGGAAGAAAAAACTAGGGCCATGCAGGTGGGACTCGACAGCAAACACTCGGATCGATCAGTGCTACTCGCAACATGCAAGTCCCAGCCAGAGGACGGTCACACAGTATGCACACCCCAAAAGCGGACGCAACATACCCAACCAACACCGCGCCACCATCCATCCCCCAGTCTGCCTAACACGGGCCTAGGAAAGAAAACATTAGAAAAGAACAAAAGGCACCATAGAAAATAACACCAACTAAAATGTACCCCCCCACCCTACACACATGCAGAGGCTACGGCCTGCCCCCCCCCCCTAGCAGAGTGTTTCATCTCCCCAAAAAACCCGAAATGCAGTAAGAGAAGAGAGATTGAGAAGAAGAAAGAAAAGGGAAAAGGAAGAGAAAAAGAGACACAATTCACATAAGTCCCGGGAGAGAAAGAAGAGTATACTACCCAACTACTCCCAGGAAAGGGAAAGGGAAAAGCGGGGAGGAGCCCACCCAACAACCAAACTCCCGGTCTCCCTCGCCGCCATTACATCCTGCGCCATGTACAACACAATGTCAGAAACTGTAAACCCGGTGGAGCCGAATCAATACCACCCAGTACCTCAACACAGCACAAGTCCTCCCCCCAGCATAAGAAGTGAACATAAGGAGAGTTCGACAGCGACATGTAGCAAACAACAGGACATTAGAGAGTACTCAGCCAGTATCGCAAAATGTGTGCCAGTCCAGGCCTCCGCCAGCCGATCCAACCAAAGCGACAACGATCATACCATCACCCCTGTCCGGACCGGCAGAAGTGTTCCAGGCCTGTCCATTGCTGCGAGTCACCTTCAACCGGGACAAAGAAGCAAGATGGCCGCTCACGAAGAAAGGGAACAGTGAAGACGCATCGTGCCGCAGGGTCCCAAGACCAGGAGTAACGTGCCACAACTGTTCCAGTGAAAAATGCAGCTAGGGTCACATTCGGCAAGGAAAGTGAGGAACTGGGGTCCGATAGTGAGCTCGTAGGCAGAATCACAGCTTCCAAAGTGAAGGGCGTCTCCGCAACTGTATCCTCGTCAATGAGCAGACACGTTACATTGTAACCATGAGGACGCCGCACCACCGTCCCTTCGCTCGGCAACATTGTTTCCCTTCCAGGAGGAAGCAGGGGCGGTGGAGGATACTCCAGCCGGGGCTGTCCCGTGGTAGTCATCGCCTCATCGAGTCTCCGGGCCAGCGCCCGGGCAGTGCTCCGCATCTCCACCCTCAACGCCACTAGGGCAGCCAGGACATCACCACGGGTCGGGTCACTCAGTTGCAAACACCGGTTCTCACCATCCCGCTGCTCCCCCGGTACTGTCAATGGCACCGGGGCATGTGGGCAAGCAAGTACACTGTACACAGGGTCAGCCCGCGTCCCAACAGGAAGAACAGGCGCCATGTTCACCTCCACTGCAGACAATTAGTAGCGAGACGGGGGTGTCCAAATAAGCCAAGGAAGCAAGGATGCAGCCACCGGGGGAGCTCCGAGCACAAGTCGGGAGCAGCACAGGGAGAGGCACTCCACGTTGATCGTGAGAACCGGCCGTCCACTGCGGGAAGACGCATCAAAATGGAGTCCGCCCGTTCCTCGTTAGAGTGGCAGAGGAGAACCAGTCACGGGAGCCTCCAGCTTCGTACACGACCCAGTCAGCGCGAGGGGGAGTCCGACCCGGATAGAAGGGTCCGACCCCGATCGCGCGGCCAGCGCATTACACCCCCGTGACCATCAGCGGTACCCCAGCTCGTCTTCCCGTCCACGTCCCTCGGCGGCCAGCGGCAGCCAGCGACACAGGGACCAGGGGAAGCGCTGGAAGTCGGAGAAAACACCGAATCTGCTGCCAAATCCGCCGGCAAAGGTGTCGGGAGAACGCCAGTCACTTCAGCGCCGGTATCCCACGGTGTTAGAGCGGTGCAGGTCAGGAGAAGTGAGCAGGATTGTCGAAAGAAGCCAGGCGGCTCGCGGAGCCGGGAGCTCAAGCGTCCGTCCTGTCCGCCATCTTGGCTCCTCCCCCTCTGTGTACTAATTTGATGCCAAAGTTGTAATTTTAGAAACATCCTTAGCAACATTTCAGAGGCCTTTCTGACACCATTAGCATTAATGTTTCACAGCAAAGGACTGTGTTCTGTGAACTTTAAAAGATGAATGCCCCAGACCTCTTCTGGACATTAACAAGCATTTATTTGCAATGCAATTGGTCTCGCGATTGCGAGATTTAGAGCTATTGGCACTGTAAATGACAAGGCCTTTTATTTACGTATTAAAAACCAAAACATAGATAAAAGCAATTGTCATTTACAATGCCAATAGCTCAACCTCGCGTAAATGCGAGACCCCTTGCATGCAAATGCTTGTATGTTGTGAGCCCTGCTGGATGCTCCGCGTTTCATTCATGCAGGGGCAGGGCTCATTTCACACCTCACACCAGTTCAAGCATCTGCAATTATCGTGCAGATGCGGTGAATAGGATAAGGGAAAGAGTTGCCAGCAAAGGAAAGCTGATCACGGCCACAAACTCTGCCCTGCCCAGTCTGCTGCAACTGAAAGGGATACGGGGGTCATATTTCCCCTTCAGCCCACGGCCCGGACTCTGACTTGAGCTGCACCACGGTTGCACACCCCGAGGGAGAGCGTTTCCCACCTGTAAGTGGTACAATGGCACATTTTCAAAAGGATGATGGTCTCCTGGGGGGCCAGTCGTAGTTAGAAGGCCGCGGTGCCATGGGCAGCTGCCCACACTGGCCACGCCACGCCTAGCGCCGCCCCTGCCAGGGATCCTGGCCGGTGGATATCTTGCCCCTTCATCTCTTATCTTACCTCTCACGTGGACTCAACTGGTATTCAAAATACGCCTGGCCCTCATTCACGTGAGGGGTCTCGCCTAAGTAGGAGACCACCTTTAGACAGCTGGTCTCCAGCCTCCTAGCCAGGACGCCCCCTAGAGCTGACCTACCCCCTGCTGGCCACAGAGGCACATAATCCTCTGAACCTAGTGTCCCCTTGCAACTATGTCCTATTGAACTGTGTACCCGCTGTATTATAATTTGTAATTGCTGGCAGTTTTGCTGCATTGCTTGCCATCTTTTTGTCCTCTTAGCCCTGATTTATGTTTTGCTTTGCCGCTCTTCTGTTCCTTGTATTCTTACTTTCTTATTGTACTTTGCACTTACCAAAATAAAAACATTCATTTAAAAAAAGAGAAAAGACTATCAACTCGGGACAAACATAAGGGTATATTATATTTTCAAAGAAGTAGAAATGTTGGGTAATGTCGTCTTACTGGAGAATGATCCAATGTGACGTTAACAAAGCATTGCTATAGTGGATGTCGGAGTGTGGCAGGGTTGGAGGACACTGAAAGAAGAATAGAGAGTTTGAACAAGCGAACGCACAGAATCACAGCGCTCCTCAGCAGAGAATTTGGATATCCTCTGCAGCATCCCAACCCTTTCCTTTATTTAAAATACATTTTCCAGTTTTAAGAGAGCGCGAACGTCAGATGAGTACACTGAATGTCTTGTTACACCCTATTCTCCCATGAGATATTCGATCAGCCTCGCAGAGATTGGGAGTTAATTTAAACAAAGCGCTTTTCTTTTGGTACAACCTAATATCCGAGACCCTCTTGTGTAGCTTACAGCAAGTGAATGCGCTTGGCAGACTCTATGCACCGGCTCAGAGTTGTAAGCACCCCCTGCAGTGTAGCATCCCGCCCCAAACCACGCCTACTATTGAAGCAAAGTATGCAAATCTACAATGAATGGCGAAACAGCGCTGCAATTTTATCTGTGGAGCACTACTAACAAGCATTTGCAATGCAATAGGTCTCGCCTTTGGGAACTTATAAGTGTTTAGCCAGAGATATTGACTTTACCTATGTCTTTAAGCTGTGCTGTACAGAAGTTTGGAGCATGCTGAAAAGTTATAATAAAGAAGCGTCAGAAGCATTTTTGTTACCTTAGATATGACCAAAAAAGCATTATGTACAACTAAACGACCATATTATAAAAGTATTAAAAATAACGTCTTGAGTTTTTTTTCATCCTTTCAATGCTGGTAACTTGTATCTGCCTGTCCCAATGGTTACTTGCTGTGTTTTTATTTGTTATGGGGGGCATAAATAACAGGAGGGTGAAGGTCAGTCAGTCAGTCAGTGAGAGTGAGTGAGAGAGTGAGTCAGTCAGTGAGAGTGAGAGAGTTAGTCAGTCAGTGAGAAAGTCAGAGAGACAGTCAGTAAGAGTGAGTCAGTAGGTGAGAGTGAATGAGAGTGAGTCAGTCAGTGAGTGAAAGATAGTGAGTCAGTAAGATAGTCAGTCAGTGAGAGTGAGTCCGTCTTTAAGCAAGAGTCAATCTTTTTGCGAGAGTCAGTCTTTTAGTGAGTCAGTCTTTTAGCGAGGGTCAGTCAGTCAGTGAGAGAGAGTGTCAGTGAGAAAGAGAGTCAGTCAGTGAGAGAGAGTGAGTCAGTGAGAGAGAGTTAGTCAGTGAGAGTCAGTAAGTGAGAGAGAGTGAGTCAGTGAGAGTGAGTCAGTGAGCGAGCCAGTGAGAGCGTTTGTGAGAGAGTCTGCGAGAGTCAGTGAGAGAGAGTCAGTCAGTGAGAGTGAGTCACTCAGTGAGAGAGAGTGGGAGAGTGAGTCTGAGAGGGTGAGTCTGTGAGAGGGAGTATGTGAGAGGGAGTGAGAGAGTGTCTGTGAGAGTGTGGCTGTGAGAGTCTGGGAGAGAGTGTCTGTGAGAGTCTGTGAGAGAGAGTTTGTGAGAGAGTGTCTGTGAGAGTGTGTGAGAGAGTCTCTGTGAGAGTCTGTGAGAGAGTGTCTGTGAGCGAGTGTCTGTGAGCGAGTGTCTGTGAGAGAGTGTCTGTGAGAGTCTGTGAGAGAGTGTCTGTGAGAGACAGAGAGTATCTGTGAGTCTGAGAGTGTCTGTGATGGAGTGTCTGTGAGCGAGTGTCTGAGAGTCTGTGAGAGAGTGTCTGTGAGAGTCAGAGAGTATCTGTGAGTCTGAGAGTGTCTGTGAGAGTGTGTGTGAGAGTCTGTGAGAGAGTGTCTTGTGAGAGTGTTTGTGAGAGTCTGTGAGGGACTGTGGAGAAGTGTGGCTCACTGGTTAGAGGAGGCAGTCCCTGATGCAGAGGTCAGACCCGGGACCAGGGTTCAATCCCCGACGCGGCAGGGCCTTGAGCTCAAAATGTCCACAGACTTGATAATTCTCACCTCGGTGCCTACTCGAATCGTGGGTTCACACTCTGCAACTCTGGGCAATAGCTTGCTTAATCTCCAGTACGGCCCCACCGCGATGGGATGCCTGGTCTTCACCTTGGGGATGACCAGTAGGGGTAATCTCGCAGGGAAAGGCCAGGACGGGTTCCCAAAGCAAGCGCCTTGAGACCTTACGGTGAAAGGCGCTATATAAGAACGTATGATTTTTATTTTATTTTACTGTGAGCGTGTCTGTGAGAGTGTCTGTGAGAGAGTCTGTGAGAGAGTGTCTGTGAGAGAGTGTCTGTGTTCTTCTCTCATCCTCATCTTTGTCTCCTTTTATCTCACTCTTTATTTTTGCCTTATTTGCTCTTCTTCTCAACCACTGTCTGCATCACCCTCTTTCTTTCTTCTTTTTTTACTCTGTTCTCTGATACCTTTGAGTTTCCTCTTGCTCTCCCTTCTCATCTTTCTCACTCTCCACCCTACTTGCAGAGTGTGCACCTTTAAGCACTCTGAATAAGGGTCAGTCGTGTCTCAAACTTAACGGTGACAAGACCGAGCTGATGCCTATGGGTCCATCAGCTCCCTCCACTTTGGAGCTGTTATGGGCCGTTAGTTTGGGCACGCCCCCCCACACCCAGAGACAATATAAAAACTCTCGGGGTGTGGTTGGACAAAACCCTGACTTTTAACATCCAAGCAACTAAATTGTCTGCGACTTTCTTTGGTCTCATCAGGAGGGTGAAAAAAATCCTTCCACTCCTTCCTTTTGAGGCCAAGCAGGTAGTTATGCAGGGTCTCATCCAGTCTCGTCTGGATTTCAGTAACGCCCTTTATCTAGGGGCGCCTGACTACTGTCTGCAAAAACTCCAGCGGACCCAGAACTGCGCAGCACGCACACTGCTTGGCCTGCCGCGTAGTACATCGGTGAAGCGTGGGCTGAGAACCCTACATTGGCTCCCGGTGAGGGAGAGAATTGAGTTCAAATCTATGTGCATCTCCCATCAAGCATATTGGAGATCTGGCCCAGTAATTAATCACACGCTGATCACCCCCTATCGACCCACAAAACAGCTCCGTTGTCTCCACGCCTTTTTGGCGGTAGTCCCTCGGATTCGGAGATCTAGAGCTGGAGGCCGGTCATTTTCTTACAATGCAGCCAAAATGTGGAACTCACTTCCCCTTCACCTAATATCCAATCCTAATTTGACGACCTTCCGCAAACAGCTTAAAACCTTCCTTTTTAATAAATCAGTTTAACTCCATGCTTACTCTTTTCTGGAGGGTATTGACTTAGTCTGTTAGCGCCTGGACGCCTCAGGGCAGCAGTCGCGCTTAATAAAACCCTTTTTCATTTCATTTTCATTTCATTTCAGTTTCATACCTGATAATTAAATTGCTTTCTGATAACAGAAACTAGCCAGTCCTCCACTGGAATACATAAAAATGTGCCTCTTTCAGTTAGCCCCCTATGAAAACAGTGACATGAGCCAAATGTCTTGTAATTTGAAACACTGGGGTTGTCCTGGTAAATCTGGGGCACCTGGTCACCCTAATAACACACACATTTCAT
This sequence comes from Lissotriton helveticus, assembly GCF_964261635.1. Lineage (NCBI taxonomy): Eukaryota > Metazoa > Chordata > Amphibia > Caudata > Salamandridae > Lissotriton > Lissotriton helveticus. The sequence goes on along the minus strand of NW_027611670.1, from coordinate 1,909,148 downwards.
AACCTTTGTTGTTAGCCCTTGCTGTTTTTCCACAACATTCACTCTTTTTTATATACCCATTGTCTCTCTTGCTTTGGTTTCTTCTATCTATTCTCTGCATAGCAGGTTTCAAAGAGGCCCTTCCGGCTCGCAGAGTTGAAAGGGTCTCATCTAATGTATGGTTCATATGAGGGGTGCAGTCCAGCAGATGGAGTCACATCAGGGCACATAAATGTAAACAGCCCAGTGCAACCAACTCCCAGGGCACCGAAGGTTAGGGGTCAAAGCGCAAAATGCTCCTAGGACAGAGCACATGGGCACATCTATTGTGAGTGCAGCAGGCACAGTGGCACCAGGGCTGACGATGGGGTAAGAGCTCACTGAAGCCTACCCTATGCCCACAAAAGAACAGCAATCATTAGTGAAGAAGGGGCAGGGACGCTCACCAAGGTGCTATTACCGTAATAAGATGTAGGATATATATATAGGCAATCACCGTTGCATGCAAGGCCGTTTCTCTCTCAGATCGGATAGACGGCCTTGCATACCCAAAGAGACTACACGCTAGAACTTATCAAAGGCAATAATCCTTTCAAGATTTTATCTGACTGGATGTGATGGTGATTACGTTATGTTATGTTATGTTAAAAATGTTCTTCTATAGCGCAACGTCTACTCCAAAGGAGTGTCCCGGCGCTTTGGCGAAGAGGTCAGCAGGGGGCAGCAACATAACAGAAAATAAGGAAAAACAGGGGCCCTAGTTTGTGAATAGCCAAGTTTTTAAGGCCTTTCTGAAGGACATAAGGTTAGGGATCTGTCTCAGAGAGAGGGGAAGCTCGTTCCAAGCGCGAGGAGCCAGTGGCCAAAAGAGCGGCCACCCAGTCTAGCGCGTTTGATGGTCGGGACTACCATTTTGGACAAGGAGGCAGACCTTAGAGCTCTATTAGGTTTATAAAAAGCAAGGCGATTTCTGATGTAGCTGGGGCCAATGTCATGTAGGGCTTTAAAGGTCAGCGTCAGACTTTTGAAAAGGACTCTCTTAGCTATGGGAAGCCAGTGCAATTCTCTTAACAGATCAGAGGCACCAGTACGTCTAGGGAGCCCGTAGATGGCACGGGCAGCTGAGTTTTGAACTACTAGAAGACGCATTAAGAGGTATTTTGGGAGTCCTAAATAAAGAGCATTTGCATAGTCTAATCTGGACCCAATGAGTGATTGAACAATGACCCTTCTATGATGGATTGATATCAAGGGGAGAAATTTTCTGAGCATCCGAAGGATGCCGAAGCATTTCCCGGAAAGGCAAGATATTTGGGGTCCAAAAGCTAGGTCATTATCAACAATGATTCCCAATTTTTTAGCTTTGATGGACGCATTTACAGGCGGAAACAGGTCTTGCGGCCACCAGCATTTCCAATTTGGTTCAGTGGCGCAGCCAAAGAAAAGCAGCTCCGACTTATCGGAGTTGCATTTTAGTCCGTGCCCTCTAAACCAACCAAAAACTGCCTCTAGGCAGCTTCTGATAAGAGTCCTGTCAAACACCTCATTCTTGCCACATGTAAACAAGAGTTGGGTGTCGTCGGCGTAGGACACGATCTGAGCGCCGAAGGACTCCGCCACCTCTGCCAGGGGGGCCAAAAAGATGTTAAAAAGCAGGGGGCTAAGAATAGACCCCTGGGGGACCCCTACCTCCAGAGGTGCCATGTCGGCGGAGTGCGGGGGCGCCCAGATCGTTTGTCGGCGGTCGGCTAGAAAGGATTTGAGCCAATTCCACACCGTTCCCCGAAGACCACACTCCCAGAGTCGTAATAGAAGGGTGTCATGGGGAACGGTGTCGAACGCCGCCGACAGGTCCAACATGACCAACTTGGCCTTTCCTCCAACATCCAGCACCTCTCTGATGGCGTCTGTGACTTCCAGTAACGCGGTCTCCGTGCTGTAATTAGCACGAAAACCAGATTGAGTGCTGTGCAACAGATGGTTCTCCTCGATAAAATTAGAGATTGATCTGTGCACGTGTCTTTCTGCCACTTTTGCCAGAGCGGGGAGGAGAGAGATTGGCCTGTAGTTGGCATGGACGGTAGGATCTAGGGTTGGTTTTTTTAGAAGTGGAAGAATGAGAGCACACTTCCAAGCCCGAGGGACTACACCAGAAGACAGCGAGGAGTTGAGAATAGGATTGATGAGACCATTTAGGGCCGGAGCTATTTTGTTGAGACATGAGGCTGGACATGGATCAAGAGGTGAGCCCGACTTCAGCCCAGACAAGAGGTCTAAAGAAGAATCAAGACTCAAAGGGGGAAATTCCCAGAGAGTGGGAGCCAGAACAAGTTTTGAGGAGGTGTGGGCGGCTGGTAGGTCTACATCAGTTTGTTGGGAATAGACCCAGCGTATTGATATTGCATCTCTTAATAAGAATAGGCGATTTGTTGTTCTTCAATAATATGGATTGAAGGCATTAAATCAATCATGAATGTACCAAACGGATTGCCTATATATCTATACTACATCCGATTACAGAAATAGCACCTTGGTGAGCTTCTATAAAAGACTATTCCAACCCTGATGAAGTCCATGTTGGGCAAAACGAGTTGGCTGGGCTGATGCATTTGAGTACAAATAAAGAATACATTGAAATAAAGAAATCTCAAGACCCTGCACTGTATTTTCTGATTTGGTGGATCTTATAATATTTTGTATAGTTTGCAAAGGAGATGAGGTTTAATTACATGCTTGAGTATAATTGATGAAAGAATCTAGTTATAACTGTATGCTCCTTTTCAGAATTTGACAATCCTAGTCAGGATAAGGCACAAGCAAACCCCAAATTAAACTGTGGTCAAGCCCCTGGTAGCTTGGCACAGAGCAGTCAGGCTTAATTTACAGGCAATGTGTAAATATTTGTGCAACACTTCAAGCAGTAAAACAGCGTAAACAGCACACAAAATCAACACCAGGTTAGAACAATAGAGCTCAGTTTAATTAGCAAATCGAAACCCAAACGACAAAAATCCAATAAGTAGAACCGGAGATATGAATACTTAAAGATTAAACTTCTATATAGCACCTAAAAACATAAAGCGCCAACCGAGGCAATCTGGTCATGCAGAACCAGGTCAAAGTCAAAAGTTCAAGCTGATCACGATGGAGCGTGAATTAGATAGAGTCCCAGATTAGTTCAGCTGAAGGTTTTACCCTCTCAAGTTTTGAGCCAAAAGCCCTGTTCGCATTGGAGAGGGTCGCAGGGAGTAAGAAGAGTGTTGATGGCGGTGGTGGACATGGCACGAAGAGTAGGTCGAGTGTCGCAGACGGTCAGGCTGGAGCTTCGCGTTGATGGTCTTCCAGATCGATTGATGCTTTCCCTGCAAGGAGATAGGCGGCAGGGGCCCACCCTGAAGTTCCGTGCGAACAGTGGGATTCCAGTGCAAATGGGCTTATTTGCAGTCATGAAGAGTTCAAAAGCTTGATTTAGGAGCCCACTTAACCACATCAAGGGACTAGGGCCTGGTAAGCACCATTTGAGAGCAAGGAACGCACTGAAGACTAATCCAGGAGCTGCTTGGGAGCTTGTTTTGAGCCAGAGGCTCAGATCAGGAGGCCAACAGACTAGCCCTCTGAGTCTCTCGGGATCCAGGGTTCAAGATAGAGTTGCAGGCCTAGATATTCTTCCCCAGACAAGAGTGCAGCAGACCAGTAAAGCAGGGTGCAGTTCCTTATAGAGAAGCTGTAGGAGAGTAGGGTCTGCTTTCCTATGGTCACCCCAATTTTTGCTTTTTTGCTTCACTGGTTTTCGACTTAATGTGGCTGTGAGCATGCTAATCAGACCCACAGCCTGCTGTTCTCTCTCTAAATTCAAATCCATGTACTTTAGGTACATCACCAATTTGGTACTGGACACCTTATCAGCCCCTGTACAATGCACTATATGTGCTCAGGGCATAGGTGCATCCAAGGCCTACCAGGGGCTGCAGCATATCTTTTGCCACCCCTGGCTGGCCATTTAAATCAACACAACTGGCTGATCACTCAGCTGGGGCAAGGTGGTGTAATCACCCCTTGCTTAGATATAGTATACCTATATCTAAACCTATCTGGACACATATATACCTATACGTCACTCCTATGGCAGGCCTTATCAATCCTGGAGTCAGAGTGCTTGGTTGTATGTGAGATGGTGGTCTAGCATGAGCTGAGCCTGTCTGCAGCTTTCGGAACCATTTCCTTATAGCTGTTCCAGGATATTGCCATACCATATACTCTTAATTGCATTATAATCCTCGCAGTTATTGCTAACTTTGGTTTGGCTTTATCAAAACATGTCGTGTAAGGTGTCATACACTTTGGAATACTACCCCCTCGCCAGTTCTGGCGACGGGGGTAGCATTCCACCCTTCTAGAGGGAGAAGACATGTTACTTTACTTAAAACGCGGTTAATCCTAACCAGAGTCTCAGCATCACAAAATGGATGCTGCTGCACCGACACAAGTCTGGCCTCCTGCTGCTGACCGAAACTTGGCCGGGAAAGGCCTGGACAAAAGGTTTCCTGTCACAGGGAGGTGCTACACCACCCCAGACAGGAGATAGTGGATTGGAGCAGGGAGGGTTGAATGAAACTAGACACTGCCTGGGGCACACAAGGTGTCCCAGGCAAATTCCAATCAAACTGGTTCTGGGGCACTCCAGCCCCAGCTCTGGCGCGAAACTGGACAAAAGGAAAGGAGTGTAACCACCCCCTTCCTGGGTCCCACCCATAGGAGGGACCTAGCAGGTAATCCATCCCCTTGATTTGGAATAAAGGTAGGAGCTGTGCTGATGCATATCAGATTATCCTGACTGAAACTTCCGAGAGGAGACCCTAAGCCATGCACGCCTTCGGAGGAGAATGCTGGTATTGATCTCCCTATCTGAGATCCTAAGCCATGCACGCCTTCGGAGGAGAATGCTGGTATTGATCTCCTGAGCTGAGACCCTAAGCCATGCACGCCTTCTGATGAGAATGCTGGAATTGATCTCCCAAGCTGAGATCCTAAGCCATGCACGCCTTCGGAGGAGAATGCTGGTATTGATCTCCCTAGCTGAGATCCTAAGCCATGCACGCCTTCTAAGGAGAATGCTGGTATTGATCTCCTGAGATGAGATCCTAAGCCATGCACGCCCTCGGAGGAGAATGCTGGTATTGATCTCCCGAGCTGAGATCCTAAGCCATGCACGCCTTCTGATGAGAATGCTGGAATTGATCTCCCGAGCTGAGATCCTAAGCCATGCACGCCTTCTGATGAGAATGCTGGTATTGATCTCCCGAGCTGAGACCCTAAGCCATGCACGCCTTCTAAGGAGAATGCTGGTATTGATCTCCCGAGCTGAGATCCTAAGCCATGCACGCCTTCTGAGGAGAATGCTGGTATTGATCTCCCGAGCTGAGATCCTAAGCCATGCACGCCTTCTAAGGAGAATGCTGGAATTGATCCCCGAGCTGAGATCCTGAGCCATGCACGCCTTCTGATGAGAATGCTGGAATTGATCTACCGAGCTGAGATCCTAAGCCATGCACGCCTTCGGAGGAGAATGCTGGTATTGATCTCCCTAGCTGCGGTGTCTGCTACGTCTAAAGCACATCTCCTTGAGGAGCTAGAAATGAGTTTCCCCTCTTCAACTAACTGCTGTGCCTTAGTTTTGTGTTTGTCTGGGAGATATTGGAGCAGTTGCTCCATCTCATCCCAGTGTGCCCTGTCGTACCTAGCTAGTAGGTCCTGTGTGTTTGTGATGCGTCAGTGGTTAGGGGCTTGAACAGCTACTTGTTTCCCCGAGGCATCTGTAAGTTTGGATGCTTTATCTGGGGGAAGATGCATCCGCAGAGGTTTGCAGGTTAGCACTTTCGCGAGCGTTGGACACTACTAGGGAGTCAAGGGGTAATTGTTCCATAATAAACACAGGCTCTGATGGTGAGAGTTTATATTTTTTATCTTCCCTTGGAGTTATAATACATGCTCTGACAGGGTCTTTAAAGATATCATATGCATGCCTCATCATACCTTCAAGCATAGGGAGTGTTTGACTTGACCTGTGCGTAGTGTTTCAAATAGAAAGTCCTCCTCTAATGTCTCTTTATGTGATGCTACCCCCATGATACTCTGCTGCTCTGGCAATGAGCTGTTCATAAGCCATATTATCATCTGGTGGTGATTGCTTTGCTGGGTAAAGGTCTGGCTCATTGTCTACTGGAGGTCAATGGTGTAATCATTCCATGGGTCTGCAGGCAAATGAGCATCAGCACCACCTTGTCCACATCTGGATCTGGATCTGGAGATCCCTGAGGTGTTTAGTATAAGGGCTCTTCAATTATTAACTGTGGAAAAGAAGGTGGAGAGGGTTGTCGGGTCCCAGGTTTGGCTGTGCCCAACAGAGTACCTCTGGGGGATGTCCCTAACTAATTTTAAGGGGGATCCCTCCGGACTTTCAGGAATTTTCACCTGGCTAGGGCTGCTAGTTTTGGTGCCACTACTCTGTTGATGGGGGGTTCCTGGGGACAGTGTGCCCCTGGGGTCCACTGGCCTCCCTGTCCTCCACAGCCCTGGGCTGACTGAGGCAGGGTAGAGAGGGGCAGGTTACCTGCTCCAGACTGGGTCCCACCTTGGAAGGGTCCACTGACATCAGGGGCTCTGCCAGGCTAGGCCTGACTACCTCTGGGGCGGTTCCTTCACAAGGGGTAGGGTCAGTTCCCTGAGGAGGCTGCTTCTGTCCTAATGTCTGGTGGGAGGAAGACTTTCTTTCCTCCCCAATGCTCTCTGTCTGAGTGGAGTGATCCATAGTTTCAGCCTTCACAACACTGAAATCTGATTAAGTTTGGGCTGTGACCATCACAGCCCTTCCAACCTTTTCAGGAAGGAACTCTGTCTGGGTTTGGGCTGTGGCCATCACAGCCCTGCCAACCTGTTCAGGGAAGTCTGCTTGGAGCCTGGGCTGTGGCATCACAACCCTTCCAAACTTCTCAGGGAGGAAATCAGCTTGAGCTGGGGCTGCAACTGTTACAGCCCCACTAACCTTTTTGGGAAGGCCTACCATTCTGGAATGGGTTTCCAGTTCTACCTCAGCCCAGGCTTAGATCTCTAAATCATTCCCCAGCAGACAATCTACAGGCAAGTTAGAAGACACTGCCACTCTCTTGGGTCCAGTGACATCTACCCAGCTGAGATTAACTACTGCCATGGGATAATGTGTCTGCACTCCATCAATGTTGGTCAACTGATAGGTGAACCCAGTTAAGAGTTGCCTTGAGGGGACAAGACTGTTAGTCACCATGGTGATGCTAGCCCCTGTGTCTCTGTAGGCTTCAACTTTCTGGCCATTGATATGGGGCTCCTGTCTGTACTTGCCCAAAGTGTTGGGACAAGCAGTGAAGTTGGCAAACCCCATGCCATTTTCACAGACAAGAATAGCTGTGGTAGGGGACCTGGTTAGGCCAGAGTCCATCTGTGTTTCCCAAGTAAACCCAGCCAAATTCTTGGGGGCACTCCCACCACCTGGGGGATTACTACTAGTAGTAACAGGAGATGTTGGAGTATTATTTGGAGGTATGTTTTCCTTATTGCTGGCCTTGGGGCAACTGCTGTCAGTTTTCCAATGACCAGGCTGTTTACAGACATGGCAATAAGGTGTCTTAGCTACAGTGGAAGGAGTTTGGGACCCACCCCCCATAGAGGATTTTGGGGCCCTGTTGTGGGTTTGTCTTTTGATTTATCTCCACCCTTCTCCTGAGGCTTGGTTGTATCTTTCTTTTGGTCACTACCCTGATTTTTAGGTCTAATCCTGGTTCTGACCCATTTGTCTGCCCTCTTACCCAATTATTGGGGGGGAGGTCAGATCAGAGTCCACCAGGTGCTGATGTAAACGCTGGTTCTGACAGTTACTAAGTATTTGCTCTCTCATGATTAGATTGTACAATCCTGTAAAATCTGTAACTTTACTTCCCAGCAACCAGCCTTCCAGAGCCTTAGTAGCACATTCTACAAAATCAGTCCAGTCCTGAGTCTGTGTCTTCTGGGTGTCTCTGAACAACAACCTATATTGCTCAGTGGTTAATCCAAACCAATCAATCAGAGCACTCTTCCGGACAGGGTAGTTGTTAGAATCCTCATCTCTAACAGCAAGGAGCTTATCTCTCCCTCTTTCTGAGAAGGAGAGCCACAAGATTGCTGCCCACTGACTTTGAGGTACCTGCTGAACTCTGCAGGCCCTCTCCAAAGCAGTTATCCATATGTGGATGTCATCCCCATCTTTGTAGGGGGGCACAATCTTACTTAGGTTTCTATTGCCTGTCTTTATCCTTAGGGATATTGCTGCCACCAGTGGAATCTAATCCACTCTGTCTAGGCTCTCTGGCACGAGCCAGCTTCTCCCTGGTCAAAGCAACTTCTAATTCTTGCTTCTGGACCCTCAGTTCTTTGCCTCATGCTCCTTCCTCTGAGGGGTAGTCATCCTCCTCCCAGTAGGGGCATGTGAGCCTCTGGAAGCATTGGAATGATCAGATCCACCTGAGTTGGATCTTCTCCTTCTATACTCCCTGTTAAGTCTGCTTGAGGGTCTGTATGGGCCCTGACCATGTAGACTCCCATGTAGACTTAAGTTAACCTGGTTTAGTCTTCCAACTAAGACCTGGCTATCCCCATCCTCTTCTGAATCATCCTGGCCCTGATTCTGATCCTCATCATCATCATCATTATTAGCATCATCTTCATCATCATTGACTACATCAGTGATAGGGGCTCCAGTAGTATCATCTTCAGAGGGGAGAACCTCTTCTCCATTCCCTGTAGGGTCTGGTTTGGGGACTGTTAGAGCCTCAGACTCATCTAAGAGCTCTAGGAGTTGTTGAATGGTAGGGGTTTGCCCTTGTTTCAGCTTTCATGTGGTACACAAGTGCCTCAACTCATTAAAACTAAGCATAGCAAATTTGGAGGGTGCCTTTGGAGGGTCACCACCAACAGGGTGGAGTCCACTGGGCTCTCTTGCTCCAGACATTGCTCTAGTGAGGTGGATGTGTTGCAATCTACCTACACTGCTGTTTACCTACTAAACCTTCTCTAGGTGTTGTAGTCAGGGTGTGCTAAGCCCTATCCTCTACAGCTAAGTTCAGTAGAACTTAAGTATTCTATCCTTGTTTTTTATGTACCTAAAGGTACTTGTATGATCTTTCAAATGATATTAAAAAAGATTACAATGGTAACAGCAAGATCAAATCCCAACCGCTGCACACCAATGTGAGAAGTTGGCCTGGTAAATGCGGCTCACTAGTTCTATTGATCACCTTGTATCATGCCAAGCAACCCTTATGGTGGTGGTTGTAAGTCAACCTTATAGGCCAGCTATCCTAGAGGTAGCATGGACAGAGCAGTCTTAGGCTAAACTCTTGAGGGCATGTGAAGCCAGCTGTTTTACCATATGCAACCCCCTTGAATACCAAATGAAAGGGCACCACACAAGATATATATTGAAAATATATATGTATTTAGTTCTAAAAGTATCCCCTATACTCTTTATGAGCACAGAAGCACAATTGTTAAAACAAGTTAATGATAAAATATACAAAAGTTGCACAAATGATGGATGAGCCAAGTGGCCCGTCAAACCATATACTAAAATAGTGGTGTAAGAACCACCAATCGAACAGTGGTAAGGCCTAGGGCCTTGGGAATCGCTGGGACTACACTGAGCTAACAACAGTTAGTGAACAGGAGGCCCACGGGATGCGCGTGCAGTGCTAAAAGTTACACGCGTGCACCCATTGATTACAATGGTGCGTAAAAGTCACAAAGTTACAGAAAAGGAGTTCTTCCGGATGGCCTAGAAACTAGCAACTTGAAACATAGACACTAGAGGTGTATTTCTACACAGGAGCACCGGAGTGCCAGCTTTACCTCACCCACAGGAAGCGGGTGCACAGGTGTGAAATTGTGTTGGGTTTCGTCGTGCAGTTCTTTGGAGCGTGAAGATGAAGATGCTGCAGGCGACCAGGAGAGAAGAGTTCCGGTGGATCCAAGGGTGGATTGAAGATGCTGAAGACCTGAAAGCAGAGGGGACAGTGTCCAAAGTCACTAGCCAGTGACCGGCGTGAAACCAGGAGGGAACCAGGCGATGTCGGGATGCTTCAGGTTGATGTCGAGAAGTTTGTCTCTTCAGCCACGTGGACACGGAGTCATCGACGACAATCAGAAGTGATGCACGAGCTGTCCCACGAAGGCTCTAGCTAATGGTGTTGTTGGCTTCTTGATTGGAGCAAACAGGCCTTGGATAATGCAAATCATGCAGGAATCGAAAAAGGCTTCTTACTCAGACCAGCAAGGTCTGAGGAGCTGCTCCTTTTTACAGGAGCAAGGGCCAGTCTGGGGCAACCAGACCAGTGGGGTAGATTGTAGATTTCGTCGCCAAAATGGCCACTAGCCAACGGGTCAGGGACCGGGCAGACGCATCGAGCAGGAAAAAGCAAAAGGGCCCCACGCAGATCTCGTGGATGCTGGAGGGCTGATCTTTGGTGCAATTAGTGCTCGGGCTGGGGCTTCTCAAACCCCAAAGCACAGCGTCGAATGTGCCTCGGGTGCTGCGCAGTCAGCTTCTCTTGGACTTTCGAAGATGGCCGGTCCCACGTCTCTCGGTGCCTCCACGGGTCTCAGCTTCGCAGGGACTGTGGATCGGGCTGTGAGATGTCTGGGAGTCTGGGTCTTGTCAGGCTCTGGGCTCGGGCTCCATCAGGAGGCAGCGGCAAAGCAGTCGTTGATCGCTGGATGGTGCCTGTATTCACAGGGTGGTCACTCCTTGGCCACAAGGGAGATATTCTTCAGTCTTCTGAGCAGCAGAATTTCGAAGTCCAGAGTTTCTTCTTCTTCAATTCGAGTTTCAGGATAATCTAAAATCTTGGGACACAGCTCCTACTCTTAAACCAAAATCTAGGGGCTGGATTACCTGCTAGGTCCCTCCTATGGGTGGGACCAGGAAGGGGGGTGGCTACACCACCTTTCCTTTGTCCAATTTCGCGCCAGGAATGGGGCTGGAGAGCCCCAGCACCGGTTTGAACTGGCATATGCACAGGGACACCTTGTGTGCCCCAGGCATGTCTCAATCTATTCAGCCCTCCCTAACCCACTACACAAAATCCTATCTGGGGTGGTGCTAGCACCTCCCAAGGCAGGAAACCCTTTGGCCAAGCCTCCCTCGCTGGAAGGACTCCTCCCAGCAGCAGGAGGTCAGACTTGTGTCTGTGGTGGCAGCATCCATTTTGTGATGCTGAGGCTCTGTTTAACTTTACCCCGGTTTCAGGTTAGGTACATGTCGTGTCCCTCTAGAAGGGTGGAATGCTACCCCCGTCGCCAGAATTGGCAAGGGGGTAGTATTCCTATTTGTATGACACCTTACTCGACATGTTTTGATAAAGCCAAACAAGAGTTAGCATTTAACCGTGAGGTTCATAATGCACTTAAGAGTATATGGTATGGCTATATCCTAGAACAGCTAAACGAAGTGGTTCCGAAAGCTGCAGACAGGCTCAGCTCATGCCAGAGCACCATCTCACATGAAACCAAGCACTCTGTCTCCAGGATTGTTAAGGCCTGCCATAGGAGTGATTTATAGGTTTATATGCGTCTAGATATAAGTTTAGATATAGGAATATTATATCTAAACAAGGGGTGATTACACCACCTTGCCCCAGCTGAGTGATCAGCCAGTTGTGTCAAATTGTGGGGCCAGCCAGGGGTGGCATAATACTGCAGCCCCTGGTAGGCCCTGGTGGCACCTATGCCCTGGGTACCTATGGTACACTGTACAGGGGCCTATAAAGTGGTCCAGTATCCAATTGGTAATGTACCTAAGGTACATGGAGTCCATTTTAAGGAGAGAGCAGATAGCCTGGGGCTCTGGATAGCAGGATCCCAGGCTAACTAAGTCGAAAACCAGCTAAACACTAGGCAAAAAGTTGGGGGTAACCATAGTCAGATATCCACCTTCCTACAGTGATCTAGAAATGGAATTCACAATATATACAATGTGTGAGGTGCATCAAATATATAATAAGGGCAAAGAGAGCAAGAAAGTTTCTTGTTTTGTACTTGTCTTTGAGTTATATGTACAAATGTAAATAATTGTGTATATATATAAATATATGTGATATTAATGTATTTGTGTTCATAATAAGAGGATTGAAATTCAATACAGATTAATCTGAATAAAAAAATAAGTGTATGTTTGATGTTGGTTCTTTTGACTGCAGATACTAGAAAATATCAGATTCACTGAGGAAGATTTATTCTGATAGGAAGAGTTCAAATTCATTTTCTCTTTATCTTACTATTGAGTATCTTTATTCATACCGAGGCATTATTTTTTGTTTATGTCTTCTTCAACAGAGGACGCTTTTATCTCTTCTAGGTTAGATTCTTCTGCAAAGATATCCAGAGTGTGTTGAATGCTTTGGCGCTGCCTCTCTCGTCATCGAGCCTGATGATCGTGTAGAGTCCTCTTGGATCGAAACGACTTACAAGCGTCGCAGTGTTCCTCCTTGTGTTCCGGAGAAAGGCATAAGTTACAAACTTGATGTAGGTCAGTGCGAGGGTGCTTGGTGTGGTACCAAGGAAAGAAATGGAATGGAGTCCGTTCCATTTGTAGAAGGCTGGTCCTACGTAGCCCGACGGTTGCCCACAAGGTTTTCTATCGATAATGGAGTTTGTCGATAGATCCGAAATGCGGAGAACAAAGAAATGCATACTGAAACAATAAGGCGGAGGGTAGAGTGTACTGCGCACTGAGGGGAACCCGAGGAACAGTTTCATAGCGCAACAATACACATCTGAACCCGTTGGGGGGTAAAAAAACCAATCTAAGTATGGAGTCAAAGCCCATGTGCACTATCACCGAAAGGAGGAGTCACCTTACCTTGTGACTGGAAAGACTTCTTCAAAGAAAAAACAACTTGCAAACATCCAGATCCAACACCTGATGGCAGGAGAATGCAAAGCATGTGCATCTACAGCACACATGCCTCGAACATAGGATTAATGGCCCCAAATCCCTGCCGTGGTATCTTGTCATGTTGTGGATGAGTGTGCCATGAGATGTGATGAGGCAGGCTATAGTGCTTGGTGTGATTTAGTCATTTTTTACATGGTGGAGGCAGAACGGGTAGGCAATTTTAGATTTTCTTTGTTTTTGGGATCGTGTGATATAGTGCGGTACCGACCGTATGATGTAAGTAAATAAATTACATTGCTAATATACCATAAGGATGTGGGGTGAGTGTTATTATGGCCAAAGTCTTGTTGATTAGATGCAGAATACCAGGTCTGGGAGGTCACTATTGACTAGAGCAGGTTAGCAGCTGCACAGGCCTTGGGCATTGATCCTATTGAGGATAATATGTGACGGGCACTGGTGACTGGAGCTGGCTAGCAACAACGCTGGCCTCTGGTATACATTACAGGCAGGGTAACAATACATGTCAATATTAACTGGAACTGGTTGGCAGTAGAGTTGACCTCTGGATTTGAATATTAGCAGGATTTAAGGTACAGGGGTCACTACTGACTGGAGTTACTTAGCAGGATAATAGGTCTCAGGGAGCCAATACTGACTGAAGCTGGTTAGTATGATCACTAGTCCCAAGGTGCTACTAATGACTCAAGTTGGCTAGAATGATAACAGGTCCCAGGGGCCAGTACTAACAGGAGCTGGCTAGTAGGCTTTCACACAGGTCCAAGGGGCCACTACTGACTGGAGCTGGCTAGAAGAATAACAGTCCAAAGGGTGGTGGGGGTGCGAGTGGCACCAGTGACCGGAGTTGGCTAGAAGTATTGACGACCTTTGGTATTGATTACATACAGGATTCCAGGTCACAGGAGGCACTGCTGAATACAGCTGGATAGCAGCAGTGGTGGCCTCTAGGAAGAAGGAATTGAGAAAGCATACCTGGATATAATGGTTTCTTTAATACCGATAATTGTTTACACATCATACACATCACTGTCACAACGTGCATTGATATATTACATTACCAAATTATAATATTCTTATATTAATTTGATGTGTCTGTTCGCCTTAATATGCCTGCAAAGTTCCATGATTCTATTAGGGCCCAGAACCCTTTTATTTAGTGATGTCCATCTGCACACTTTCCTGCATCTTGTAGTAAATTGAATATTGACAAACAGAAGTGTTATTTCCAGAAACAGTGAATTCTGCAGCTTGTCTGTGTATCTTTTATCTGCACCTCACGGACTCCTCACATTCCTCTCGAGAGAAGATCCTGCCTCCTACTCATTAGTGTTGTTAGAGTAACTGTTTCTATCACGTGTTCATGTTTCATTGACTTGTATTAGGAGAAAAGTGTATAAAAATACATTGTGTAGCATTAGCATTATATACTCCAACTTGCTTTAGGGTGGATGCTCTCGTCCATTGCAAAGACAATTGTCACTTGTTAGTTTGCTTGGACTTTTGCTATTTTTGCATTAAATGTATGATAGATTTGTTGGCCTCCCGGTGAGTTGTGTTCTATTTTACATAGCACAAGAGATGACGAGGAAAATGACAGTCCAGTATACACATTCTTCATATAAATCAACTCACAGTATACTGTTCTGGAGGTTCAGTCCCACAGACATTATCTCTAACTGAGCACCTTAGGAAGCATGTGCTTTTCAAACCAGTTGCCCTCTGATGCGGCGTTCTCGCTATTGGACAAGTCAATATGCCCTGAATTTTAGGAGGGTGGAGGTTCTTTAATTTCGACTCCATTTTACATTCAACTTCATTTTGTGTTGCCTTTACAAAGGCTGCATGATTCACGAAGTGTCTCTGCCCTTTGGACTGCAATGTGTTGAACACCCCCTCCGTCCTTGTCTTGAAACCCATCTCAGACACCAGCCGACCTAAAATAATCTTTGTCTGGACCACCTAATCCCTGTATCATCTATCTGTTAGCCTTTAGTATTCTTTTTGTGCTGTATCTTATCTTTTGGCCTTCGCTATTCTCTCCCTGTGTTTTCCTATTACACAACCTTTCTTTTAAAGCATACAGACATGTTCTGCCATTACTGATTGACCTATAGGTGCTGTCATTGATTGACTTATGGGATTGGGCAAAAACACGACTCAAGGGGGACGTTCTGGTTACATGATGCCTTGTTTTGAATGTTTTCCTATTGGCTAATATTTGGCAGATCTTGCATGTCCATGTTAGGCATTTTTGCATGCTTGTATGAGCTAGGACTGCCCCTTACTTTTATGCTGAGTTTGTAACCCTAAGCATATATAAGGCCTCTGTTTTCTGTACTCCTCAGACTGCCTCATTCAGTTGCTAAGGCTTCTGTGTGACGTAGTCTCACTTATTTGAGTTTAATAAAGATGTTCTTTTTATATTCGAGCTTCTATGTCAGATTCTTCTTTGTATTAGTGAGACCCCTGAGAATGAAGTTTGATTTCTTCAATGTTACCGTATCTAGTGCACTCTGTTAGGCAGCGCTCACCTGTGGTGGTAAGATGGTACTAGGCACCTTATCACCTATGCACCATGCAGGGCTTTGAGTTACAGAGCTCCTCACGCTGTGGAGAAGATTAGGTCACATTTTCCCATTTTCCCATATTTGGTCCTGATGAAATGCCAACAGATTGCTCCATGACTACACAAGGCATGAAAAAAGTTGACCTGAAGTATAGACCCCAGCTTACCAGCGGGTCCATAGGTGATCGACACTTTCACACAGTGATAGGGGCCATTAGTTCCTCAATTTCTCTGCCACTGTTTTTAATCTCAACATGGACCAGGAAGATCACATTAACTATATTGCGGCAACTGGCCGATAGTTGATCTTATATTCAGACTTTCACCAATCTCAAATCTTATGACACAACATCCTCTGTCCTACTATGCGCATCCGGCGTACTTAATAAAAGATCTGCGAGAAAGTGCCCTCTTGTGGTGCCCGCCAGGCATTGTAGCGCCGGCCTGGTGAGGAGTATAGCCCAATGATGAAGCATGTTACCTTTAGGTGAGTGAACGCAACTTGTCTTAAAAGCACATGCTTCCTAGGGTGTCTGCGTTCAGTTACAGATAATGTCTCTGGGACGGAACCTTCCGAACAGTATACTGTGATTTGACTGTTTTATTTTAACAAATGTACATAGCAGATATTGGCGCTTGCTCATTTCAACAAAAATGATCGGATACCTGCCTCCGAGCGCACTTCTTAAGACGAGTATGGGGTTATCATGTTGCTGCTACAAGCTCCTTACCTGTGCGAATTATCGGGAAAGATGCAGGGGGCAGACCCAAACCAGCCACACGTGGAGATCAATGACAAATACTGAAGAATTAACAAAGCTTCCAAGCTGGTGACCATTACTTCATTGACCCTGAAAATAAAAGACACATTTTTAGTATTCTGGTGACTCATGACCATAAAAAACAAAGGTTATAAATTCAATATTGTGTCAAATACTTAAAAAATGGAACTGGATGTGCTGTATCGGATGTTGTCCCAGGTCATGTGTGACACCTTCCACCACTATTGCTTATGGGACTTGTAGTTTTGTTTTTCTCATTAAAAAGATGGGTTCTAAAGTCCCAGTGTTCTAAGCAATGTTGGTTAAAATCAGTGGCCTGAGTGAGGACGAAGCATGACACTGCTCTGCTTAGCAGTGAGATAACTGACAGTTTCCCAGCCCTTCCATTCTTTGACCTACAGAGGCTCGTCAGTCGTTCATATTTTTTTGCAACGACAAAGAAACATTTATTGCAGTTTGTGTCACTAAAGCGATAAAACCCCTGGGCGTGTTTTATTAACTAATGACAAACATTATTTATTTATTTAACAGATTTCTAGAGCGCATGGCTGCCCGTGAGCGTCCCAGCGCTAAGTGACAAGAACCTTCTGCGAAGGGGTCTCACGGGAATAGCCATGTTTTGAGCGCTTTGCGGAATGAGAGCAGGTTGGGTTGGGCTCTGATGTTAGGGGGAAGAGTGAACAATCAAGACCATGAGTTTCTGGAAAACTATCAAGCACCCGATCAGAATCAGCCGCCCTTCACACCCAGGAATTCTTGAGGCTTTGGAGAGGGTGAATTGCACGTGGTATAAGAGGAACACTACATGACTCAAAGCTCACTTTTCAGGGATGTACTGAAATGCCAGCCTCAGGGCACACTTAGCCAGCTCTTCACCTCCTCCTCCTCAAACTGTTGACCAGCTATCAGGGCAAATGAGCCTGCAGCAAAGCATCGATGGCTTGGTTCTACACCGGACCAGGCAAGGTGGTCAACTCCATACTCCTCCAAGTCAGCAAGCACTCTGGTCGAGCCAGTCCTAACCCCACATGAAAGTTCCCCATCACAACTATTTTAATGGTACTAAATTATGTTTCTGCCAAATGTATGACTCAAAAATTGAAAGGTTTTACTATGAAGTGCTGAAAGAAAAATCAAGAAGATTTTCAATATTTCTGAGTCTGCCACAGTACACAGGAGCAGTATTTCTCTACAGCAGCAAATCATGTATGCACTCTGTAGAAAGCATGTTTGAATGAAAAATGGAAGGCATTGCAGCCAAAGATCTGTGCAACATCATCGCAGAGTACAAGATAACTTGTGCTAGTATTCCAGCAGAACGAAATGCCATTCCTAATGTGTACGTCGTTTTAAAGACAGTGCCAGGAAATGTATGGTCAGTGTTGTTCTTCTGCCAGTTAAAAGACTAACTCCATTAATGTGCCAGGAAATAAAACACTTTGAGAAATCCTACTCTATGGAAGGATGCTGCCTGCCACTATATTGCAGGTTACTTCCAACATAATCTGATTTATACATACATACTCCAGGGTGCTGCCAGCTATCGGGTCTGCACACAGCAGTCTGGAGCAACTCAGGAAGGAGGTAAGCTCCTCATTTCATCTTAAGCCCTTAGGTTACATTCACAGCCTGATGGGTCCGGAGAACTTTATCCTCGCTCTAACTGCGCCGAGCAGATAGACGTAGCCCATCATAGGCTGTGTTGTGTGTTGGGTGATGCCTACCATCATATTATCGTTGGCGGGAGGATGAAGCTCTGATAGGAGCTACTACAAGAAGAAAGAGAAACAGGACCACAGATCGCCACAGAGTGACAACTGCCCAGAAGCTGAAGAAAGAACTCTGGAACAGCAAACCTCCTCCACTCTGGAGATTCTCCAGGGTAAGAAAATTATGGTAATGAAATGCAAACTGCAGCATTAAGGTCACACACTACAACATCATTCCCTTTAAACCAAAGGTATCAGCCTACAAGAAAAAACTAAACAAAAAGCATCACAACTTGAAAATGCATTTCCAAATGCTGCAAAAGAGGAACAGTTAATACAAATGATAAACATTAATCTTTGTTGGTACCTTAGTAATGTGCTTACTTCTGGGCTTCACTCCATCTGCAGCAATAACGCTCTGAAAGGAGAAATTACTGCTGTGAGTCTCAGAGTCTTCAGTGTTACTGGTCTCAGTCACGAAGACTTTGGTGTCGGAAGATAACTTTCTCTTATTTGGCTTTATAGTTCCACCAGCCACGCCACCGCTTTTAGCAGACACGCTACTGTCGGCAGCATCACAACTTCAGGCAGACCAGCAATGCGGATCTCACCACTCGCATTGGATGAATATTCAACAAGCACGGTCTCGTCTTACCAAGCAGCACAAAAGTATCGGGTCTCATAACCATGCCCCGAGCCACAGTTAGCTCTGCCGCCACTTGAGCACACCCACACACCTCAGCACTTAAGCACCAGTCCCAGGGGAGACCATCTGTGAAGTCCTTGTTAACTTGCACCACTCCTGGGTCAGCACAAGCAGCATCATGGACAGCGTCTAACACCGCTGCCACAAACATTCATGAACATCCAAATCCTCGTCACCCAAACTACCCAAAAATGGCTTTCTAGCTCAGCAGCCAGCCCTGTAGTGTCTGCCTCTGTGCACTAATTTGATGCCAAAGTTGTAATTTCAAAAACAGCCTTCGTTACATTACAGGGGCTTGACTGACACCATTATTGGGCATTCTGCAGATTAAACATCACCCTCTTAGCTTGCAATATTGTCCATGTTTCGCCAAACAAGCATTGTGGTTTGTGTAGTTCAGCCTTTTCACAACCATAGTGAATGCCGCTTATACTTCCCAAAATTAAAATTGTTAGATTAATTAAGCAGCTTTTGTAGATGATGTTAAGCTCTGCATTATTTTTCGCCTCACCCCAAACGGACACACCGTTTCACACGCACCTTTCAAGTTTCTAGGCGTGGACCGCATGTTTGCAGTAGGACGCCTTCCTGGCCAGAGCAGGCCATATATATTCCATATGAAGGTGCTCAAAAGTGAAGGGGCCACACACGACGTTGGTTTATCCTTTTATTGGTCAGATTGCAGATTAAAACACCATCCTCGTAGCTTGCAATATTGTCCATTTTTCGCCAAACGCGTCTTGGGTAAGTACCCTTGACCTTTGTGTGTGCTGCTGTCTGCCATTAAAAGTTTAAATTGGAAGATTGGGCTCTTATCGCCCATTAGCACTCCTCAACACTGACTACAACGTTTTTGCATCACTATTGGCAAGGCGTCTATCTCCCGCAGTGAAAACAATGGTACACCCTGACCAAACCGGGTTTGTTCCAGCCCGGTGCACTTCTCTTAATATTCGTAGATTTTTTAGAATACAGCAATATGCAACGCATAGTTGGCCTACGTCGGGTTGCTTTGTTCTTGACCTGGAGAAAGCCTGTGACTCTCTGGAATGGCCTTATCTGGCAGCAGTCTTAGGCACATTTGAACTGGGAGATCACTTTTTAAATATGGTTCACCTATTGTATCAGCGCCCCACTGACCGAGTCCGCACCGGTAGGTTGATCTCGGAATCAATCAGGGTGAGACGTGGGACACGCCAGGGCAGTCCCTTGTTTCCGTTGCTATTCTCCCTAGCAATGGAACCACTGGTGATGATGCTCCGAGGAGATGGGGAGGCATTAGGCATTCCGTTGGATGGGCTACATACTATTTCCCTGTGCGCGGATGACCTATTATTATATCTTCGGAATATCACTGCGATCCCGACGTCCATTGCAGATATACTGAGAGCTTTTGAGGAAATGTCTGGACTCCGGGTTAACTGGACCAAGTCAGAGATGTATCCCTTCAGCGCTGCCACAGCAGAGGAAGCTGTGATCTTAAATGGCTCACCTCTCACATGGTATCCCACCACGTTTAGATACCTTGGGATCTTTGTATATCGGATGCCTGACGACCTGTTTGAGGGTAACCTGATGAGAGCAATCTCGGCACTACGGGATCAGATGCGCTTCTTGAAGACACTTCCCCTAAACATTATGAGTCGTAATGCGCTGTTGAAAATTATTGTGTTGCCTAAGCTGCTGTATTATTTTTCAAATCTCCCACTCTATGTTCCGCCCAAGCTATCGAGAGTTAGAATAGCTCCTCCGGGATTTCATATGGAATAACGGGAGGCCACGAGTGGCTCTGTGTAAATTGCACGCTCACACTGGTTGGGGAGGACTGGCTGTCCCTAATAAGGAACTGTATTATTTGGCAGCCCAACTTCAATGGGCAACAAAATGGCTTGCTGGTCAGAATCTGGAGGACACAGCGGCCATGGCACGGCCCTGGACCCACTCTCAGATCTGCCATCTGTTTCACCCCGTTGCAAAACTTCCAAGGCCAAAACAACTACATCTTGGATTGGCAATACAATGTTATAGGAGAAGCTTATATATCACCCATGCGACCCTCCCATATGCCCCTATATTTCCACTGCTCGGTACGCGACGTGGCAGGCTGGGTACATCAGAAACAGCTCTGATGATCTGGCGCGCTGCGGGTTTGACCACGCTGGGTGATCTTTACAGCGACAGTGGGCTATTGCCATTTGCGACACTAGCTGAAGACGCTGAGTTGCCGGCAGGTCAATTCCTTTTACACGCCTCCCTTCTGAAAGCACTATCAGCTGTCTGGGGGGACTTAACGGTGGAACCACAGACACACTTGCTACTTCAGTACCTGGGGGAAGGCTCCCATGTGGTGCACTGGTTAGTGGAAGCGCTCCTCATGCACACACTCAAGCCCATGTTGCGAATTCGTGTTAGTTGGGAAACAGATAGAGGTCGGCCATGGACTGATAAGGAATGGGATGCTGTTTTAGCAAGCTCCAGACACATACCAAGAAACTCAAGATTCAAACTTATACAGATGTTTATCTTCCAGAGGGCGTATCTCTTGCCTGATAAGATAAATAGATATTTCCACATTGCCACCTCTGCATGCCCACGCTGCTAACAACCAGACGCGGATTTACTACACATGCTTTGGGCCTGCCCATCCCTGCAGCAATATTGGCGGGGGTAGTTACTACACTAGCCTTATGCACAGGCACGCCCGTAACGCTGTCTTGGGAGATTTGCCTTTTAGGACTCTATGCCAGATCAAAACACAATAAAATCACCTCAAGATTCCGGGATCTGGGTTTAATCACGGCAAAACGACTAATAACCAAAAAATGGAAACATGCAGAGAGATGGTTGGCTGGAAAAGTTCACTTGTAACATGGGCACAGGCGGAGAACACGGCGCTACATAGGGAGGAAACGGCAGGGCTTCGTAAATACCCTATAGCGCCGGACTGGGACTCTATGCTAGCTGCCCTTTGAAGCGGTGCCGCGGTGAACGATGAAGGTGTGCAACCTGTTGATCTGCAATAGACATGATAGTACCCAGTGTCATGATTACAGGACAATGTTGTGCCCAGACATGCAGACCCTTGACCTGTCCACAGGTAAGTTGCCCCCCAGCCGCCACACGGACCTCCAGTGACGCTGTAGCCTGCTCCCGCTGCCTGTTGCTGCGTGATCCCTTGCCAACTGCATTTCGCTTTTTCCCCTGTACTGCTGTGTTGTGTCCTTGAGCCCCGTTCCCTCGTTTTGCTTCTGTGCCCTGTGCCCCCTCCCTTCGTTTTTGCTGTCAGTGCCCTTGAGCCCCCACTTCCCTTGTTTTTTGCTTCTGTGTCCTGTGCCCCCTTCCCTTCGTTTTTGCTTTCTGTGCCCTTGAGCCCCCTTCCCCATTTTTTGCTTCTGTGCCCTTTCTCCCCCCCACCTCCCTCTGTGCTATTTTCCCGCCACTGTGCCCCTGCGGCCCCGCCCCCGCTGTTCCCATTCGCCACCCCGCTCCCGCCTCTCAGCTGCTCCTCCCTCCCACAGCCCCTCATATGGAGGCCGTGCAGCGGGCGCGCCGCCGGCGCACCGAAGGCGCGCCTAAAGCAAGCCCGTCTGCCCCTGTTCGCGCCTGGACCGCGTCCAATGCCAGAACCCCTGGCCCCGGACGGAGCAGAGGACCTCGACTGAGATACGACACCGCCGCCCTCAATGCACTAAACATCGGACAACCACCCGCCTGCTGCCAAGCCACCCCAAAGCGAACACACGGAACCTTCACCTGTCAAGCCCGCAAATTCACCTGCCTCCGAACCTGCAGACCACCGCCCGGACCTAACATCAACAACAACCACCTCAAGTGCATCCTCCTCAACACCCGCTCCCTCCACAAGCACGCCATCGAAATCTGGGACCTCCTCGACACAACAGCACCAGACGTCGCCTTCCTCACGGAAACCTGGATGAACGGTTCCTCGGCCCCCGACATCGCCATAGCCATCCCGGACGGCTACAAGATCATCCGGAAGGATCGCATCAAGCAAACCGGAGGAGGAATGGCCATCATCTACAAAAACACCATCAACATCATGACCAACGGCGAAGACACACTCCCTGCCGCCGAACACCTACACTTCCAGATTCACACCGACCTCAAGACCACCCTCAGAGAAAAGCTCATCTACAGACCCCCGGGCCCACGCACACAATTCAGCAAAACCATCGCCGACTTCGTCACCCCAAACGCCCTAGCCTCACCAGAATACATCCTCTTAGGGGACCTGAACTTCCACCTGGAGAAAAAAGACGACAACAACTCCACCACCCTGCTCGACAACCTTGCCAACCTCGGACTCAAACAACTGGTGAACACCCCCACCCACCTCGCTAGCCACATGCTTGATCCCATCTTCTCCGCCAGCAACCACGTCTCCTTCAGCCACTCCACCGGACTACACTGGACCGACCACAGATGCATCCACTTCCCGTTCAAAAAGACTACATCCCACCACCGCACGCAACAAATCCCCAACAGATGCTGGAGCAAAATCACCACAGACCAGCTACTCGCATCCCTGAAACAGAACCCGCCAACTGACACCGCCGACATCAACTTCGATGCCCACTACCTCTGACAGTGGATTACCAAATGCGCCAACGACCTCGCTCCACTGAAGAACCACCCAGGCAAAACCGGAAACAGGAAAACCCTGTGGTTCACAGATGCCCTCAAAGACTCAAAGAAATCCTGCCGCACCCTCGAAAAAACCTGGCGCCAAGAACGGACAACAGAAAACATGACAGCCCTCAAGAACGCCACTCGCGAACACCACCAGCTGATCCGCACCACCAAAAAGACACCGTTCAAAGAGCGGCTGGACAACAACACCCACAACAGCAAGGAACTCTTCAACATCGTCAAAGAGCTTTCCAACCCCAGCGCCAGCAACAACGACATCACACCGTCGCAAGACCTCTGCAACTCCCTTGCAACGTTCTTCCACCGGAAGATCGTAGATATACACAACAGCTTCGGACCCCACACTCCACCTCCAGTCACCGAACCAACAACCCCCACCAACACCTTCAGCGCCTGGATCCCCACCAGCACCGAAGACACCACCAACGTCATGAACTCCATCCACTCCGGCTCCCCCTCTGAACAATGCCCCCACCATATCTTCAACAAAGCCGACACCATCATCGCACCCCATCTCTGGAACGTCATAAACAAATCCTTCACGTCAGCCACTTTCCCTGAGAGCTGGAAGCATGCAGAAATCAACGCCCTCCTAAAGAAACCTGCAGCAGACCCCATAGACCTAGAGAACTTCCGCCCCATCTCTCTTCTTCCCTGCCCGGCTAAAGTCATCGAGAAGACCGTCAACAAACAGCTGACTGCGTTCCTCGAGGCAAACAACTCGCTCTACCCATGCCAGTCCGGATTTCGAGCCAACCACAGCACCGAGACCGCCCTCAACGCAGCCACAGACGACATCAGGACCATGATGGACAAAGGAGAAACAATCGCTCTCATCCTCCTAGACCTCTCGGCAGCCTTCGACACCGTCTGCCATCGCACCCTAATAACCCGCCTCTTCCACACCAGGATCCAAGGAAAGGCCCTAGACTGGATTACCTCATTCCTCTCCGACATAACCCAGAGAGTCCGCCTCCTTCCCTTCCGCTCAGAAGCCAACAAGATCATCTGCGGCGCACCCCAAGGCTCCTCGCTCAGCCCAACCCTCTTCAATATCTACATGAGCTCCCTCGCTGTCATCGCACGCAAACACAACATCAACATCATCTCTTACACCGACGACACCCAACTGATACTCTCCCTCACCAAAGACCCAGCCACAGCCAAAACCAACCTCCAGGACGGAATGAAAGACGTCGCAGAATGGATGAAGCTCAGTCGCCTGAAACTGAACTCAGACAAGGCGGAGGTCCTTATCCTCGGACAATCCCCATCGGCCTGGGACGACACCTGGTGGCCCACAGCACTGGGCTCCACACCAACACCCACGGACCACGCACGCAACCTGGGATTCATCCTGAACTCCTCCCTCACGATGACCAAGCAAGTCAACGCCATCTAATCATCTTGCTTCAACACCCTGCGCATGCTCCGAAAAATCTTCTGGTGGATCCCCACCAAAACCAGAAAGACCGTCACCCAAGCCCTCATTACCAGCCGACTAGACTACGGAAACGCCCTATACGAAGGAACCACAGCCAAACTTCAGAAACGACTACAGCGCATACAGAACGCCTCCGCACGACTCATCCTCGACATCCCCCGCCACAGCCACATATCCGCCCACCTGAGAAACCTGCACTGGCTCCCCATCAACAAGAGGATCACGTTCAGGCTCCTCATCCACACACACAAAGCGCTCCACGACAAAGGCCCCGAATACCTCAACAGCCGCCTCTCGTTCTATACCCCCACCCGCCAGCTCTGCTACGCCAACCTCGACCTTCGCCACCGTCCCACGAATCCGCAGAACCACCACCAGAGGAAGATCGTTTTCCTACCTGGCAGCCAAAACATTGAACTCCCTCCCGGCACACCTACGACTGACCCAGGACCATCTCACCTTCAGGAGACACCTCAAGACCTGGCTATTCGAGCAGTTAGTGACCCCCCTCCCCCCTTCAGCGCCTTGAGACCCTCACGGGTGAGTAGCGTGCTCTATAAATGTATTGATTGATTGATTGACAATCACGTATTCATAAGATCCCTGGTACATCAGTAGTAACCATCAAGGTCCTGCACACTTTTGGGAGGGGAGGTGCTAGCCGTCGTCTTTATGGCTATACGTAGGCACATGCCTTTGTTTAGCCCCTGCATAGACGAGCCAAAAGATAATAAGGTGCAGATAATGAATCATTATGCTCAGATATGCAACGGCAACCCGACTTACATAGTTTAAATGGCAGTTAGTAGTATTGTATGTTTCAGTTTTGATTATATGCTTATTGGAGGTACAGGTCTTATTGGTATCCACGAGTGACTACCCACTGCGAAATGGCAATCTATATTATTTCCCTTATATTTCTGTTCAAGTCCGAACAACAGGTTATTGTTCTGTGTTAGGATAGAATGTACATCAGATATTGTAGTACTGGCCCCGATAAGATATGTACGGATCATGCTATGTATGGCCTTGTTTCTGATTCATAGACCATGAAGTAGCAGCACCGGCGAGTAATAGCACACTGAGATTTTTCCATATGTGTCCAACATAATGTATGTATCTGGCAGCAGGACTGCAGTGTTGGTTTTATGTTCTCATTGTTGACACTTGCACTATTGAATGTCACAGGGGTTATATAATTTTGCGGTGGGCAACAGAAAGTACTGTATAAAACTATGATGCCAGTTATGATAAAATCAGAAAATACCAATAAAGATATTTAAACAAAAATAAGCATATAATAAGGCCACCTTCACCAGGACCCGCAGATTATCACACCAAAAAGTTCTCAAACACCCTGGGAAGACCTGGAAAAAACATGTGTGGAAACGTCCATCGGTTACTAGCCGGGGGCGACACAAACTCTTTATATATAGACATTGATTGGACCGAACACATGCAAAGTGTGATACAGTACACACGTGCCACCTTATACCCAGAAAAGATAGTGTCATCAAACATCAAGGTCATCCTAATGTGTTCATCCTATAAGGCTCACTAAGGCACAAAATAAAACACACATTGTTAATCTGCGCCACCATAATCCCTAGAGTTATAAAAAAGCAAAGGGGGGAAAAGCAAGAGCTTACTCCATTTGTCCTCAGATACTTACTGTAATGTATTATGTATCAAAGAGCACACGGCTCATCACTTAAAGGTTAGTGTGCCCCAATACTCTGTAAACGTTCAAAGGTCTGCCTGGTTCCTAGCAGGGAGAAGAGCACACTGCTCATCACTTAAAGGTTAGTGCGCCCCAATACTCTGTAAACGTTCAAAGGTCTGCCTGGTTCCTAGCAGGGAGAAGAGCACACTGCTCATCACTTACAGGTTAGTGTGCCCCAATACTCAGTAAACGTTCAAAGGTCTGCCTGGTTCCTAGCAGGGAGAAGAGCACACTGCTCATCACTTAAAGGTTAGTGTGCCCCAATACTCTGTAAACGTTCAAAGGTCTGCCTGGCTCCTAGCAGGGAGAAGAGCACACTGCTCATCACCCAAAGGTTAGTGTGCCCCAATACTCTGTAAACGTTCAAAAGGTCTGCCTGGTTCCTAGCAGGGAGAAGAGCACACTGCTCATCACTTAAAGGTTAGTGTGCCCCAATACTCTGTAAACGTTCAAAGGTCTGCCTGGTTCCTAGCAGGGAGAAGATCACACTGCTCATCACTTAAAGGTTAGTGTGCCCCAATACTCTGTAAACGTTCAAAGGTCTGCCTGGTTCCTAGCAGGGAGAAGAGCACACTGCTCATCACTTAAAGGTTAGTGTGCCCCAATACTCTGTAAACGTTCAAAGGTCTGCCTGGTTCCTAGCAGGGAGAAGAGCACACTGCTCACCACTTAAAGGTTAGTGTGCCCCAATACTCTGTAAACGTTCAAAGGTCTGCCTGGTTCCTAGCAGGGAGAAGAGCACACTGCTCATCACTTAAAGGTTAGTGTGCCCCAATACTCTGTAAACGTTCAAAGGTCTGCCTGGTTCCGAGCAGGGAGAAGAGCACACTGCTCATCACTTAAAGGTTAGTGTGCCCCAATACTCTGTAAACGTTCAAAGGTCTGCCTGGTTCCTAGCAGGGTGAAGAGCACACTGCTCATCACTTAAAGGTTAGTGTGCCCCAATACTCTGTAAACGTTCAAAGGTCTGCCTGGTTCCTAGCAGGGAGAAGAGCACACTGCTCATCACTTAAAGGTTAGTGTGCCCCAATACTCTGTAAATGTTCAACGGTCTGCCTGGTTCCGAGCAGGGAGAAGAGCACACTGCTCATCACTTAAAGGTTAGTGTGCCCCAATACTCTGTAAACGTTCAAAGGTCTGCCTGGTTCCTAGCAGGGAGAAGAGCACACTGCTCATCACTTAAAGGTTAGTGTGCCCCAATACTTTGTAAACGTTCAAAGGTCTGCCTGGTTCCTAGCAGGGAGAAGAGCACACTGCTCATCACTTAAAGGTTAGTGTGCCCCAATACTCTGTAAACGTTCAAAAGGTCTGCCTGGTTCCTAGCAGGGAGAAGAGCACACTGCTCATCACTTAAAGGTTAGTGTGCCCCAATACTCTGTAAACGTTCAAAGGTCTGCCTGGTTCCTAGCAGGGAGAAGAGCGCACTGCTCATCACTTAAAGGTTAGTGTGCCCCAATACTCTGTAAACGTTCAAAGGTCTGCCTGGTTCCTAGCAGGGAGAAGAGCACACTGCTCATCACTTAAAGGTTAGTGTGCCTCAATACTCTGTAAACGTTCAAAGGTCTGCCTGGTTCCTAGCAGGGAGAAGAGCGCACTGCTCATCACTTAAAGGTTAGTGTGCCCCAATACTCTGTAAACGTTCAAAGGTCTGCCTGGTTCCTAGCAGGGAGAAGAGCACACTGCTCATCACTTAAAGGTTAGTGTGCCCCAATACTCTGTAAACGTTCTAAGGTCTGCCTGGTTCCTAGCAGGGAGAAGAGCACACTGCTCATCACTTAAAGATTAGTGTGCCCCAATACTTTGTAAACGTTCAAAGGTCTGCCTGGTTCCTAGCAGGGAGAAGAGCACACTGCTCATCACTTACAGGTTAGTGTGCCCCAATACTCTGGAAACGTTCAAAGGTCTGCCTGGTTCCTAGCAGGGAGAAGAGCGCACTGCTCATCACTTAAAGGTTAGTGTGCCCCAATACTCTGTAAACGTTCAAAGGTCTGCCTGGTTCCTAGCAGGGAGAAGAGCACACTGCTCATCACTTAAAGGTTAGTGTGCCCCAATACTCTGTAAACGTTCAAAGGTCTGCCTGGTTCCTAGCAGGGAGAAGAGCACACTGCTCATCACTTAAAGGTTAGTGTGCCCCAATACTCTGTAAACGTTCAAAGGTCTGCCTGGTTCCTAGCAGGGAGAAGAGCACACTGCTCATCACTTAAAGGTTAGTGTGCTCCAATACTCTGTAAACGTTCAAAGGTCTGCCTGGTTCCTAGCAGGGAGAAGAGCACACTGCTCATCACTTAAAGGTTAGTGTGCCCCAATACTCTGTAAACGTTCAAAGGTCTGCCTGGTTCCTAGCAGGGAGAAGAGCACACTGCTCATCACTTAAAGGTTAGTGTGCCCCAATACTCTGTAAACGTTCAAAAGGTCTGCCTGGTTCCGAGCAGGGAGAAGAGCACACTGCTCATCACTTAAAGGTTAGTGTGCCCCAATACTCTGTAAACGTTCAAAAGGTCTGCCTGGCTCCTAGCAGGGAGAAGAGCACACTGCTCATCACTTAAAGGTTAGTGTGCCCCAATACTCTGTAAACGTTCAAAGGTCTGCCTGGTTCCTAGCAGGGAGAAGAGCACACTGCTCATCACTTAAAGGTTAGTGTGCCCCAATACTCTGTAAACGTTCAAAGGTCTGCCTGGTTCCTAGCAGGGAGAAGAGCACACTGCTCATCACTTAAAGGTTAGTGTGCCCCAATACTCTGTAAACGTTCAAAGGTCTGCCTGGTTCCTAGCAGGGAGAAGAGCACACTGCTCATCACTTAAAGGTTAGTGTGCCCCAATACTCTGTAAACGTTCAAAGGTCTGACTGGTTCCTAGCAGGGAGAAGAGCACACTGCTCATCACTTAAAGGTTAGTGTGCCCCAATACTCTGTAAACGTTCAAAAGGTCTGCCTGGCTCCTAGCAGGGAGAAGAGCACACTGCTCATCACTTAAAGGTTAGTGTGCCCCAATACTCTGTAAACGTTCAAAAGGTCTGCCTGGCTCCTAGCAGGGAGAAGAGCACACTGCTCATCACTTAAAGGTTAGTGTGCCCCAATACTCTGTAAACGTTCAAAGGTCTGCCTGGTTCCTAGCAGGGAGAAGAGCACACTGCTCATCACTTAAAGGTTAGTGTGCTCCAATACTCTGTAAACGTTCAAAGGTCTGCCTGGTTCCTAGCAGGGAGAAGAGCACACTGCTCATCACTTAAAGGTTAGTGTGCCCCAATACTCTGTAAACGTTCAAAGGTCTGCCTGGTTCCTAGCAGGGAGAAGAGCACACTGCTCATCACTTAAAGGTTAGTGTGCCCCAATACTCTGTAAACGTTCAAAGGTCTGCCTGGTTCCTAGCAGGGAGAAGAGCACACTGCTCATCACTTAAAGGTTAGTGTGCCCCAATACTCTGTAAACGTTCAAAGGTCTGCCTGGTTCCTAGCAGGGAGAAGAGCACACTGCTCATCACTTAAAGGTTAGTGTGCCCCAATACTCTGTAAACGTTCAAAGGTCTGCCTGGTTCCTAGAAGGGAGAAGAGCACACTGCTCATCACTTAAAGGTTAGTGTGCCCCGATACTCTGTAAACGTTCAAAGGTCTGCCTGGTTCCTAGCAGGGAGAAGAGCACACTGCTCATCACTTAAAGGTTAGTGTGCCCCAATACTCTGTAAACGTTCAAAGGTCTGCCTGGTTCCTAGCAGGGAGGAGAGCACACTGCTCATCACTTAAAGGTTAGTGTGCCCCAATACTCTGTAAACGTTCAAAGGTCTGCCTGGCTCCTAGCAGGGAGAAGAGCACACTGCTCATCACTTAAAGGTTAGTGTGCCCCAATACTCTGTAAACGTTCAAAGGTCTGCCTGGCTCCTAGCAGGGAGAAGAGCACACTGCTCATCACTTAAAGGTTAGTGTGCCCCAATACTCTGTAAACGTACAAAGGTCTGCTTGGTTCCTAGCTAGGAGAAGAGCACACTGCTCATCACTTAAAGGTTAGTGTGCCCCAATACTCTGTAAACGTTCAAAGGTCTGCCTGGTTCCTAGCAGGGAGAAGAGCACACTGCTCATCACTTAAAGGTTAGTGTGCCCCAATACTCTGTAAACGTTCAAAGGTCTGCCTAGTTCCTAGCAGGGAGAAGAGCACACTGCTCATCACTTAAAGGTTAGTGTGCCCCAATACTCTGTAAACGTTCAAAGGTCTGCCTGGTTCCTAGCAGGGAGAAGAGCACACTGCTCATCACTTACAGGTTAGTGTGCCCCAATACTCTGTAAACGTTCAAAGGTCTGCCTGGTTCCTAGCAGGGAGAAGAGCACACTGCTCATCACTTACAGGTTAGTGTGCCCCAATACTCTGTAAACGTTCAAAGGTCTGCCTGGTTCCTAGCAGGGAGAAGAGCACACTGCTCATCACTTAAAGGTTAGTGTGCCCCAATACTCTGTAAACGTTCAAAGGTCTGCCTGGTTCCTAGCAGGGAGAAGAGCACACTGCTCATCACTTAAAGGTTAGTGTGCCCCAATACTCTGTAAACGTTCAAAGGTCTGCCTGGCTCCTAGCAGGGAGAAGAGCACACTGCTCATCACTTAAAGGTTAGTGTGCCCCAATACTCTGTAAACGTTCAAAGGTCTGCCTGGTTCCTAGCAGGGAGAAGAGCACACTGCTCATCACTTAAAGGTTAGTGTGCCCCAATACTCTGTAAACGTTCAATGGTCTGCCTGGTTCCTAGCAGGGAGAAGAGCACACTGCTCATCACTTAAAGGTTAGTGTGCCCCAATACTCTGTAAACGTTCAATGGTCTGCCTGGTTCCTAGCAGGGAGAAGAGCACACTGCTCATCACTTAAAGGTTAGTGTGCCCCAATACTCTGTAAACGTTCAAAGGTCTGCCTGGTTCCTAGCAGGGAGAAGAGCACACTGCTCATCACTTAAAGGTTAGTGAGCCCCAATACTCAGTAAATGTTCAAAAGGTCTGCCTGGTTCCTAGCAGGGAGAAGAGCACACTGCTCATCACTTAAAGGTTAGTGTGCTCCAATACTCTGTAAACGTTCAAAGGTCTGCCTGGTTCCTAGCAGGGAGAAGAGCACACTGCTCATCACTTAAAGGTTAGTGAGCCCCAATACTCTGTAAACGTTCAAAGGTCTGCCTGGTTCCTAAAAGGGAGAAGAGCACACTGCTCATCAGTTAAAGGTTAGTGTGCCCCAATACTCTGTAAACGTTCAAAGGTCTGCCTGGATCCTAGCAGGGAGAAGAGCACACTGCTCATCACTTAAAGGTTAGTGTGCCTCAATACTCTGTAAACGTTCAAAGGTCTGCCTGGTTCCTAAAAGGGAGAAGAGCACACTGCTCATCACTTAAAGGTTAGTGTGCCCCAATACTCTGTAAACGTTCAAAGGTCTGCCTGGTTCCTAGCAGGGAGAAGAGCACACTGCTCATCACTTACAGTTTAGTGTGCCCCAATACTCTGTAAACGTTCAAAGGTCTGCCTGGCTCCTAGCAGGGAGAAGAGCACACTGCTCATCACTTAAAGGTTAGTGTGCCCCAATACTCTGTAAACGTTCAAAGATCTGCCTGGTTCCTAGCAGGGAGAAGAGCACACTGCTCATCACTTAAAGGTTAGTGTGCCCCAATACTCTGTAAACGTTCAATGGTCTGCCTGGTTCCTAGCAGGGAGAAGAGCACACTGCTCATCACTTAAAGGTTAGTGAGCCCCAATACTAAGTATATGTTCAAAAGGTCTGCCTGGTTCCTAGCAGGGAGAAGAGCACACTGCTCATCACTTAAAGGTTAGTGTGCTCCAATACTCTGTAAACGTTCAAAGGTCTGCCTGGTTCCTAGCAGGGAGAAGAGCACACTGCTCATCACTTAAAGGTTAGTGTGCCCCAATACTCTGTAAACGTTCAAAGGTCTGCCTGGTTCCTAGCAGGGAGAAGAGCACACTGCTCATCACTTAAAGGTTAGTGTGCCCCAATACTCTGTAAACGTTCAAAGGTCTGCCTGGTTCCTAGCAGGGAGAAGAGCACACTGCTCATCACTTAAAGGTTAGTGTGCCCCAATACTCTGTAAACGTTCAAAGGTCTGCCTGGTTCCTAGCAGGGAGAAGAGCACACTGCTCATCACTTAAAGGTAAGTGTGCCCCAATACTCTGTAAACGTTCAAAGGTCTGCCTGGTTCCTAGCAGGGAGAAGAGCACACTGCTCATCACTTAAAGGTTAGTGTGCCCCAATACTCTGTAAACGTTCAAAGGTCTGCCTGGCTCCTAGCAGGGAGAAGAGCACACTGCTCATCACTTAAAGGTTAGTGTGCTCCAATACTCTGTAAACGTTCAAAGGTCTGCCTGGTTCCTAGCAGGGAGAAGAGCACACTGCTCATCACTTAAAGGTTAGTGTGCTCCAATACTCTGTAAACGTTCAAAGGTCTGCCTGGTTCCTAGCAGGGAGAAGAGCACACTGCTCATCACTTAAAGGTTAGTGTGCCCCAATACTCTGTAAACGTTCAAAGGTCTGCCTGGTTCCTATCAGGGAGAAGAGCACACTGCTCATCACTTAAAGGTTAGTGTGCCCCAATACTCTGTAAACGTTCAATGGTCTGCCTGGTTCCTAGCAGGGAGAAGAGCACACTGCTCATCACTTAAAGGTTAGTGAGCCCCAATACTAAGTATATGTTCAAAAGGTCTGCCTGGTTCCTAGCAGGGAGAAGAGCACACTGCTCATCACTTAAAGGTTAGTGCGGCCCAATACTCTGTAAACGTTCAAAAGGTCTGCCTGGTTCCTAGCAGGGAGAAGAGCACACTGCTCATCACTTAAAGGTTAGTGTGCTCCAATACTCTGTAAACGTTCAAAGGTCTGCCTGGTTCCTAGCAGGGAGAAGAGCACACTGCTCATCACTTAAAGGTTAGTGTGCCCCAATACTCTGTAAACGTTCAAAGGTCTGCCTGGTTCCTAGCAGGGAGAAGAGCACACTGCTCATCACTTAAAGGTTAGTGTGCCCCAATACTCTGTAAACGTTCAAAGGTCTGCCTGGTTCCTAGCAGGGAGAGGAGCACACTGCTCATCACTTAAAGGTTAGTGTGCCCCAATACTCTGTAAACGTTCAAAGGTCTGCCTGGTTCCTAGCAGGGAGAAGAGCACACTGCTCATCACTTAAAGGTTAGTGTGCCCCCATACTCTGTAAACGTTCAAAGGTCTGCCTGGTTCCTAGCAGGGAGAAGAGCACACTGCTCATCACTTAAAGGTTAGTGAGCCCCAATACTCAGTAAATGTTCAAAAGGTCTGCCTGGTTCCTAGCAGGGAGAAGAGCACACTGCTCATCACTTAAAGGTTAGTGTGCTCCAATACTCTGTAAACGTTCAAAGGTCTGCCTGGTTCCTAGCAGGGAGAAGAGCACACTGCTCATCACTTAAAGGTTAGTGAGCCCCAATACTCTGTAAACGTTCAAAGGTCTGCCTGGTTCCTAAAAGGGAGAAGAGCACACTGCTCATCACTTAAAGGTTAGTGTGCCCCAATACTCTGTAAACGTTCAAAGGTCTGCCTGGCTCCTAGCAGGGAGAAGAGCACACTGCTCATCACTTAAAGGTTAGTGTGCCCCAATACTCTGTAAACGTTCAAAAGGTCTGCCTGGTTCCTAGCAGGGAGAAGAGCACACTGCTCATCACTTAAAGGTTAGTGTGCCTCAATACTCTGTAAACGTTCAAAGGTCTGCCTGGTTCCTAAAAGGGAGAAGAGCACACTGCTCATCACTTAAAGGTTAGTGTGCCCCAATACTCTGTAAACGTTCAAAGGTCTGCCTGGTTCCTAGCAGGGAGAAGAGCACACTGCTCATCACTTACAGTTTAGTGTGCCCCAATACTCTGTAAACGTTCAAAGGTCTGCCTGGCTCCTAGCAGGGAGAAGAGCACACTGCTCATCACTTAAAGGTTAGTGTGCCCCAATACTCTGTAAACGTTCAAAGATCTGCCTGGTTCCTAGCAGGGAGAAGAGCACACTGCTCATCACTTAAAGGTTAGTGTGCCCCAATACTCTGTAAACGTTCAATGGTCTGCCTGGTTCCTAGCAGGGAGAAGAGCACACTGCTCATCACTTAAAGGTTAGTGAGCCCCAATACTAAGTATATGTTCAAAAGGTCTGCCTGGTTCCTAGCAGGGAGAAGAGCACACTGCTCATCACTTAAAGGTTAGTGTGCTCCAATACTCTGTAAACGTTCAAAGGTCTGCCTGGTTCCTAGCAGGGAGAAGAGCACACTGCTCATCACTTAAAGGTTAGTGTGCCCCAATACTCTGTAAACGTTCAAAGGTCTGCCTGGTTCCTAGCAGGGAGAAGAGCACACTGCTCATCACTTAAAGGTTAGTGTGCCCCAATACTCTGTAAACGTTCAAAGGTCTGCCTGGTTCCTAGCAGGGAGAAGAGCACACTGCTCATCACTTAAAGGTTAGTGTGCCCCAATACTCTGTAAACGTTCAAAGGTCTGCCTGGTTCCTAGCAGGGAGAAGAGCACACTGCTCATCACTTAAAGGTTAGTGTGCCCCAATACTCTGTAAACGTTCAAAGGTCTGCCTGGTTCCTAGCAGGGAGAAGAGCACACTGCTCATCACTTAAAGGTTAGTGTGCCCCAATACTCTGTAAACGTTCAAAGGTCTGCCTGGTTCCTAGCAGGGAGAAGAGCACACTGCTCATCACTTAAAGGTTAGTGTGCCCCAATACTCTGTAAACGTTCAAAGGTCTGCCTGGTTCCTAGCAGGGAGAAGAGCACACTGCTCATCACTTAAAGGTTAGTGTGCCCCAATACTCTGTAAACGTTCAAAGGTCTGCCTGGTTCCTAGCAGGGAGAAGAGCACACTGCTCATCACTTAAAGGTTAGTGTGCCCCAATACTCTGTAAACGTTCAAAGGTCTGCCTGGTTCCTATCAGGGAGAAGAGCACACTGCTCATCACTTAAAGGTTAGTGTGCCCCAATACTCTGTAAACGTTCAATGGTCTGCCTGGTTCCTAGCAGGGAGAAGAGCACACTGCTCATCACTTAAAGGTTAGTGTGCCCCAATACTCTGTAAACGTTCAAAGGTCTGCCTGGTTCCTAGCAGGGAGAAGAGCACACTGCTCATCACTTAAAGGTTAGTGTGCCCCAATACTCTGTAAACGTTCAATGGTCTGCCTGGTTCCTAGCAGGGAGAAGAGCACACTGCTCATCACTTAAAGGTTAGTGAGCCCCAATACTAAGTATATGTTCAAAAGGTCTGCCTGGTTCCTAGCAGGGAGAAGAGCACACTGCTCATCACTTAAAGGTTAGTGCGGCCCAATACTCTGTAAACGTTCAAAAGGTCTGCCTGGTTCCTAGCAGGGAGAAGAGCACACTGCTCATCACTTAAAGGTTAGTGTGCTCCAATACTCTGTAAACGTTCAAAGGTCTGCCTGGTTCCTAGCAGGGAGAAGAGCACACTGCTCATCACTTAAAGGTTAGTGTGCCCCAATACTCTGTAAACGTTCAAAGGTCTGCCTGGTCCCTAGCAGGGAGAAGAGCACACTGCTCATCACTTAAAGGTTAGTGTGCCCCAATACTCTGTAAACGTTCAAAGGTCTGCCTGGTTCCTAGCAGGGAGAAGAGCACACTGCTCATCACTTAAAGGTTAGTGTGCCCCAATACTCTGTAAACGTACAAAGGTCTGCTTGGTTCCTAGCTAGGAGAAGAGCACACTGCTCATCACTTAAAGGTTAGTGTGCCCCAATACTCTGTAAACGTTCAAAGGTCTGCCTGGTTCCTAGCAGGGAGAAGAGCACACTGCTCATCACTTAAAGGTTAGTGTGCCCCAATGCTCTGTAAACGTTCAAAGGTCTGCCTGGTTCCTAGCAGGGAGAAGAGCACATTGCTCATCACTTAAAGGTTAGTGTGCCCCAATACTCTGTAAACGTTCAAAGGTCTGCCTGGTTCCTAGCAGGGAGAAGAGCACACTGCTCATCACTTAAAGGTTAGTGTGCCCCAATACTCTGTAAACGTTCAAAGGTCTGCTTGGTTCCTAGCAGGGAGAAGAGCACACTGCTCATCACTTAAAGGTTAGTGTGCCCCAATACTCTGTTAACGTTCAAAGGTCTGCCTGGTTCCTAGCAGGGAGAAGAGCACACTGCTCATCACTTAAAGGTTAGTGTGCCCCAATACTCTGTAAACGTTCAAAGGTCTGCCTGGTTCCTAGCAGGGAGAAGAGCACACTGCTCATCACTTAAAGGTTAGTGTGCCCCAATACTCTGTAAACGTTCAAAGGTCTGCCTGGTTCCTAGCAGGGAGAAGAGCACACTGCTCATCACTTAAAGGTTAGTGTGCCCCAATACTCTGTAAACGTTCAACAGTCTGCCTGGTTCCTAGCAGGGAGAAGAGCGCACGGCTCATCACTTAAAGGT
The DNA here is from genome assembly GCF_964261635.1 of Lissotriton helveticus. Lineage (NCBI taxonomy): Eukaryota > Metazoa > Chordata > Amphibia > Caudata > Salamandridae > Lissotriton > Lissotriton helveticus. The sequence continues at coordinate 1,872,208 of NW_027611670.1, read as the reverse complement.
TAGTGTGCCCCAATACTCTGTAAACGTTCAAAAGGTCTGCCTGGTTCCTAGCAGGTAGAAGAGCACACTGCTCATCACTTAAAGGTTAGTGTGCCCCAATACTCTGTAAACGTTCAAAGGTCTGCCTGGTTCCTAGCAGGGAGAAGAGCACACTGCTCATCACTTAAAGGTTAGTGCGCCCCAATACTCTGTAAACGGTCAAAGGTCTGCCTAGTTCCTAGCAGGGAGAAGAGCGCACTGCTCATCACTTAAAGGTTAGTGTGCCCCAATACTCTGTAAACGTTCAAAGGTCTGCCTGGTTCCTAGCAGGGAGAAGAGCATACTGCTCATCACTTAAAGGTTAGTGTGCCCCCATACTCTGTAAACGTTCAAAAGGTCTGCCTGGTTTCTAGCAGGGAGAAGGAGGTGATCTATTACGGTCAGATAATTTTAAAACAAGAGACCTTATAACCCATCTCACCCTTCAATAGACAGCTTTCTTACCAACAATATTATATTTCTTTTCCTATAGTTCCTTTGACATGAATGTGGCATCTACGGAACACCCTGTCGTACCATCGGGTTTCCGCCTAGAAAACGACAACTTGTCCGAGGATTTTATTAGACTAAGGCATCCTTTTATAGAGTGGTTAAAAGGATTCCCATTTAAGGACTTAGGGCAGGACAAAATACCTTGAATAAATGGAGGTACTCCCAACAGGAAGATCTTCTAAGAATAGCGTTTCTGTGTACACACACAGCCGGAGGTCCAGAATCTTGGCTCCTTTTGTAACTTAGTTTTGATACTGTCAAAGAAAATAAAAATAAAAGAGAAGGAAAGTAATATCTAACCAAGCTTGGGACCCAGTCGCATACCAAAATACACTAAGATCTAGGACTCAGGCATTGAAATGTAAACCAGCCCTTCAGATATTCCTATATGTCTACTACTCCTATAGCAAAACTGAATCAATAATAATGTTTGTCATCCCACTGTCTCAAACTGCATAGTGGTTAACACATCCAGCGGGTATGTCGTAGACTGGTTACCCATATTAAACCACCAAATAGGTGGCAGTGTTTGATGACATCCTCAAGACTCTCGTATGTTTCTTATACGGAACATGTCCCACGGGTTTTAAAAGGCAAGCTAGTAATATCTGCCCTCCATGCCGGTAGTGATTTGTAACAGTTTACTATCCTCCGCTAGACTGTACATATGGGCTGGACTCCCATAGATTTTGCCCCTGTCGTACCGCTTCCCATTTTTTATTCATACAACACATTTGTCTGTTCTACCTCTGACTGCCCCCACCTTACACGGAGCATTCATGAAACCCCCTAAAAAATGCGATACCGAAACTGACTGGATAACCCACGTCCCAAACTCACCTTCAACAACGACATGTGTCTCATCCTAAATAGCGTGGCAGATCTGGGGTCTGAAGGAGGCAGATTTGGGGTCTGAGGGTGGCAGATCTGGGGTCTGGGGGCAGATCTGGGTTCTGAGGGGGCAGATCTGGAGTCTGAAGGGGGCAGATCTGGAGTCTGAAGGGGGGCAGATCTGGGTTCTGAGGGGGGAGGCAGATCTGGAGTCTGAGGGGGCAGATCTGGGGTCTGAGGGGCAAATCTGGAGTCTGGGGGGCAGATCTGGGGTCTGAGGGGGCAGATCTGGGTTCTGAAGGGGGCAGATCTGGGGTCTGGGGGGGGCAGATCTGGGTTCTGATGGGGGAGGCAGATCTGGAGTCTGAGGGGGGCAGATCTGGGGTCTGAGGGGCAAATCTGGAGTCTGGGTGGCAGGGGGAGATCTGGGGGGGCAGTTCTGGGGAGTCTGTGGGGTCTGAAGATGAAGGTAACTGCCCAGACAGACAGGGCTCCTTCCTCCTCTGCAGCAGGCTGCACACACCAGGAGAGCCGGAAGGGATGTCAGCAGCGCTGCTGGTGCTGTCTCTGCCGCCGCTGACCTCCTGAATGTCATGTATGTTCCTTTGCAGAAGTTTTAAAAAATGAACACATTGCTGGTATTTCACTGAGGGGGGGGGCAGAGCTGGCATGAGGGGCTGAATCTGAGACTCCTCAAGAGCACACCAGGCAAGGGTGAGGCCTGTCCTTGGACGGTGAGTGTCTTAAAAACACCCATGTCTTTGTCTTTACAGGCGCCAGTGCTTGTTTCCCTGCCGGTGCCTGGAGGCGGCGGTTCCGTCAGCGGCCACCAGAGGGCGCACCTCTCCTGCAAATGAACCCACCTGAGCTGCACTTGGGATGGGAGAAGAAGAGTTTCCTCTTCTGGGTCAGCTGTGGCAGAGACAGCACCAGCAGCGGTGCTGACATCACTTCCGGCCTCTCCTTGTGTGTTCAGCCTGCTGCAGAGGAGGAAGGAGCCCTGTCTGGTGGGCAGTTACCTTCATCTTCATACCCCAACAGACCCCCCAGAACTGCCCCCCCCCCAGATCTCCACCTGCCCCTCAGACCCCAGATTTGCCCCTCAGGCGTCAGATCTGCCCCCCTCAGACCCCAGATCTGCCCGTTCTCAGACCCCAGATCTGCCCCCCTCAGATCCCAGATCGGTCCCCCCTCAGTCCCCAGATCTGCCCCCCTCAGACCCCAGATCTCCCCCTGCGCTTCAGACCCCAGATCTCCCCCTGCGCTTCAGATCCCAGATCAGCTCCCTTCAGACCCCAGATCTGCCCCTCCCTCAGACCCCAGATCTGCCCCCTCAGACCCCAGATCTGCCCCCCTCAGACCCCAGATCTGCCCCCCAGATCCCAGATCTGCCCCCTTCAGACCCCAGATCTGACCCTGCCCCCCTCAGACCCCAGATCTGCCCCCTCAGACCCCAAATCTGCCCCCCTCAGACCCCAGATCTGCCCCCGATGTGCCCCCCTCAGACCCCAGATCTGCCCCTCAGACCCCAAATCTGCCTCCCTCAGACCCCAGATCTGCCCCCCTCAGACCCCAGATCTGCCCCCCTCACACCCCAGATCTGCCCCTCAGACCCCAAATCTGCCTCCTTCAGACCCCAGATCTGCCACGCTATTTTGGATGAGACACAAGTCGTTGTTGAAGGTGAGTTTTTGAAGTGTGTTATCCAGTCAGTTTCGGTATCGCATTTTTTAGGGGGTTTCATGAATGCTCCGTGTAAGGTGGGGGCAGTCAGAGGTAAAACAGACAAATATGTTGTATGAATAAAAAATGGGAAGCGGTACGACAGGGGCAAAATCTATGGGAGTCCAGCCCATATGTACAGTCTAGCGGAGGATAGTAAACTGTCACACATCACTACCGGCATGGAGGGCAGATATTACTAGCTTGCCTTTTAAAACCCGTGGGACATGTTCCGTATAAGAAACATACTAGAGTCTTGAGGATGTTATCAAACACTGCCACCTATTTGGTGGTTTAATATGGGTAACCAGTCTACGACATACCCGCTGGATGTGTTAACCACTATGCAGTTTGAGACAGTGGGATGACAAACATTATTATTGATTCAGTTTTGCTATAGGAGTAGTAGACATATAGGAATATCTGAAGGGCTGGTTTACATTTCAATGCCTGAGTCCCAGATCTTAGTGTATTTTGGCATGGCTGTTGGTTTAAAATGCGACTGGGTCCCAAGCTTGGTTAGATATTACTTTCCTTTTTTTTATTTTTATTTTCTTTGACAGTATCAAAACTAAGTTACAAAAGGAGCCAAGATTCTGGACCTCCGGCTGTGTGTGTACACAGAGACGCTATTCTTAGAAGATCTTCCTGTTGGGAGTACCTCCATTTATTCAAGGTATTTTGTCCTGCCCGAAGTCCTTAAATGAGAATCCTTTAACCACTGTATAAAAGGATGCCTTAGTCTAATAACATCCTTGGAAAAATTGTCGATTTCTAGGCGGAAACCCGATGGTACGACAGGGTGTTCCTGGGTGCCAAACTCATATCAAAGGACCTATGGGAAAAGAAATATAATATTGTTGGTAAGAAAGCTGTCTATTGATGGGTGAGATGGGTTATAAGGTCTCTTGTTTTAAAATTATCTGACCGTAATAGATCACCTCATTCTCCCTGCTAGGAACCAGGCAGACCTTTGAACGTTTACAGAGTATTGGGGCACACTAACCTTTAAGTGATGAGCAGTGTGCTCTTCTCCCTGCTCGGAACCAGGCAGACCTTTGAACGTTTACAGAGTATTGGGGCACACTAACCTTTAAGTGATGAGCAGTGTGCTCTTCTCCCTGCTAGGAACCAGGCAGACCTTTGAACGTTTACAGAGTATTGGGGCACACTAACCTTTAAGTGATGAGCAGTGTGCTCTTCTCCCTGCTAGGAACCAGGCAGACCTTTGAACGTTTACAGAGTATTGGGGCACACTAACCTTTAAGTGATGAGCAGTGTGCTCTTCTCCCTGCTAGGAACCAGGCAGACCTTTTGAACATTTACAGAGTATTGGGGCACACTAACCTTTAAGTGATGAGCCGTGTGCTCTTTGATACATAATACATTACAGTGAGTATCTGAGGACAAATGGAGTAAGCTCTTGGTTCCCCCCCCTTTGCTTTTTTATAACTCTAGGGATTATGGTGGCACGGATTAACAATGTGTGTTTTATTTTGTGCCTTAGTGAGCCTTATAGGATGAACACATTAGGATGACCTTGATGTTTGATGACACTATCTTTTCTGGGTATAAGGTGGCACGTGTGTACTGTATCACACTTTGCATGTGTTCGGTCCAATCAATGTCTATATATAAAGAGTTTGTGTCGCCCCGGGCTAGTAACCGATGGACTTTTCCATACATGTTTTTTCCAGGTCTTCCCAGGGTGTTTGAGAACTTTTTTTTTTTTTTTAAATTTTTTAGAACCTTTATTGTAAGAAAGCACACAGCTATTCAGCCTAACATCCCGGAGGCAAGGCATCAAAGTAGCAGAACGGTCATAGTGCCAAGCGAGTCATGTCAGAACAATGCAGGTTGTTTTTTATTTTTACACACAGAAACATAAACGAAAGCGCCCGAGGGCGCGGAAAAGGCAATGGAAGAAAAAAAGACCATGAGTCGGTAGGAGGCGGCAGAGGCTAGAGAAGTTGTAGAAAGAACTGAGGCAGAATGTAGCAAAAAGCGGGGGGGGGGTAGGAAGAACAGGAGAATCAGAACAAGAGTAACATAGCTGTTGTCAACGTCTATGGCGACAAGCGTTCATCCCGTGGCAGCGGTGCAGGTGGTAGGCACAAATCCCCTCTGTAGGCGTTCCAGGCTCCCCATACCTTGTTCCATGTCTGAGGCCGCCCCCTGGCAGTATACACAGTTTTTTCACGCAACATACACCAGTCCATGTTGGCCTTCCATTGTACCACCAGGGGGGCCACGTTCGAACCCCATCTCTGTGCTATGTCCCGTTTAGCGACCATATTGCCCAGTGTAGCCCATCGGGTCTGCGCCGCATCATAGTCATTAGGCTCCCAAACATTTAGGAGGCACCTACGCGCCTCCGCAGCTAACTCCACTACAGTCACCTCCCGCATCACTCTATGGACCCTCTCCCAGTAAGGGGCAATAACGGGACACTCCCACAATATATGCAGAAAGGTGGCAAGGGCTCCGCAGCCACGACGACAAAGGCCATCCGGCGAGAAGCCCATATGCACAAGCCTGGGGCCGGTGACATACACTCGGTGAAGGATTTTAAACTGGACCAGCCTCAGACGTGAGGAAATGGCTACCTCCTTAGGGGAGGACACAGCACTCTGCCAGTCCTCATCGTCCAGTTCCAGCCCATCGGCCACCCACTGCTCCCGCAAGCGCTGGAGGAGGTCCACCTGAACGTTTATCAGCTTTTTGTAGGACAGAGAGATGGCGCTATCCGGCATATGCCCGTCCAGCACCCTGTCCTCCAAAGGCGAGCTCTCGGGGATGTCACCCTCTTCCGGTCTGGCGGCGGCTATTGCGTGTTGCAGCTGGGCGTAGCGGAAGAACTCCGTTCCACTCAATTTATACTCCGCCTGCAGCTGTGGGAAAGTCTTGACCACCCCCCTGGAAAGCATGTCCTCAACCCTCGAGATGCCTATGAGGTCCCACTTCTCAAAGCCCTTGGTGTGCCAAAGCTTGCCCAAAATGTCGGAATCAAAGAGAGGGGTAAATCTCGTCAGTCTCCCCTGCCAGCCCTGTATCTTAGTGACCGTTCGCCACGTATGGACCGCCGCCTTGGTCGGGCCCGTGAGGTTCCGATCGAGGGATCTAGAATATAGGGCGCGATAGTAATTGCCTCCGTGTAAAAGCCAGCGGTCCATGGCATAGCCGGGGCTGTCCACGGGACCGTAAAAACCATGATTGATAGCGGTAAGTTGAGAGGCCCAGTAGTATCTCCGCACGTCTGGTAACGCAATGCCTCCGTCATACCATGGCATGGTAAGCTTCTGGACAGCGACACGAGGTCGTCCATCCCAAAGAAGGGCACGCTGCAGGCTCTCAACCTCCCTGAAGTAGCGGGCCGGGACAAGGTCCTGAGTATTCTGCAAGGCATACAGGAACCTGGGCAGGGACATCATTTTAAATAACGCCGCCCGGCCCAGCAACGAGAGAGGGAGCTTACGCCAACTCTCCACATCCCGCCGCAGTCGGTGGAGCGGGGGGAGCAAGTTGTGGTCGTACCTTGCCTTAGGGTTGTGTGAAATGTAAATCCCCAAGTACTTAAAGCCTTGTCCCGCCAGTTGTATGGTGCAACCTCTAGGGAGGCGCGGCGTGTCACCCTTGAGGATGTAAAGGGAGGATTTGGCCCAGTTAATAATCAGGCCGGAGTAGCGCCCAAACAGCCTAAGCACATCACACGGCACAATAAGCGACTTGCAAGGGGAGGTGAGGTAGAGCAGGATGTCGTCTGCGTACAGGGAGACCCTGTCCTCAAAGCCCGGGGACCAGGAGATCCCATGCAAGTCAGGGTGCGAGCGCAGCATCGCCGCGAGGGGTTCTAGAGCCAGCGCAAACAGGAGCGGAGACAAGGGACAGCCCTGTCTGGTGCCGCGTTGAAGCGCGAAGGGAGCAGACATGCGACCGTTAACCGTAACAGCAGCCAGGGGGCTGGCATAAAGGAGTTGCACCCAGCCCAGGAAACCCGGTCCAAATCCAAGTTTCGTCAACACTGCCCACAAATAATTCCATTCCAAGGAATCAAAGGCCATTGTGGCATCAAGGGAGGCCAGCACCGCCGGTTCCGTAATGGCGTGAACTCTGGCCATAACCCCGTGCAAGCGTCTCAGGTTAAGGGCAGTATTGCGGCGGGGTATAAAACCGGACTGGTCCGGGTGCACCAGGTCACTTATAACCCCGATCAATCGATTAGCCAACAGTTTGGCCAGGATCTTGGGTTCAGCATTGAGGAGAGAAATAGGGCGGTAGGACCTACAAACATCCCGCGGCTTGCCATCCTTGTGAATAACCACTATAGTGGCCAGTCGCTGGTCCAGGGGGAAGACACCATCCTCACGGGCACGGAGGAACATATCCTTCAGGTGAGGGGAGATCACGTCCGGCCGGATTTTGTATAGTTCAACCGGTATGCCATTGGGTCCGGTTGCTTTGCCTGCACGCAGTGCGCGGATCGCCAGGGCGATCTCGTCCGCAGTGATGTCCCGGTCAATGTCTACCCTGTCCTCCTCAGAGAGGCAAGGAAGGTCTATCGCCGAGAGGAATTCAGATGAGTCAGCCTCGGAGCGATCCGAACCGGAGGTATAGACACCCCGAAAATAATCAGCAAAAGACTCGGCGATGGCACTCGGATCAGTAACCACCACTCCGTCCTCACACAGGATCTCCGGGACCACCCGGCTTGCCATTTCCCGCCTGTCCAGCCAGGCCAGCAATTTACCAGCCTTGTCCCCGACATCATAGATGCGGCCTTGCTGCTCCTTCGCTAAGATCAGGGCGGCGTTCGTGGCGAGATCGTGGTACTCCGATTGTTTCAGAGAGAGTTCATGCAGGAGAGAGGGTTCGGGCTCGGGCCCCAGACGGGACTCGAGATCCAAGACCTCCTCCTCAACTTGCATGAGATCCGCATCACGAGTTCGTTTAGCCGCCGCGATGAGAGCCAGGGCTTCACCCCGCAACACCGTTTTGAAGGCCTCCCAAAGAGTGACCGCAGAGCCCACTGAGCCAGTATTTTCTGTAAAATATAGGCCGATGGCCTTGGCCAAAAGTGCTCGCGTGTTATGGTTGCGGAAATACCAGGGATTTATCGCTGCCGGGCGGCTGGACAAAAGGATACCGAAGTCAAATGAGATCCACAGCGGCGAGTGATCGGAAACGCCCCTCGCCAGAAAACGCGCCTCAGAGACGGCAGGCGATTGCGCCGCCAGGGTGAGGACATAATCCAGGCGGGACAGACTTCCATGGGCACCGGAGAGGAATGAAAACTGACGAAGCGCCGGATGCAATAGCCGCCAACAATCCACCAGACCCATAGAGTCAAGGAAGGTCGGCAGCCACGTTTGGGAACCCGGGAGGTCTCTCGGTGGCTGACGGTCTAGAGCGCCAGAGCAGACTGAGTTGAAATCACCCCCTAGGATCAACAGGCCCGAAGGCAGGGACAAAATGGCGCCACCAAGGTCCTGGAAGGTGCTAGATTGGAGGCCAGGGGGAACATAAACCGATAGCAGGGCCAGGGAACGCCCCTCCCACCTTCCCGCCACAGCTGCGTAACGTCCCCTATCATCTAGCAGGGTGACGTCTATCTCAAGAGGAAGGGACGCACGTACCAGGATGCCCGCCCCCCGGGAGCCCGAGGAGAACCCAGAGTGGGCGACCATTTTGTAACCCTTGCGATTCAGGGCCCTACAAGAGTTACCCACTAAGTGCGTTTCCTGCAGTAACACAATATCAGGCATGTTCCTTTTTATCAGCTGGAGCACCACCCCTCTCTTAACCCGATCACCTAATCCATTGACATTCCAGCTAAGCACTTTTAATTTCCTACCCCCCATCCCCGAACAACCCGCCCCACCCGACTCCATCCAACCCAAACGTCCATTGTACAGTAAAACATACAGTCCATTGCCTCAAGGAAGAAAAAGAGATAGAACAAACAATCAACAAAACTCGCAAAGTTGCACCCCCCACCCTGCACCCCTGCATGTGACTAAAAAGCCCCCCCAACCAGCAGTGTGCCTGTCGCCCCATAACTACTCTACAAAAAGACACCCAGAGGAGTAAGGAATCTCCGCGAACACCTCCCGCCACCCTCCATGTACTAACAGGAAAGATAGTACGGCATCTAAAAGCAACATTAGATAGCCACTGAGGCAAGCAAGAGAATCAATTAGTCACCCATTACAGAACCAAGTCTCATAGGTCCGAGCCGCCAGCAGCGCCACCCTCATGGTCCTCCTGTGCTTCTCGGCGCGGTGGTAGAGTGTCCAGCCAGTCACTGACGTTCTCAGCAAAGTCAAAGAACAGGGCACGGCCCTCGTATTCGATCCGGAGCTTAGCAGGGAACATCATAGAGTACTTGAGGCCTAGGTCCCGTAGTCGTCGCTTCACCCCAGAATAGCTTTGGCGCTGTCGCTGAACCGTCCTGGTGAAATCTGGGTAGAAATGGACATCAGCGTTTTGAAATTTAAGTGGTCCATGTCGCCTGGAAGCCTGCAGGACAGCATCCCTGTCGCGGAAGTTAAGCAGCCGGGCCACGATGGGTCTAGGTGCCACGCCAGTCTTCGGCGGGCCACCCGGTACCCGGTGGGCACGCTCCACCGAGAAAAAGTTGCTGAGGCCAGGCGGGGCCAGATGAGTCTTGATCAGTTCTTCAACGAGGAGGTCCGTCGCCGCCTCCTCCGAACCCTCCGGTACGCCGACAATGCGGACGTTCTGCCGCCTGGCCCGGCTTTCGAAATCATCCAGCCGCCTCGCGAAGTGCTCCGCTGTCCTCTGCAGGTTCCGGACCTCCGTTTGCAAATCCGAAACGTCTTCCGTAAGACTGGCCGTCTTGATGTCCAGATTCTTAACCCTGTCATTGGTTTTGCCCAAGTCGGCTCTGATGAGGGACAGATCAACGGCCATGCCATCCACCTTGTGCGTGAGGACTTCATGTTGTTGCTGCATGTCCGCCCGGAAACTGGTAATGGCTCCCAAAATGTCGGTCAAAGTGGGCTCAGAGCCGTCCGGCGAGCCCGAATGTGGGATGCCCTTGGCAGAGGGACCAGTAACAGGCGGTGTTTTCGGCTGAGTATAGCGCTCAATCCGATTCTGCTGCTGTTGTTGCGATTTACTGCGCACTCCTCTGTTAGATGGCTTGTCGAGGTCCCCCTTGCCCGCCATGTTAGGTCCCAGAGAACAAAGGGCTATGCCAGGCAAGTACAAGCCCAGAGACCCGAAGTTATCTCCGGGACGTCAATGGGAAACCGTTCCAGGTGTGTCCCACCGTCCAAATAGCACCGCTGTCCAGTACAATTCTCCGTTGACGAAAGCAGGCTGGCACTCCGCAGATCAGCAAGGCGTAGCAGCGGAGTCCGCAGAGACAATGGCACCGAGCTGGCACGGAGTCCCACTCGACGTAGCTCCGCGTAGGAGACACCGATTTGAATTCTGAAAACGGTGCTCGCCTCAGGGGGCCCTCAGCAACGAGTATCCACCCTCGTGGATCAGGATTACGGGCAGGATAGTTGCGGAGGATCGGAAGGTCCGCGGAGCTCCGAGCTTACGCGGCCATCTTGGTTGCCCGCGAAGCTCCTCCTCCCTGAGAACTTTTTTTGTGTGATAATCTGCGGGCCCTGATATATGTGGCCTTATTATATGCTTATTTTTGTTTAAATATCTTTATTGGTATTTTCTGATTTGATCATAACTGGCATCATAGTTTTATACAGTACTTTCTGTTGCCCACCGCAAAATGATATAACCCCTGTGACATTCAATAGTGCAAGTGTCAACAATGAGAACATAAAACCAACACTGCAGTCCTGCTGCCAGATACATACATTATGTTGGACACATGGAAAAACCTCATTGTGCTATTACTCGCCGGTGCTGCTACTTCATGGTCTATGAATCAGAAACAAGGCCATACATAGCATAATCCTTACATATCTGATCGGGGCCAGTACTACAATATCTGATGTACATTCTATCCTAACACAGAACAATAACCTGTTGTTCGGACTTGAACAACAATATAAGGGAAATAATATAGATTGGCATTTCGCAGTAGGTAGTCACTCGTGGATACCAATAAGACCTGTACCTCCAATAAGCATATAATACAAACTGAAACGTACAATACTACTAACTGCCATCTAAAATATGTAAGTCGGGTTGCCGTTGCATATCTGAGCATAATGATTCATTATCTGCACCTTATTGTATGCAGGGGATAAACAAAGGCATGTGCCTACGTACAGCCATAAAGACAACGGCTAGCACCTCCCCTCCCAAAAGTGTGCAGGACCTTGATGGTTACTACTGATGTACCAGGGATCTTATGAATACGTGATTGTCAATCAATCAATCAATACATTTATAGAGCGCGCTACTCACCCGTGAGGGTCTCAAGGCGCTGAAGGGGGGAGGGGGGGTCACTAACTGCTCGAATAGCCAGGTGTTGAGGTGTCTCCTGAAGATGACATGGTCCTGGGTCAGTCGTAGGTGTGCCGGGAGGGAGTTCCATGTTTTGGCTGCCAGGTAGGAAAACAATCTTCCTCCGGTGGTGGTTCTGCGGATTCGTTGGACGGTGGCGAAGGTCGAGGTTGGCGGAGCAGAGCTGGCGGGTGGGGGTATAGAACGAGAGGCGGCTGTTGAGGTATTCGGGGCCTTTGTTGTGGAGCGCTTTGTGTGTGTGGGTGAGGAGCCTGAACGTGATCCTCTTGTTGATGGGGAGCCAGTGCAGGTTTCTCAGGTGGACGGATATGTGGCTGTGGCGGGGGATGTCGAGGATGAGTCGTGCAGAGGCGTTCTGTATGCGCTGTAGTCGTTTCTGAAGTTTGGCTGTGGTTCCTTCGTATAGGGTGTTTCCGTTCTCCAGTCGGCTGGTAACGAGGGCTTGGGTGACGGTCTTTCTGGTTTTGGTGGGGATCCACCGGAAGATTTTTCGGAGCATGCTCAGGGTGTTGAAGCAAGATGATGAGATGGCGTTGACCTGCTTGGTCATCGTGAGGGAGGAGTCCAGGATGAATCCCAGGTTGCGTGCGTGGTCCGTGGGTGTTGGTGCGGAGCCCAGTGCTGTGGGCCACCAGGTGTCGTCCCAGGCCGATGGGGATTGTCCGAGGATAAGGACCTTCGTCTTGCCTGAGTTCAGTTTCAGGCGACTGAGCTTCATCCATTCTGCGACGTCTTTCATTCCGTCCTGGAGGTTGGTTTTGGCTGTGGCTGGGTCTTTGGTGAGGGAGAGTATCAGTTGGGTGTTGGGGAGATGATGTTGATGTTGTGTTTGTGTGTGATGACAGCGAGGGAGCTCATGTAGATATTGAAGAGGGTTGGGCTGAGCGAGGAGCCTTGGGGTACGCCGCAGATGATCTCGTTGGCTTCTGAGCGGAAGGGAAGGAGGCGGACTCTCTGGGTTCTGTCGGAGAGGAATGAGGTAATCCAGTCTAGGGCCTTTCCTTGGATCCCGGTGTGGAAGAGGCGGGTTATTAGGGTGCGATGGCCGACGGTGTCGATAGGAGGATGAGAGCGGTTGTTTCTCCTTTGTCCATCAGGGTCCTGATGTTGTCTGTGGCTGCGATGAGGGCGGTCTCGGTGCTGTGGTTGGCTCGAAATCCGGACTAGGATGGGTCAAGCGAGTTGTTTGCCTCGAGGAACTCAGTCAGCTGTTTGTTGATGGTCTTCTCGATGACTTTAGCCGGGAAGGGAAGAGGAGAGATGGGGCGGAAGTTCTTGAGGTCTTTGGGGTCTGCTGTAGGTTTCTTTAGGAGGGCGTTGATTTCTGCATGCTTCCAGCTCTCAGGGAAGGTGGCTGACGTGAAGGATTTGTTTATGACGTTCCAGAGATGGGTTGCGATGATGGTGTCGGCTTTGTTGAAGATATGGTGGGGGCATGGGTCAGAGGGGGAGCCGGATTGGATGGAGTTCATGACGTTGGTGGTGTCTTCGGTGCTGGTGGGGATCCAGGCGCTGAGGGTGTTGGTGGGGGTTGTTGGTTCGGTGACTGGAGGTGGAGTCTGGGGTCCGAAGCTGTTGTGTATATCTACGATCTTCCAGTGGAAGAACGTTGCGAGGGAGTTGCAGAGGTCTTGCGACGGTGTGATGTCGATGTTGCTGGCGCTGGGGTTGGAAAGCTCTTTGACGATGTTGAAGAGTTCCTTGCTGTTGTGGGTGTTGTTGTCCAGCCGCTCTTTGAACGATGTCTTTTTGGTGGTGCGGATCAGCTGGTGGTGTTCGCGAGTGGCGTTCTTGAGGGCTGTCATGTTTTCTGTTGTCCGTTCTTGGCGCCAGGTTTTTTCGAGGGTGCGGCAGGATTTCTTTGAGGCTTTGAGGGCATCTCTGAACCACAGGGATTTCCTGTTTCCGGTTTTGCCTGGGTGGTTCTACAGTGGAGCGAAGTCGTTGGCGCATTTGGTAATCCACTGTCAGAGGTAGTGGGCGGGTTCTGTTTCAGTGATGCGAGGAGCTGGTCTGTGGTGATTTTGCTCCAGCATCTGCTGGGGATTTGTTGTGTGCAGTGGTGGGATGTAGTCTTTTTGAAGGTGAAGTGGATGCATCTGTGGTCGGTCCAGTGTAGTCCGGTGGAGTGGCTGAAGGACACGTGGTTGCTGGCGGAGAAGATGGGGTCAAGCATGTGGCTAGCGAGGTAGGTGGGGATGTTCACCAGTTGTTTGAGTCCGAGGTTGGCAAGGTTGTCGAGCAGGGTGGTGGTGTTGTTGTCGTCTTTTTTCTCCAGGTGGAAGTTCAGGTCCCCTAAGAGGATGTATTCTGGTGAGGCTAGGGCGTGCGGAGTGACGAAGTTGGCGATGGTTTCGCTGAATTGTGTGCGTGGGCCCGGGGGTCTGTAGATGAGCGTTTCTCTGAGGGTGGTCTTGAGGTCGGTGTGAATCTGGAAGTGTAGGTGTTCGGCGGCAGGGAGTGTGTCTTCGGCGTTGGTCGTGATGTTGATGGTGTTTTTGTAGATGATGGCGATTCCTCCTCTAGTTTCCTTGATGCGGTCCTTCCGGGTGATCTTGTAGCTGTCCGGGATGGCTATGGCGATGTCAGGGCCGAGGAAGCGTTCATCCAGGTTTCCGTGAGGAAGGCGATGTCTGGTGCTGTTGTGTCGAGGAGGTCCCAGAGTTCGATGGCGTGCTTGTGGACGGAGCGGGTGTTGAGGAGGATGCACTTGAGGTGGTTGTTGATGATGTTAGGTCCGGGCGGTGGTCTGCAGGTTCGGAGACAGGTGAATTTGCAGGCTTGACAGGTGAAGGTTCCGTGTGTTCGCTTCGGGGTGGCTTGGTAGCAGGCGGGTGGTCGTCCGATGTTGAGTGCATTGAGGGCGGCGGTGTCGTATCTCAGTCGAGGCCCTTTGCTCCGTCCGGGGCCAGGGGTTCTGGCCTTGGACGCGGTCCAGGCGCGGACAGGGGCAGACGGGCTTGCTTTAGGCGCGCCTTTGGTGCGCCAGCGGCGCGCCCGCTGCACGGCCCCTATATGAGGGGCTGTGGGAGGGAGGAGCAGCTGAGAGGCGGGTGCGGGGTGGCGAATGGGAACAGCGGGGGGCGGGGCCGCAGGGGCACAGCAGCGGGAAAATAGCACAGAGGGAGGTGGGGGGGAGAAAGGACACAGAAGCAAAAAACGGGGAAGGGGGCTCAAGGGCACAGAAAGCAAAAACGAAGGGAAGGGGGCACAGGACACAGAAGCAAAAAACAAGGGAAGTGGGGGCTCAAGGGCACAGAAAGCAAAAACGAAGGGAGGGGGCACAGAAGCAAAAGGAGGGAACGGGGCTCAAGGACACAACTCAGCAGTACAGGGGAAAAAGCGAGATGCAGTTGGCAAGGGCTCACCCAGCAACAGGCAGCGGGAGCAGGCTACAGCGTCACTGGAGGTTCGTGTGGCGGCTGGGGGGCAGCCTACCTGTGGACAGGACAAGGGTCTGCATGTCTGGGCGCAACATCGTCTTGTAATCATGACACTGGGTACTATCATGTCTATTGCAGATCAACAGGTTGCACACCTTCATCGTTCACCTCGGCACCGCTTCGAAGGGCAGCTAGCATAGAGTCCCAGTCCTGCGCTATAGGGTATTTACGAAGCCCTGCCGTTTCCTCCCTATGTAGCGCCGTGTTCTCCGCCTGTACCCATGTTACCAGTGAACTTTTCCAGTCAACCATCTCTGGTGGCTCTGCATGTTTCCATTTTTTGGTTATTACTCGTTTTGCCGTGATTAAACCCAGATCCCGGAATCCTGAGGTGATTTTATTGTGTTTTGATCTGGCATAGAGTCCTAAAAGGCAAATCTCCCAAGACAGCGGTAAGGGCGTGCCTCTGCATAAGGATTTTTTTTAAAAGACAGGAGTATAACCCATAGACCAAGTCAGGACTGGGTAGATAAGGTGCAATTAGAAAAACAATGTCCTGAAAGGTAAAAGTTAATAGACAGGTAATCATAGCATGCACATAGCATTACTTAGGTGGACAAGAAGGAGATAACTCATCATTTTTGTCAAAAGGAACTTATTCAGTTTTATGTAAAATTATTCATTTCATGGTCGGATACAGTTAGAAAAACAGCACTGCATAGAATGTAATGACAACCACATAGGACTTGGTGCAACAAACGTGAATAAATAGTGCAGGTGGCGACGCAAGTGAAAGAAAACAGCGTAGTCGGCGCACTGTGCAAGTGGTGCAAGCTATTTACAGTGGGTGGCTAGAACGGCGCATGTGACATAGTGATATCACAGTGGGCACAGTTAATTTTGGTTCAGGTCTAAAGCCACTAAGGAAAAGTGCGCCTATTGGTCAGGCTGTTGGGTCGACGGCGTTTCGATCCAGAGAAATTAGGATCATCATCAGGACTGGTTGTCTGAATTAGGAAGTGCTTTGTAGGATCCCAGAGATTTATGAGTCCTAAAGATTTAGTAGAATGGGTTGGTTGTATGAGGCAGCTTGGTGAGTCACCGGTAAGTTGGTGTCCTTGCTAGTGGGCCAGGCGATAATTCATGTATTTTGTAGGTGTTCCCTTGCTAATTGCCGCAGAAACAGTGTTCTCTGGCTTTGTAGTTTAACCTTGCTCCATTAATTGTTGGCGGTTGGTGCTCATTTACTCAGCGTGATCGTCCGTGTACCAACGGAGTCAGGTTTGGACGAGTGCTGCACAGCTGGTGGTCAGCGCTCAGTCAATGAGTGCGACCGTCCGTGTATCATCGGAATCAGGTTCTGGACGTGTGTGGCCCACTAGCAAGGACACCAACTTACCGGTGACTCACCAAGCTGCCTCATACAACCAACCCATTCTACTAAATCTTTAGGACTCATAAATCTCTGGGATCCTACAAAGCACTTCCTAATTCAGACAACCAGTCCTGATGATGATCCTAATTTCTCTGGATCGAAACGCCGTCGACCCAACAGCCTGACCAATAGGCGCACTTTTCCTTAGTGGCTTTAGACCTGAACCAAAATTAACTGTGCCTACTGTGATATCACTATGTCACATGCGCCGTTCTAGCCACCCACTGTAAATAGCTTGCACCACTTGCACAGTGCGCCGACTACGCTGTTTTCTTTCACTTGCGTCGCCACCTGCACTATTTATTCACGTTTGTTGCACCAAGTCCTATGTGGTTGTCATTACATTCTATGCAGTGCTGTTTTTCTAACTGTATCCGACCATGAAATGAATAATTTTACATAAAACTGAATAAGTTCCTTTTGACAAAAATTATGAGTTATCTCCTTGTCCACCTAAGTAATGCTATGTGCATGCTATGATTACCTGTCTATTAACTTTTACCTTTCAGGACATTGTTTTTCTATCTGCATAAGGATAGCGTAGTAACTACCCCCGTCAATATTGCTGCCGGGATGGGCAGGCCCAAAGCATGTGTAGTAAATCCGCGTCTGGTTGTTAGCAGCGCGGGCATGCAGAGGTGGCAATGTGGAAATATCTATTTATCTTATCAGGCGAGAGATACGCCCTCTGGAAGATAAACGTCTGTATAAGTTTGAATCTGGAGTTTCTTGGTATGTGTCTGGATCTTGCTAACACAGCATCCCATTTCTTATCAGTCCATGGCCGACATCTATCTGTTTCCCAACTAACACGAAGTCGCAACATGGGCTTGAGTGTGTGCATGAGGAGCGCTTCCACTAACCAGTGCACCACATGGGAGCCTTCCCCCATTACATGCAGGTACTGAAGTAGCAAGTGTGTCTGTGGTGCCAGCGTTAAGTCCCCCCAGACAGCTGATAGTTCTTTCAGAATGGAGGCGTGTAAAAGGAATTGACCTGCCGGCAACTCAGCGTCTTCAGCTAGTGTCGCAAATGGCAATAGCCCACCGTCGCTGTAAAGATCACCCAGCGTGGTCAAACCCGCAGCGTGCCAGATCATCAGAGCTGTTTCTGATGTACCCAGCCTGCCACGTCGCGTACCGAGCAGCGGAAATATAGGGGCATATGGGAGGGTCGCATGGGTGATATATAAGCTTCTCCCATAACATTGTATTGCCAATCCGAGATGTAGTTGTTTTGGCCTTGGAAGTTTAGCAACGGGGTGAAACAGATGGCAGATCTGAGAGTGGGTCCAGGGCCGTGCCATGGCCGCCGTGTCCTCCAGATTCTGACCAGCAAGCCATTTTGTTGCCCATTGAAGTTGGGCAGCCAAATAATACAGTTCCATATGAGGGACAGCCAGTCCTCCCCGACCAGTGTGAGCGTGCAATTTACACAGAGCCACTCGTGGCCTCCCGTTATTCCATATGAAATCCCGGAGGAGCTATTCTAACTCTCGATAGCTTGGGCGGAACATAGAGCAGGAGATTTGAAAAATAATACAGCAGCTTAGGCAACACAATAATTTTCAACAGCGCATTACGACTCATAACGTTTAGGGGAAGTGTCTTCCAGAAGCGCACCTGAGCCCGGAGTGCCGAGATTGCTCTCATCAGGTTACCCTCAAACAGGTCGTCAGGCATCCAATATACAAAGATCCCAAGGTATCTAAACGTGGTGGGGTACCATGTGAGAGGTGAGCCATTTAAGATCACAGCTTCCTCTGCTGTGGCAGCGCTGAAGGGATACATCTCCGACTTGGTCCAGTTAACCCGGAGTCCAGACATTTCCTCAAAAGCTCTCAGTATATCTGCAATGGACGTCGGGACCGCAGTAATATTCTGAAGATATAATAATAGGTCATCCGCGCACAGGGAAATAGTATGTAGCCCATCCCCTAACGGAATGCCTCATGCCTCCCCATCTCCTCGGAGCATCATCACCAGTGGTTCCATTGCTAGGGAGAATAGCAACGGGAACAAGGGACAGCGCTGGCGTGTCCCACGTCTCACCCTGATTGGGTCCGAGATCAACCTACCGGTGCGGACTCGGACAATGGGGCACTGATACAGTAGGCAAACCATATTTAAAAAGTGATCTCCCAGCTCAAATGTGCCTAAGACTGCTGCCAGATAAGGCCATTCCAGAGAGTCACAGGCTTTCTCCAGTTAAATAACTAAGCAACCCGACCTAGGCCAACTATGCATTGCATATTGCTGTATTCTAAAAAATCTACGAATATTAAGAGAAATGCACCGGGCTGGAACAAACCCGTTTTGGTCAGAGTGTACCAATGTTTTCACTACGGGAGATAGACGCCTTGCCAATAGTGATGCAAAAACTTTGTAGTCAGTGTTGAGGAGTGCTAATGGGCGATAAGAGCCCAATCTTCCAATTTAACCTTTTAATGGCAGACAGCAGCACACACAGAGGTCAAGGGTACTTACCCGAAATGCGTTTGGCGAAACATGAACAATATTGCAAGCTAAGAGGATGGTGTTTTAATCTGCGGTCTGCCCAATAAAAGGATAAACCAACGTCGTGTGTGGCCCCTTCACTTTTGAGCACCTTCTTGTGGAATATATATGGCGTGCTCCGGCCAGGAAGGTGTCCCACTGCAAACATGCAGGTCCGCGCCTAGAAACTTGAAAGGTGCGTGTGGAACGGCGTGTTCGTTTGGGGTGAGGCGAAAAATAATGCAGAGCTTAACATCACCTACAAAACTGCTTAATTAACTTTTCTAACAATTTAATTTTGGGAAGTATAAGCGGCATTCACTATGGTTGTGAAAAGGCTGAACTGCACGAACCACAATGCTTAGCGCGCATACGCCCATTGGGGCGTGACTTTAAAAATCAAACTCAAGTGCGACAACAGTTGTTGCCATTCTTCCATGCTGCCAGTGCTTGGCCAAACATGGACAATATTGCAAGCTAAGAGGATGATGTTTTAATCTGCAGAATGCCCAATAATGGTGTCAGTCAGGCCCCTGTAATGTAACGAAGGCTGTTTTTAAAATTCCAACTTTGGCATCAAATTAGTGCACAGAGACAGACACTACAGGGCTGGCTGCTTATCTAGAAAGCCATTTTTGGGTAGTTTGGGTGACGAGGATTTGGATTTTCATGAATGTTTGTGGTAGCGGTGTTAGACGCTGTCCATGATGCTGCTTGTGCTGACCCAGGAGTGGTGCCAGTTAACAAGGACTTCACAGATGGTCTCCCCTGGGACTGGTGCTTAAGTGTTGAGATGTTTGGGTGTGCTCAAGTGGCGGCCGAGCTAACTGTGGCTCGGGTATGGTTATGAGACCCGATACTTTTGTGCTGCTTGGTAAGCCGAGACCGTGCTTGTTGAATATTCATCCAATGTGAGTGGTGAGATCCGCATTGCTGGTCTGCCTGAAGTTGTGATGCTGCCGACAGTAGCGTGTCTGCTAAAAGCGGTGGCGTGGCTTGTGGAACTATAAAGCCAAATAAGAGAAAGTTATCTTCTGACACCACAGTCTTCGTGACTGAGACCAGTAACACTGAAGACTCTGAGACTCACAGCTGTAATTTCTCCTTTCAGAGCGTTATTGCTGCAGATGGAGTGAAACCAAGAAGTAAGCACATTACTAAGGTACGAACAAAGATTAATGTTTTTCATTTGTATTAACTGTTCCTCTTTTGCAGCATTTGGAAATGCATTTTCAAGTTGTGATGCTTTTTGGTTTTCTTGTAGGCTGATACCTTTGGTTTAAAGGGAATGATGTTGTAGTGTGTGACCTTAATGCTGATGTTTGCATTTCATTACCATCATTTGCTTATCCTGGAGAATCTCCAGAGTGTAGGAAGTTTGCTGTTCCAGAGTTCTTTCTTCAGCTTCTGGGAAGTTGTCGCTCGGTGGCGATCTGTGGCCCTGTTTCTCTGCTCTTCTTGTAGCAGCTCCTATCAGAGCTTCATCCTCCCGCCAATGATAATATGATGCCAGGCATCACCCAACACACAACACAGCCTATGAAGGGCTACGTCTATCTGCTTGGCGCAGTTAGAGCGAGGATAGACCTATTAAAATCCTACAAAAAATCTATTATTTTGGCCAAATCCTCCCATTACTCCCAGAAAGTTATCAATTCTGCATCCAAAACAAAAGAAATTTTTTCCATCGTAGCTGAACTTTCCCTACCTGATCGAGTTACACCTCAGCCTCTACCCTCACAAGTTTTGTGCGACTCCCTTAATTCTTTTTTTATCGACAAAATCTCCACAATTAAAAACAACATCTCTCCTACCACCTTGTCTCAGGTTAGCGCCCTCCCCTCCCCGAATCCTCACTCCCTGCACGAATTTCCCCCTATCTCCTTGGATACTTTTTTTTCTTTACTCCAGGCTGTTGGCTCTGGTTCCCCTAATGACTGTTGCCCTCCTTCAATCCTAAGAGATGCCTTTAGGACCTCCTCTTGACCTTCTAAATCGATCACTCTCTACAGGCTCTGTCCCCAATGCTTTCAAAAGCGCTGTGGTGGTACCTATTTTAAAAAAACCTGGTTCTGACCCTGCGATCTTGGGTAACTATCGACCTATCTCCCTCCTCCCCTATTTGGGGAAGGTCTTGGAGACCTACGTCACCCGCTGCCTGAGCACTTTCATCGAGGAAACCCATTTTCTCGATGATCAACAGGCAGGTTTTAGACCAGCCCATTCCACGGAGGCAGTGGTGGTGGCGGTTATGGACACGCTGAGACAGGAAGCTGATAAGAACCTGGCCCAGGCCCTAGTGCTACTTGATCTCTCGGCAGCTTTTGACACGGTCAACCATGACATTTTGGTCGACCGTGTCAGAAATGCTGGCATCTCGGGCCGGGCCCTGTCCTGGATTGTGTCCTTTCTCCAATTCCGCTCCCAATCGGTTCACCTGTCTTCCTTCTCTGCTCCCCGAATTTCACTTTCCTGTGGTGTTCCCCAGGGCTCTGCTTTGTCCCCACTTTTGTTTAATCTTTATATGCAGCCCCTCCTTGTCTCTCTCCGTCACTCCTCTGTCACCACCTTCAACTATGCAGATGATCTGCAACTTATTTTTCCCATCGACCCCTCCCCTCTTTCCTGCTCTAATTTTCAAACCACAATGCTTGCCATCTATGAGTGGATGAACTTCAGCCAGCTGAAGCTCAATCATAGCAAGACAGAGCTGGTTTTGATTGGCGGGCTCCCACATCCCTGGACTCCCAACTTCTGGCCCCCTGCCCTTGGTCCCCCTCCCTGCCCAGTCAACTCTGTGAAGAGCCTAGGTGTTACTATCTCTAGTGACCTTTCGATGCGGCCGCACATCAACGCTGTTACCTCGGCCTGCTTTTATCATCTTCGCAGAATCGGGAAGATCCGAAGGTTCCTATCACCAGAGGCTCTCACCCTTGTCATCATGGCCCTGGTCACCTCACGTTTAGACTATGCCAACTGTCTATACGTGGGGATTCCTGCACACCATCTCCACCGACTCCAACTGGTGCAAAACCAGGCAGCCAGATTAATCTTTCAGCAGCCCAAACACCAACACGTCACCCCGATGCTAAAACTTTACACTGGCTCCCGGTTGCGCAACGTTGTATCTTTAAATTGGGAAGTACCATTTTCAAATCTCTCTTTGCCTCTGCTCCTGTCTTTATTTCTCTCTGCTTGCACCCCTATGTTCCCTCTCGACACCTCAGATCCTCTGCTCACAACCTTCTGATTACTCCTAGGTTCAATCGCAAGAAGCACAGTGGTGCCTGTTTCTCTTTTCTTTCTCCATCCACTTGGAACTCCTTTCCTCTCTTAATCCGTCTCACTCCTGACTATTCTACTTTCCGTAAATTCTTGAAAACATATCTGTTCCGACTTGCTCATGGCTAGCTGCACTCACTCCCCTGTGTCCTTCCACTGGTCTCCGAGCGCCAAGAAACCAATTGGTGTATGTGCGCGGTACTAAATTCCTTTAACATAACATAACATAACACGTAACGTTCTCTGGACCCATCAGGCTGTGAATGGAACCTAAGGGCTTAAGATGAAATGAAGAGCTTACCTCCTTCCTGAGTGGCTCCAGACGGCTGTGTGCAGAACCTATAGCTGGCAGCACCCTGCCGTATGTATGTATAAATCAGATTATGTTGGAAGTAACCTGCAATACAGTGGCAGGCAGCACCCTTCCAACAAGTAAGATTTCTCATAGTATTTTATTTCCTGGCACATTAATGGATATTGTCTTTTAACCGGCAGAAGAACAACACTGACCATACATTTCCTGGCACTGTCTTTAAAACGACATTAGGAATGGCATTTTGTTCTGCTGGAATAATAGCACAAGTTATCTTGTACTCTGCTATGATGTTGCACAGATCTTTGGCTGCAATGCCTTCCATTTTTCATTCAAACATGCTTTCTACAGGGTGCATTCATGATTTGCTGCTGTAGAGAAATAATGCTCCTGTGTACTGTGGCAGACTCAGAAATATTGAAAAACTTCATGATTTCTCTTTCAGCACTTCATCGTAAAACCTTTCAATTTTTTACTCAATCATTTGGCAGAAACATAACTTGGTACCATTAAAATTGTTGTGATGGGGAACATTCATGTGGAGTTAGGACTGGCTCGACCAGAGTGCTTGCTGACTCGGAGGAGTATAGAGTTGCCCACCTTGCCTGGTCCGGTGTGAAACCAAGCCAGCGATGCTTTGCTGCAGGCTCATTTGCCCTGATAGCTGGTCAACAGTTTGAGGAGGAGGAGGTGAAGAGCTGGCTAAGTGTGCCATGAGGCTGGCAGTTCAGTACATCCCTGAGAAGTGAGCTTTGAGTCGATGTGGTGTTCCTCTTATACCATGTGCAATTCACCCTCTCCAAAGCCTCAAGAATTCCTGGGTATGAAGGGCGGCTGATTCTGATTGGGTGCTTGATAGTTTTCCAGAAACTCATGTTCTTGATTGTTCATGTTTGTCAGTAGTTAATTAAACACGCCCAGGGGTTTTATCTCTTCAGTGACACAAGCTGCAATAAAAGTTTCTTTGTCATTGCAAATAAATATGAACGGCCGACGAGCCTCTGTCTGTCAAAGAATGGAAGGGCTGGGGAACTGTCATTCATCTCACTGCTAAGCAGAGCAGTGTCATGCTTCATCCTCCGTCAGGCCTCTGATTTTGACCACTGGGACTTTAGAGCCCATCCTTTTAATGAGAAAAACAAAACTACAAGTCCCATAAGCAATAGTGGTGGAAGGTGTCACGCATGACCTGGGACAACATCCGATTCAGCACATCCAGTTCCATTTTTTAGGTATTTGACACAATATTGAATTTATAACCTTTGTTTTTTATGGTCATGAGTCACCAGAATACTAAAAACGTGTCTTTTATTTTCAAGGTCAATTAAGTAATGGTCACCAGCTTGGAAGCTCTGTTAATTCTTCAGTATTTGTCATTGATCTCCACGTGTGGCTGATTTGGGTCAGCCCCCTGCATCGTTCGCGATAACTCGCACAGGTAAGGAGCTTGTAGCAGCAACATGATAACCCCATACTCGTCTGTAAGAAGTGCGCTCCGAGGCAGGTATCCGATCATTTTTGTGAAACAAGGAAGGGGCAATATCTGCTATGTACATTTGTTAAAATATAACAGTCAAATCACAGTATACTGTTCCGGAGGTTCAGTCCCAGAGTCATTATCTGTAACTGAACGCAGTCACCCTAGGAAGCATGTGCTTTTAAGACACGTTGCGTTCACTCACCTGAAGGTGACATGCTTCATCATTGGGCTATACTCCTCACCAGGCCGGCGCTACACTGCCTGGTGGGCACCACAAAGGACATTTTGTTGGAGATCTTTTATTAAGTACTCCGGATGAGCATAGTAGGACAGAGAATGTTGTGTCATAAGATGTGAGATTGGAGAAAGTCTTAATATAAGATCAACTATCGACCAGTTGCCACAATATAGTTAATGTGATCTTCCTGGTCGATGTTGAGATTAAAAACAGTGGCAGAGAAATTGAGGAACTAATGGCCCCTATCACTGTGTGAAAGTGTCGATCACCTATGGACCAGCTGGTAAGCTGGAGTCTAAACTTCAGGTCAACTTTGTTCATCCTTGTGTAGTCACGGAGCAATCTGTTGGCATTTCATCAGGACCAAATATGGGAAAATGGGTAAATGTGACCTAATCTTCTCCACAGCGTGAGGAGCTCTGTAACTCAAAGCCCTGCACCGTGCATAGGTGATAAGGTGCCTAGTACCATCTTACCACCACAGGTGAGCGCTGCCTAACAGAGTGCACTAGATACGGTAACATTGAAGAAATCAAACTTAATTCTCAGGGGTCTCACTAATACAAAGAAGAATCTGACATAGAAGCTCGAATATAAAAAGAACATCTTTATTAAACTCAAATAAGTGAGACTACGTCACACAGAAGCCTTAGCAACTGAATGAGGCAGTCTGAGGAGTACAGAAAACAGAGGCCTTATATATGCTTAGGGTTACAAACTCAGCATAAAAGTAAGGGGCAGTCCTAGATCATACAAGCATGCAAAAATGCCTAACATGGACATGCAAGATCTGCCAAATATTATCCAATAGGAAAACATTCAAAACAAGGCATCATGTAACCAGAACATCCCCCTTGAGTCGTGTCTTTGCCCGATCCCATAAGTCAATCAATGACAGCACCTATAGGTCAATCAGTAATGGCAGAACATGTCTGTATGCTCCAAAAGAAAGGTTGTGTAATAGGAAAGCACAGGGAGAGAATAGCGAAGGCCAAAAGATAAGATACAGCACGAAAAGAATACTAAAGGCTAACAGATAGTTGATACAGGGATTAGGTAGTCCAGACAAGGATTAGTTTAGGCCGGCTGGTGTCGGAGATGGGTTTCAAGACAAGGACGGAGGGGGTTTTCAACACGTTGCAGTCCAAAGAGCAGAGACACTTTGTGAATCATGCAGCCTGTGTAAAGGCAACACAAAATGAAGTTGAATGTAAAATGGAGTCGAAATTAAAGAACCTCAGACCCTCCTAAAATTCAGGGCATATTGACTTATCCAATAGCGAGGACGCCCATCAGAGGGCAACTGGTTTGAAAAGCACATGCTTCCTAGGGTGTTCAGTTAGAGTTAATGTCTGTGGGACTGAACCTCCAGAACAGTATACCGGGAGGCCAACAAATCTATCATACATTTATTGCAAAAATAGCAAAAGGCCAAGCAAACTAACAAGTGACAATTGACTTTGCAATGGACGAGAGCATCCACCCTAAAGCAAGTTGGAGTATATAATGCTAATGCTACACAATGTATTTTTATACACTTTTCTCCTAATACAAGTCAATGAAACATGAACACGTGATAGAAACAGTTACTGAAACATCACTAATGAGGAGGCAGGATCTTCTCTCGAGAGAAATGTGAGGAGTCCGTGAGGTGCAGATCAAAGATACACAGACAAGCTGCAGAATTCACTGTTTCTGGAAATAACACTTCTGTTTGTCAATATTCAATTTACTACAAGATGCAGGAAAGTGTGCAGATGAATATCACTAAATAAAAGGGTTCTGGCCCCTAATAGAATCATGTAACTGTGCAGGCATATTAAGGCGAACAGTCACATCAAATAATATAAGAATATTGTAATTTGGTAATGTAATATATCCATGCACGTTGTGACAGTGATGTGTATGATGTATAACCAGTTATCGGTATTAAAGAAACCAGTATATCCAGTTATGCTTTCTCAATTCCTTCTTCCTAGAGGCCACCACTGCTGCTATCCAGCCGTATTCAGCAGTGCCTCCTGTGACCTGGAATCCTGCACTTAATCAATACCAAAGGTCGTCAATGCTTCTAGCCAACTCCAGTCACTGGTGCCACTCGCACCCCCACCACCCTTGGGCCTGTTATTCTTCTAGCCAGCTCCCGTCAGTAGTGGCCCCTTGGAGCTGTATGTAAGCCTACTAGCCAGCTCCTGTTAGTACTGGCCCCTGGGACCTGTTATGATTCTAGCCAACTTGAGTCATTAGTAGTACCTTGGGACTAGTGATCATACTAACCAGCTTCAGTCAGTATTGGCCCCCTGAGACCTATTATCCTGCTAAGTAACTTCAGTCAGTAGTGACCCCTGTACCTTAAATCCTGCAAATATTCAAAACCAGAGGTCAACTCTACTGCCAACCAGTTCCAGTCAATATTGACATGCATTGTTACCCTGCTTGTAATGAATACCAGAGGCTAGCGTTGTTGCTAGCCAGCTCCAGTCACCAGTGGCCCGTCACATATTATCCTCAATAGGATCAATGCCAAGGCCTGTGCAGCTGCTAACCTGCCCTAGTCAGTAGTGACCTCCCAGACCTGTTATTCTGCATATAATCAGCAAGACTTCGGCCATAATAACACTCACCCCACGTCCTTATGGTATATTAGCAATGTAATTTATTTACATCATACGGTAGGTACCGCACTTATTTCACACGATCCCAAAAACAAAGAAAATCTAAAATTGCCTAACCGTTCAGCATTCCACCTTGTCAAAAATGACCAAATTACACCAAGCACTATAGCCTGCCACATCACATGGCACACTCAGCCACAACATGACAAGATACCACGGCAGGGATTTGGGGCCATTAATCCTCTGTTCGGGGCATGTGTGCTGTAGATGCACATGCTTTACATACTCCTGCCATCTTGTGTTGGGTCGGTGTAATCTGTATCATCAAGGTGAGCACCAGGCAAAGCACTCAATAAAGGACTGGAAATTGTAGGCATCTCGGGGACCACCTCCGGTGCACAATCCGAAGCAGTGGCCAAAACAGAATTTCTCACCATCGAAGGACATGAGACTGCCGGTGTCATGCTAAGAAGAATCGGCCACTCTGTGTAGTTTGACATTATCAATGGAGATATACCTGTTTTCTTTAGGACCTGGAAGTGGTGGTAAAATGACTGTTCTTGTGCCCTTCACTCCAAACACGGGAACCGGAGCACGGGTTGAGGGACCAAATTCCTTTTTGTTATCGATCTTCTCCCGAACTAGCTCTCCAACTTGGGGTAGCCAGCCAACTACCGGGATCTGCAAGGCATCATCCGAGGTGGAGGGCAAGTGTTCTTTTGCGAGACTGTCTCTGGTCTCTTGTAGAGTCTGTAAAACATTGCAATGTTCATCTACGTCAAAGGAGACAGCCGAACCGACCGCGTCTAGACGGTCAAGGTCCGGGACATACATCTTGATAAAAAAGAGCATTTCGTATGGGGTCCGCCCACCCAGAGACCTTCTAGGGAGATTATTAAGGGCACGCTGCACGCTATTAAGATGGGTCAACCAGTTTCTGCCAGTGCCTATAACTCGAGCTGTCAGTGATTGCTTTAAGTCACGGTTCATTCGTTCCACAACACTATTACCCTCAGGCCGGTATAAAGACGAAAACTTGACTTGGACCCCCATCGAAGCCATGGCATCCCTATACGCCTTAGAGGCGAAAGCAGGACCCTGATCGAATGGAAGGTACCACAGGCAAAAATCCCTACAAAGACACGCAAATCCCTGATGACAGTCCGTGAATCAGCGCTGCGATGATGCCAGACCCAAACAAAGTGTGTGCATGAATCAACTGCTACCAAGATGTACTTGTATGCAGTATCAGAAGAAAAAGGACCGCAGTAATCTAAATAAACACAACCAAACGGTTTATTAGAAATGAACAACTGTGTTTGGGGTGGACGCTTAGCAGTTGAAGGCTTAATCTGCTGGCAAATGTCACATTGAAGGACATAGTCACGCATCTGTTTGTACAGTCCCCGCCACCAAAAACATTGTTGTAACTGAGACACAGTAGCAGAAACGCCTGCATGCGCAGACGCAACCCCTTCATGGGCCGCTGTGATCAGTGTATGCCTGCGATCAGAGTTCGGAATCAACCTCTCCCCAACTTCCGGAATTTTCACATAAGGAACCTTATCTGGACTTAAGTGGTATATGTACTTCGAAGGGAACCCCGTAGGATATTTGTCCCCCTTCTCAGTGGCAGCAACAGCCGCCAAGATATCATTATCAATCTTACTCTTGGTCCGTCTGACTGCTGCAACCAAATATGTCGATACCGCTGATTTCGCTGCTTCATCAGCAAGCGAGTTGCCAGCAGCATGAACTCCCACGCGCTGGTGACCGAGAGTATGAATTACAAACACGAGTGGCAACTGCTCTTTAAGCTCAGCCACTCGGACCCAGATCATTTTATGTTTTATTGTGCTACCCTTGGAATCACGAAAATCATTCTTAATCCAAAAGAACAAATTTTCATTGTAAGACTCGACACAGTAGTAAGAATCACTTACGATTAGTGTTGTCACACTAGGATCAGGGTACTCCAATGCAAGCATCAGAGCACGGAGCTCTGCTAATTGTGCGGTGCAGTCGCCTAGAGTCTGCGTGTGCACGACTCTGGACTTGAACTCATCGTTCACCATGGCACCTACCACAATGGCGCATGCGGAAACGTAGGCGTGTTTATAACCATGCGCAACCTGCGCCCAACCATCAGTGTATATGATGCAATGGAAATCCTCCAAAGGCCGCATAGCCAAAGGTGCAGGATGAACAAACTCATATTGCAAAAACTCCTGCGACCGTAAGGAGGCGTCAAAAACGAACGTGACATCCGGAGACGTCCATGACGCAGTCCATTATATCCACCGAGGGTGCAAAGCTTTAGAATTCGGTACACTGGCTTTCGTAACTGCCTCCAAAGCAGGATACGGGGTAGCTACCAACATGCGTTTTTCCTGTGACAGAGCGCGTTCCTTAAGAATCGCCATCTGCACAGCCGTCAAAACTTTCTCCACAGTGGAAAATCGCATTTCAGCCGAAGTGTACAAGTGTGACTTGTAAGCAATAGGTACTGTATCTCCCTCATTAAAAGTAAGGTGAGTGAAACCCACCGTCCCAGGGATGATTCTTATCACCAGGTTAGTGTGATTATCACGAGTCAATAAGTATTTAGAAGCGAGCAGATCAGCCTGCAAAGATTGCAGTATAGCTGAGTGCTCAGGCAGCCAGTTTGATTTTGTAAAATTTGGTTGTATCAAAGCATACAAAAGCTTGGTACGCTGGGCATATTCAGGTATGTAAGTCCGCCCGAAATTTAAAAATCCCAGCAAAGACTTTCAGAGTTGTCGGAGCTCGCAATTGTGCGCATTCCACCAAGAAGTGAGGAGCCAATCCTCGACCTTCATTGTAGAGCTCGTAGCCCAGGAACAACACTGTGTACTCCGCAATGTACGATTTTGCAAAGTTAAATTTGTAACCGAAGTCCGAAAAGCTACAAATTAAGCGGTCAACGCGACACAGATGCTCCCACAGTTCGTCATCCGTGAAATAAATGTCATCCACATATGAACAAGCATCTGGGTCAACCCTCTCTAAGAGAGACTATGCGGGCAGCAAACACTCCAGGACTATTCTTGTAGCCCATCGGTAAACGTTTGAAATGTTTTTTGACACCGCCGCAAGTAAAGGAGGTCCATTGGGAACTAAGACCATCCAAATGGTGGGCATAAAAACCGTTGGAAATGTCAAGCGTGGTTTTAAACCGCTTATGCACGAGACTATCCACTAAAGCAGAGACGTGAGTATTCTGTACTGCACAAGTACGGCAATGCGAGTTTAAATGCCGATAATCCAATACCAAACGATATGAACCGTCAGGCTTGGTTACAGTAAAAAGAGGGTTATTCATAGGTGACACACAAGTTTCAATAACACCCTGATATTTTAATTGTTCAAGGATTTCCGCAACGGAAGCCTTTGCTTCACGCTTTATGGGATATTGAGGTTGAGGCTGTGGCATAGACCGTAAAGGAATTTCGTGGTGTGGGGAAAATTTATCCCACCCACAGTGTGTACGATACAGAGCCGGTGCAAGAGCCTTAGCCCACTCTTCCCCAAAATTCAGCGCATGCTCCTTCGAGACTGTGTGCGCGATACTAGGGAGGATTACCTCCTCCCCTCTCGGAGCTGCGAGCACAAAAGGTGGGGGCCAGTAAGCCTCCGCTAATAAAATGTCATAGGTAGTCGTAAGGTTCTCCCAAAATCCCCCTTCTAAAGTGCGTTGAATGTCACCCTCAATGAATAAGACAATTTCATAGATCCTGTCAGGGGGAGCTACTCTAGTGTTAGCTGTCTCAACAACAACATAACGGTCAGTCGCTGTCACCTTCAGTAGTGAACGCAGGGCCTCTCGCACTATGGTAATCTCCGCTGCGCTGTCCAGCAAGATCAAAGCCCATGTCTGATTCCGAAGCTGGGTTTTCACTATACGTGGCATATCTGTGTGCTGTTAAAGCAGCGACTTTCTTCTTCTGAAACTGAGGTCTCTTCGGTGAAGAATCGTCCTGTTTGCCCTTGCCGTCTTTTGGGCGGGGCTGGTCACGTCCTTGTTGGCCACCCCGACCCCTGCCGCCTCCTCCACCACCGGTCGAAAGGGCAGATGTTTCCTGAAAAGAACGAGGAGAGCGTTGGTCAGGAACCTGAAAACGATCAGGTGACTTTATCATCGCGCGATCGCGCAAGTCATAAACACGTGCTGTGAGTGCAGGCATTGGAGACACAGGACGAGACTCCTGTTTCTGCTGTTGCTGTTGTTTTCCCTGTTTCTGTTTTTTAGGCCAATTTTGTTTTTTGGACTTGGGCTGGTCGTCGCTTTCCGACTTCTGCCCTTGGGGTTGTTTTTTCTCTTTAGTAGAAAAAGGCATGAGGCCCCTACTATTGCAGCCCACTGTTTTATAAGCCGCCACAATAATTTTCGCCAACTGTCGGGGTTTATCGTCATCGGGAACCGCCTGCAAAGCATTGGCAACCTGAAAGGTCACCGCATCCCCCTTGATATTAGCAAGTATGAGATCGGAAACCGCATCAAAGGAGCCACAGAGGCGCATACCCAATTCAACCGCAGCCTCCGGTCCGTGGTCATCCTGAACACGTTTAAGAACCGTCGGCAGGACAGTCATAGACGGAGTGCCGTAACACCTCGCGTAGACCGCTGCAAATGTTTTACCCCAGGTCTCACAGTCACCTATTTCGGGGGTCAAATCCTTTGGCAAGCTAATTGTCAGAATCCTGTGTTTCTCACCAGGAGACGTGTTAGGAAATACTGCTTCCAGCTGATCAAACTTCTCGGCAAGCCAGAAAGGAAAATCATCCTGTTCCTGGGGACGCCTGCCCATCACAGCGTTGACCATAAGGGGACTGAGTTTCATACCGCCCTGTCCGGCAGGAAACGCCGCACCATCCGGGGCCCCGCCCGGGTGATTGCGGGTGATGTATTGCACTAACGAACTAATCACGCTAATTGCGACTACATGTAGCCGTCTGATCTCAGCCACGGGACATGCCCCGTGCTGAGGATGAGGTGTAAATCCAGCCAAGACAGGCCAAGTTGCGCCTGGAATGGACAAAGGACCTACCCTCGGGGCTGATAATGAATGGGGTAGGGCGCCATTAAACCAAACGCGGTGCTGCCAAGTATCAATAGGAATTTCTTGTGCCCTATACGGAGTATACTCATTTGGCACAGCAGTGGGAGTGTACGTATGGAACGCACCTGAAGTTCCATCCACCGCCGGGAAGGTCAACCACGAATAAAAGATTTCGTAAGGGTGAGCCACCTCTGCACTCACCACCATAATTACTGCCATGCCATCCACGGGAACATTATAATTTTCCAAATGATTGCGCATCGCAATACGACTATGCTGCGGAATGTCCACCGCGGCCATAGCGACACAGAAAGAAAAAGGTACAAAGTCAACCCTGTAGCATACCTGGGTAGTAATTCAAGGGAACAGTTTAGAAAGATTCAAGCTTCAAAAGACCTATACTAATACAGGTAGGTTTGTCCGACACCACCGTTAACCGGAAACAATAGTGAAGGTGTTAAGGACTGAAAGATGTACTACTCAAGTATCACGCTATAAGACCACCAACGATTGGGCGCCATGTCGCAGGGATTCCGTGCTCAGACAGAACTGTGCATAGAGTCTTGGAACCTCAGTGAATTAGGATGTCCCAAAACTCACCGTAGTACCCAAAAATCCCCTACCAGACTAGCTACAGTGTCTCATTGGAACACATGAACACTCTTTCGTTATATAATAATTTCAATCCAGAACAAGGAGTAAAAGAGGACACATGCATATTTGAAATGTTTATTCACTAATGTAGTGCTATCAAGCGCAGTATCTTAGCTAATACAAGCAAACATATTATAAGAAAAAAAAGTAATCAGCATAGTCACTAGTCCATATAACACAAACGGTGCAAGCATAGTATTATGCTAAAATGAATAGGGTTTAACAAAACCTAATTATCACCCTCCCTAGCTAGTATATTATATTATATCTAAGAAGGTCTCTTGTGGGTTTCAGCAGAGCGGCCCCAAACCTCAAGATCCTAGTGGTAAGGGATCAAATCATCAGCAACCAGCTTTCTGCATGCGAAGCACCATCAAGTGTGTGTTATGCTCTTGTGCAAAGCAATATAAAACGCGCCTAAAGCCAGAACTTGACTGCAGCTGCATGTATGTTATGTCTAGGGACGTGTGAAGATCAGTGCTCATAACGTTTACTGTGTTGAGATATCCTTGAAGGTTTCAGCACTCCCTGTACAGACATAGCTCTCCAAGCAAGGCTGATATCAGTGTAACAACATATTATTCTCGTATGAACCGAAAACATTTTACTAGGCTCAAAGCTAAAGCAGCAGATGTGTGTCTTGTGCAAAAAGCAACAGAAAGGAAAAATGGCGTTTAAACTCACAAAAAGCTCATGCTAACTTAACACAGTAATCAGGCTACATCAATCCATATATCACTTCTGCTCCTCCCACCTCTGTAATTATCGCTAATACTCTTGGTAAAATGTTCCAATACCTCCACACCCTCTGAGGCAAAGGTGATCTGGTGTGTGTCCCAGTTTAAATATCGTGGTGCGAGGATAATATGTTCGGTGTAATATTTTCAGTTGAATGAGTTTAAGTCGGGATGGGATCGCTGCCTCTCGGGCTGATGCTAGGGCGTCCATCCAATCAGTTTCCTCGATATCTCCCAATTCAGTCTCCCATTTTCCCTTTAGTGCTATCATTGGGTCTGGTTGATTATTGATCAGTTTCTTGTATGTGTAGGAGGTTGCCTTTTTTTCCATATAGACCATGAGGAGCCTATCCTCCAGAGGGGAGGATTCCACCAATTTGGTCTCTGGGGGAATTGCACTTTGTTATGCGTGTCGTATCTGTATGTAACGGAATCGTTCCGAGTCTGCCATCTTATACCTCGCTTGCAAGTTTTCAAATGATATTATCTTAGTGAAGTAGTGTGGCTCACTGGTTAGAGGCGGCAGACCCGAGAGCAGAGGACGGCCCGGGACCAGGGTTCGATCCCCGGCGCGGCAGGTTTCTGGACCAGGGTCAGCGGACTCGATAATTCTCTCGCCTCGGTGCCCACTCTGATCAGCGATCACACTCGGCAACTCTGGGCATTAGCTTGCCTCATCTTCACTAACGGCCCCACCAGACCGCCGGGGATGCTTGGTCTCACCCTGGAGATACCCATTAAGGGACCATCTCTCAGGGAAGCCAGGAAGGGTTTCGCAGCGGTCGAAGCGCCTTGGGACCCTCCGGGTAAGTAGTGTGCTATATAAATGCCTATACATTTACATTTACATCTCTCCTTTCGCCCATAGGTCGCCTATTTTAGAGATACCAATTAGGTCCCATTCTTTGAATCCCTTTGTGTTCACCAGTATGCCCAGTTTTCTCGTGTCCCAGAGGGAGTGGCTTGTGTCAACACTCCCTCCCATCTCAAGGCCCTCGGTGCGGCGTGCCATATTTTAATAGTGTGTGCCATTGATCCTGTAAGTCCTTCCTGTTTTCCGTAGGTGTAAAGCGCCCTCATCAGTCGGTCTGCCGGCAGGAGGCTCCGGTCCAACCTGTATGCTCGTTCGTCCTGTGGGACGTGCAACTATTGATTTATTGTCATCAGTTGTGATGCCCAGTAGTAGAGTTTAACATTCGGTAGAGCAATACCACTGTCATACCAACTCCGGACCAGTTGGTGTTGTGCTATCCGGGGGGGTTTACCGTCCCACAATAGGGTTGTTACTTCTGCTTCAATGGATTTGAAATACTGAGGGGACAGGAAATGGGGTATTTTGTAGGGCAATAAAGGAATCTCGGAAGGGCTAGTATTTGAAATAGTGCAGCTTTTCCCAGGAGCGTCAGCGGGAGGGATCTCCAGTGTTTTACGTCCGCTCGGAGTCGTTCCAGGGGACTCATTACATTTTCTTCCATGAATATAGTCTCTGATGGGGTGACATACATTGCTAAGTACTTGAAATCTCTGGTCACGATCTGCAGTTCGCATCCCGCCGGGATTTTGGGTGTAGGCCCGTGCAATACATAGAGTAGCGATTTCGTCCAGTTAATAGTGTAGCCGGATACTTTCCTGTATGCAGTAAAAATGTCTAGTAGGAACACTAAAGATCTCGCCGGGGATGTTAAATATACAAGCACGTCGTCCGCATATAGCGAGATACGATCCTCCCAGTCCTCCTCCCATCTCATTCCATGAATGGATACGTCCTGCCAGATCCATGCAGCGAGCAGTACCAGCACTAGGGCGAATAGCAGCTGCGACAGCGGACATCCCTGCCTGGTACCCCTTCCTAGTTGGAATTCTCTTGATATTCTTCCGTTTGCTACTACTTGCGCGAGGGGTTCCGTTTATAAAAGTTGTATCCATGCACAGAATTTCGGGCAAAGTCCCAGCTTCCGAAGTACCGCAAAGAGGAATGGCCATTCCACTAAATCGAAGGCCATAGTGGCGTCCAAGGAAAGGATGGCTGCATCTTTCTGTATCTCTGGTGTACGGGCCATAACGGCATGCACCCTCCGTAGATTAAGGGAGGTGTTACGTCCCGGCATGAACCCTGATTGGTTCGGGTGAACCAAGTCCTTGAGGTGTGGCTGTAGTCGGAGTGCCAACGCTTTGGCCAGTATTTTGGCTTCCGTATTCATTAGCGATATTGGGTGGTAAGAGGCTGCCATATGCGCAGGTTTGCCCGGTTTTTGCACTGCCACAATTGTGGCTATTCACTGATCCCGTGGCAGCCTGCCATCCTCCAGGCAGTATTGTACATGTTATGTAAGTGAGGTGTGATCAGACCTGCCACTTTTTTGTACAGCTCTACTGGTAGCCCATTTGGACCTATTGCTTTCCCTGTGTTGAGTGCCGCCAGTGCCCACCCCAATTCTTCCGACGAGAGGTCACCATCTAGGTCTTCCCTGGCTTCTGGGGAAAGCGTAGGCATCCTAAGGTCCTGAAATGCTTGCCTGTGAAGTGTAGGGGGGAACATAAACGGAGAGCACGTGATACAACCTACCTTCCCACTGCCCAGTTAGTACCGCAAATTGTCCCTGTGCATCAGTCCAAGTGTTCTTAATCATGAATGTGGAGCTCTTATGGACCAGGATTCCGACCCCTCTAGAGCCAGATGTGAACTCAGCGTGAGCTACCATTTTAAAGCCCCATCTATCTAGTGCCTTGCATGTTTTTCCTGTCAAATGTGTTTCCTGGAGTAGAACAATCGAGGGCCCCTTGCGCTTCAGGTACTGTAGGACCAGCCCTCGTTTAATCTTATGACCAAACCCATTCACGTTCCATGAAATTATGGACAAGGGGGGCCCGGCTGAAGTGGTAACTGAGTGTTGGTCTCCTGCCCCTCATGTGGTGTCACGTCGTGCTTGATATGTATATCCTATGGTCAGTGACTACTGTTGATACCTGCTGTACATGACCTGCCCTGTGTGCGCATAGATTGTATAGTTGACACGTAAACTTGTTCCTTGAATTAACGTAACATATTAAACGTAAACATTGTAACAGTTGCTTCAAGAATCCTTGGCCCCTAATCCCAAACCCTGCCCTCCCCCCATCGGATCTGTGACTGTCTCCATCTCCAATTGCTCATTGTGGCCCCCGATAAACAATTGTAGTCCCTGAAGAAAGTGGTCATTGTTCACCAGAGACCAAAACAAACCGAAACTTATCGCTATCAAAATACCAACCCCCCACCCTGCCTCCCTGCCCGGCGGATACAGAACCATCCACCACCCCCAACTGAGCAGAGTGCTTACTTCCCAGAACAAAATGTAGTGTTCATGAGGGTGAGACTACCGTGACTGTTATAGCCTCCATCCCACCCATCAATGTCCATGCAGCGCTACCAACATCACGGTAGGTCCTACCTGTAGGAGTCTTCATAACTTGCATGTGTATCACGTCCTTAGTCGACCCATTGTAAGGAAGGTCAATGTAACAGTACCCACCACCCTGCGCTCACCGCCCAATATCGGGCCGTGTCCATATCATAGTCTCCTACAGCGGTGTTGTGAAGCGTAGCAGCCTGTGAGGTCCTTAATCCTTAAAAAGCCAAGTCATAGCGTCGCTTCAGTGATGCAGTTTGTTTTGGGCTTCTGTCTTTTCCATAATCGGTTATTTTGTCTTTCTTCCCGGTTCCTGGGTTTCCCTGTCTGCCGACAGCCCTCCGACCAGTCTTGCGCATCTTTGGGCGATGAAAAAAAACACGTTTTTCCCTCTGCTTCAACACGCAGCTTCGCTGGGAAGAGCATTGAGTATTTGAGTTCACTAGAACGGAGTTCCCTTTTCACTTCCGTGAAATTTTGTCGTTGTTGTGCCACCGCTGCCGTGTAGTCTCGATAGAAGGTGACCTTTGCATTGTCAATTTTGACTGGTGGAGCCATTCGAGCTGTCTGCAGGATGGCATCGCGGTCGTGAAAGTTGAAGATCCTCGCTAAGATTGGATGCGGTGGTGCCCCTGGTTTTGGTTTCCCCCCTGACACGGCACGTTGTACTGAGAAATAATTTGACAGGCCCTTCGGTTGCAGCTTAGTTTGGATCAAATCTTCTACGAATAGGTCCAACGCAGGGCTCCCTGTTGTTTCCGGTGCACCCACCAGGCGTACGTTGTTGCGCCGTGAGCGGCCTTCCTGTTCGTCAATTTTCGCCTTTAATAGCAGATTGTCATCTTCCAGTTTCTGTATTTTGTGTTTCAAGGCCCCCGTATCGTCAGTTAGCCCCGATGTAGCTTTTTCCACCTCAATCAAACGGTCTGACAACTTGGAGAAGTCCGCCCTTATCAGGGAGATATCGGTGGAGATAGTACCCATTGAAGTTTGCATTGTGTGCAATGCCGCCATAACGTCTTTCAGGGTGACCTGTTCGGCGTCACCAGGCGGGTTGGTCGTCTGGGATGATGTGCGTGGCGCTTCGTTCGGTTGACCATCCTGGGGTTCTTTTACATAGGCATATTTTTCCAAGCGCGGAGGCTGT
Organism: Lissotriton helveticus; assembly: GCF_964261635.1. Lineage (NCBI taxonomy): Eukaryota > Metazoa > Chordata > Amphibia > Caudata > Salamandridae > Lissotriton > Lissotriton helveticus. The sequence goes on along the minus strand of NW_027611670.1, from coordinate 1,834,412 downwards.
TGCACCTTGGGCCCCCTGCCCGTCATGGTACTTGATCGCAGTGGACACGCACCCAAAAACTCGTGAGGACAGGAAAAGAGCCCCGTTTGCCAACTGTTCCTCGATGTGTTGTACAGTGTGTTCCTTGGTAACTCCGGGAACGCGTGTGAGCCTGCGTTGCGCTGGGCTGGTCCGCTGTGTAGCACCAGCGGCCTGTGGTACCTCCAGCTCCTGTCTTTCAGCCGTGGAACTGCTCCCTATAGCCCCCGCTAAGCTCGTGAGACAGCGCCGGGTGTCTTCGCACATTGCTATCTAGGGTATGCCCCTTAAAATGCCTGCTGGTGTCACTGATTTGCAGCTAGTGCTGCGTGTGGGGCAGGTGAGCGGGCTGGTGTGCTCAACAGAGGGCAGAAGGCCACAAAAACAAGGGGAAAACAGATGGAACAGAGGGCAGAAAGGCACAAAAAACGAGGGAAACAGAGGGCAGAAGGACATGAAAAACGAGGGAAACAGAGTGCAGAAGGGCACAAACAAAAAACGAGGGAAACAGATGGCAGAAGGTCACAAAAAACAAGGGAAACAGAGGGCAGAAAGGCACGAAAAACAAGGGGAAAAGGAGTGAAACAGAGAACAGAAGGCCACAAAAAACAAGGAAAACAGAGGGCAGAAGGACACGAAAAACGAGGGAAACAGTGGGCAGAAGGGCACGAAAAACAAGTGGAAAACGAGTGAAACAGGACAGAAGGCCACAAAAAACAAGGGAAACAAGAGGGCAGAAGGGCACAAAAACCGGGGGAAACGGGGCAGAAGGGCACAAAAAACGAGGGAAACAGGGCAGAAGGGCACAAAAAACAAGGGGAAAACAAGTGAAATAGAGGGCAGAAGTCCACAAAAAACGAGGGAAACAGAGGCAGAAGGGCACAAAAAATGAGTGAAACAGAGGGCAGAAGGGCACAAAAACAAGGGGAAAATGGGTGGAACAGAGGGTAGAAAGGCACAAAAAACTAGGGAAACAGAGGGCAGAAAGGCAAAAAAACAAGGGGAAAACGAGTGAAACAGAGGGCAGAAGGGCACAAAAACAAGGGGAAAACGGATGGAACAGAGGGCAGAAAGGCACAAAAAACGAGTGAAACAGAGGGCAGAAGGGCACAAAAAACAAGGGGAAAACGAGTGAAACAGAGGGCAGTAGGGCACAAAAACAAGGGGAAAACGAGTGAAACAGAGAGCAGAAGGCCAAAAAAAACAAGTGAAACAGAGAGCAGAAGGCCACAAAAAACTAGGGAAACAGGGCAGAAGGGCACAAAAAACAAGGGGAAAACAAGTGAAACAGAGGGCAGAAGGCCACAAAAAATGAGGCAAACAGAGGGCAGAAGGGCACAAAACAAGGGGAAAACGAGTGAAACAGAGAGCAGGCCACAGAAAACAAGGGAAACAGGACAGAAGGGCACAAAAAACAAGGGGAAAACAAGTGAAACAGAGGGCAGAGGGCCACAAAAACAAGGGGACAACAAGTGAAACAGAGAGCAGAAGGCCACAAAATACAAGGGAAACAGATGGCAGAAAGGCACGAAAAACAAGGGGAAAACAAGTGAAACAGACAGCAGAAGGCCACAAAAAACAAGGAAAACAGAGGGCAGAAGGGCACGAAAAACAAGTGGAAAACGAGTGAAACAGAGGACAGAAGGCCACAAAAAACGAGTGAAACAGAGGGCAGAAGGGCACGAAAAACAAGGGAAACAGGGCAGAAGGGCACAAAAAGCGAGGGAAACCTCGGGCAGAAGGGCACAAAAAACAAGGGGAAAACGAGTGAAACAGAGGGCAGACGGCTACAAAAAACGAGGGAAACAGAGGGCAGGAGGGCACAAAACAAGGGGAAAACAAGTGAAACAGAGAGCAGAAGGGCACAGAAAACAAGGGAAACAGGGCAGAAGGGCACAAAAAACAAGGGGAAAACGAGTGAAACAGGGCAGAAGGGCACAAAAAACAAGGGGAAAACGGGTGAAACAGGGCAGAAGGGCACAAAAACAAGGGAAAAACGTGTGGAACAGACGGCAGAAAGGCACAAAAAAACGAGGGAAACAGGGCAGAAGGGCACAAAAAACAAGGGGAAAACGAGTGAAACAGAGAGCAGAAGGCCAAAAAAAACAAGTGAAACAGAGAGCAGAAGGCCACAAAAAACAAGGGAAACAGAGGGCAGAAGGGCACCAAAAACAAGGGGAAAACGAGTGAAACAGAGGGCAGAAGGCCACAAAAAACGAGGGAAACAGAGGGCAGAAGGGCACGAAAAATGAGGGAAACAGAGGTCAGAAGGGCACAAAACAAGGAGAAAACGAGTGAAACAGAGAGCAGAAGGCCACAGAAAACAAGGGAAACAGGACAGGTGGGCACAAAAAACAAGGGGAAAACGAGTGAAACAGAGGGCAGAAGGCCACAAAAACAAGGGGAAAACCGATGGAACACAGGGCAGAAAGGCACAAAAAACGAGGGAAACAGGGGGCAGAAGGACATGAAACACGAGGGAAACAGAGGGCAGAAGGGCCGAAAAACGAGGGAAACAGAGTGCAGAAGGGCACAAACAAAAAACGAGGGAAACAGATGGCAGAAGGTCACAAAAAACAAGGGAAACAGAGGGCAAAAAGGCACGAAAAACAAGGGGAAAAGGAGTGAAACAGAGAACAGAAGGCCACAAAAAACAAGGAAAACAGAGGGCAGAAGGACACGAAAAACGAGGGAAACAGTGGGCAGAAGGGCACGGAAAACAAGGGGAAAACGAGTGCAACAGAGGACAGAAGGCCACAAAAAACAAGGGAAACAAGAGGGCAGAAGGGCACATAAACCGGGGGAAACGGGGCAGAAGGGCACAAAAAACGAGGGAAACAGGGCAGAAGGGCACAAAAAACAAGGGGAAAACAAGTGAAATAGAGGGCAGAAGGCATCAAAAAACGAGGGAAACAGAGGCAGAAGGGCACAAAAAATGAGTGAAACAGAGGGCAGAAGGGCACAAAAACAAGGGGAAAATGGGTGGAACAGAGGGTAGAAAGGCACAAAAAACTAGGGAAACAGGGGGCAGAAGGGCAAAAAAAACAAGGGGAAAACGAGTGAAACAGAGGGCAGAAGGGCACAAAAACAAGGGGGAAACGGTTGGAACAGAGGGCAGAAAGGCACAAAAAACGAGTGAAACAGAGGGCAGAAGGGCACAAAAAACAAGGGGAAAACGAGTGAAACAGAGGGCAGTAGGGCACAAAAACAAGGGGAAAACGAGTGAAACAGAGAGCAGAAGGCCAAAAAAAACAAGTGAAACAGAGAGCAGAAGGCCACAAAAAACTAGGGAAACAGGGCAGAAGGGCACAAAAAACAAGGGGAAAACAAGTGAAACAGAGGGCAGAAGGCCACAAAAAATGAGGCAAACAGAGGGCAGAAGGGCACAAAACAAGGGGAAAACGAGTGAAACAGAGAGCAGGCCACAGAAAACAAGGGAAACAGGACAGAGGGCACAAAAAACAAGGGGAAAACGAGTGAAACAGAGGGCAGAAGGCCACAAAAACAAGGGGAAAACGGGTGGAACAGAGGGCAGAAAGGCACAAAAAATGAGGGAAACAGGGCAGAAGGGCACAAAACACGAGGGAAACAGAGGGCAGAAGGGCACGAAACACGAGGGAAACAGAGGGCAGAAGGGCACGAAAAACGATTGAAACAGAGTGCAGAAGGGCACAAACAAAAAACGAGGGAAACAGAGGGCAGAAGGGCACAAAACAAGGGGAAAACAAGTGAAACAGAGAGCAGAAGGCCACAAAATACAAGGGAAACAGATGGCAGAAAGGCACGAAAAACAAGGGGAAAACGAGTGAAACAGAGCTGAAGGCCACAAAAAACGAGGGAAACAGAGGGCAGAAGGGCACAAAAAACAAGGGGAAAACGAGTGAAACAGAGAGCAGAAGGCCACAAAAACAAGGAAAACAGGGTAGATGGGCACGAAAAACGAGGGAAACCTAGGGCAGAAGGGCACGAAAAACAAGTGGAAAACGAGTGAAACAGGGCAGAAGGTCACATAAAAAGAGGGAAACAGAAGACCACAAAAAACGAGGGAAACAGAGGGCAGAAGGGCACGAAAAACGAGGGAAACAGGGCAGATGGGCACAAAAAACGAGGGAAACAGAGGGCAGAAGGGCACAAAAAACAAGGGGAAAACGAGTGAAACAGAGGGCAGAAGGCCACAAAAAATGAGGGAAACAGAGGCAGAAGGGCAAAAAAACGAAGGAAACAGGGCAGAAGGGCACAAAACAAGGGGGAAAAGAGTGAAACAGAGAACAGAAGGCCACAGAAAACAAGGGAAACAGGGCAGAAGGGCACGAAAAACAAGGGGTAAAAGAGTGAAACAGAGGGCAGAAGGGCACAAAAACAAGGGGAAAACAGGTGGAACAGAGGGCAGAAGGGCACAAAAAACAAAGGGAAAACAAGTGAAACAGAGGGCAGAAGGGCACAAAAACAAGGGGAAAACGGGTGGAAGAGAGGGCAGAAAGGCACAAAAAACGAGGGAAACAGGGCAGAAGGGGACAAAAAACAAGGGGAAAACAAGTGAAACAGAGGGCAGAAGGGCACAGAAACAAGGGGAAAATGGGTGGAGCAGAAAGGCACAAAAAACGAGGAAAACAGGGCAGAAGGGCACAAAAAACAAGGGGAAAACGAGTGAAAGAGAGGGCAGAAGGGCACAAAAAACAAGGGGAAAACGAGTGAAACAGAGAGCAGAAGGCCAAAAAAAACAAGTGAAACAGCGAGCAGAAGGCCACAAAAAACGAGGGAAACAGAGGGCAGAAGGACACAAAAAACAAGGGGAAAATGAGTGAAACAGAGGGCAGAAGGCTACAAAAAACGAGGGAAACAGAGGGTAGAAGGGCATGAAAAACGAGGGAAACAAAGGGCAGAAGGGCACAAAACAAGGGAAAAACGAGTGAAACAGAGGGCAGAAGGCCACAAAAACAAGGGGAAAATGGGTGGAACATAGGGCAGAAAGGCACAAAAAACGAGGGAAACAGAGGGCAGAAGGGCACAAAAAACTAGGGGAAAACGAGTGAAACAGAGAGCAGAAGGCCAAAAAAAACAAGTGAAACAGAGAGCAGAAGGCCACAAAAAACAAGGGAAACAGAGGGCAGAAGGGCACCAAAAACAAGGGGAAAACGAGTGAAACAGAGGGCAGAAGGCCACAAAAAACGAGGGAAACAGAGGGCAGAAGGGCACGAAAAATGAGGGAAACAGAGGTCAGAAGGGCACAAAACAAGGAGAAAAGGAGTGAAACAGAGCGCAGAAGGCCACAGAAAACAAGGGAAACAGGACAGGTGGGCACAAAAAACAAGGGGATAACGAGTGAAACAGAGGGCAGAAGGCCACAAAAACAAGGGGAAAACAGATGGAACAGAGGGCAGAAAGGCACAAAAAACGAGGGAAACAGAGGGCAGAAGGACATGAAATACGAGGGAAACAGAGGGCAGAAGGGCCGAAAAACGAGGGAAACAGAGTGCAGAAGGGCACAAACAAAAAACGAGGGAAACAGATGGCAGAAGGTCACAAAAAACAAGGGAAACAGAGGGCAGAAAGGCACGAAAAACAAGGGGAAAAGGAGTGAAACAGAGAACAGAAGGCCACAAAAACAAGGAAAACAGAGGGCAGAAGGACACGAAAAACGAGGGAAACAGTGGGCAGAAGGGCACGAAAAACAAGTGGAAAACGAGTGAAACAGGGCAGAAGGCCACATAAAAAGAGTGAAACAGAAGGCAGAAGGGCACGGAAAACAAGGGGAAAACGAGTGCAACAGAGGACAGAAGGCCACAAAAAACAAGGGAAACAAGAGGGCAGAAGGGCACAAAAACCGGGGGAAACGGGGCAGAAGGGCACAAAAAACGAGGGAAACAGGGCAGAAGGGCACAAAAAACAAGGGGAAAACAAGTGAAATAGAGGGCAGAAGGCCACAAAAAACGAGGGAATCAGAGGCAGAAGGGCACAAAAAATGAGTGAAACAGAGGGCAGAAGGGCACAAAAACAAGGGGAAAATGGGTGGAACAGAGGGTAGCAAGGCACAAAAAACTAGGGAAACAGAGGGCAGAAGGGCAAAAAAAACAAGGGGAAAACGAGTGAAACAGAGGGCAGAAGGGCACAAAAACAAGGGGGAAACGGTTGGAACAGAGGGCAGAAAGGCACAAAAAACGAGTGAAACAGAGGGCAGAAGGGCACAAAAAACAAGGGGAAAACGAGTGAAACAGAGGGCAGTAGGGCACAAAAACAAGGGGAAAACGAGTGAAACAGAGAGCAGAAGGCCAAAAAAACAAGTGAAACAGAGAGCAGAAGGCCACAAAAAACTAGGGAAACAGGGCAGAAGGGCACAAAAAACAAGGGAAAAACAAGTGAAACAGAGGGCAGAAGGCCACAAAAAATGAGGCAAACAGAGGGCAGAAGGGCACAAAACAAGGGGAAAACGAGTGAAACAGAGAGCAGGCCACAGAAAACAAGGGAAACAGGACAGAAGGGCACACAAAACAAGGGGAAAACGAGTGAAACAGAGGGCAGAAGGCCACAAAAACAAGGGGAAAACGGGTGGAACAGAGGGCAGAAAGGCACAAAAAATGAGGGAAACAGGGCAGAAGGGCACGAAACACGAGGGAAACAGAGGGCAGAAGGGCACAAAACACGAGGGAAACAGAGGGCAGAAGGGCACGAAAAACGATGGAAACAGAGTGCAGAAGGGCACAAACAAAAAACGAGGGAAACAGAGGGCAGAAGGGCACAAAACAAGGGGAAAACAAGTGAAACAGAGAGCAGAAGGCCACAAAATACAAGGGAAACAGATGGCAGCAAGGCACGAAAAACAAGGGGAAAACGAGTGAAACAGAGCTGAAGGCCACAAAAAACGAGGGAAACACAGGGCAGAAGGGCACAAAAAACAAGGGGAAAACGAGTGAAACAGAGAGCAGAAGGCCACAAAAAACAAGGAAAACAGGGTAGAAGGGCACGAAAAACGAGGGAAACCTAGGGCAGAAGGGCACGAAAAACAAGTGGAAAACGAGTGAAACAGGGCAGAAGGTCACATAAAAAGAGGGAAACAGAAGACCACAAAAAACGAGGGAAACAGAGGGCAGAAGGGCACGAAAAACGAGGGAAACAGGGCAGATGGGCACAAAAAACGAGGGAAACAGAGGGCAGAAGGGCACAAAAAACAAGGGGAAAACGAGTGAAACAGAGGGCAGAAGGCCACAAAAAATGAGGGAAACAGAGGCAGAAGGGCAAAAAAACGAAGGAAACAGGACAGAAGGGCACAAAACAAGGGGGAAAAGAGTGAAACAGAGAACAGAAGGCCACAGAAAACAAGGGAAACAGGGCAGAAAGGCACAAAAACAAGGGGTAAACGAGTGAAACAGAGGGCAGAAGGGCACAAAAACAAGGGGAAAACAGGTGGAACAGAGGGCAGAAGGGCACAAAAAACAAGGGGAAAACAAGTGAAACAGAGGGCAGAAGGGCACAAAAACAAGGGGAAAACGGGTGGAAGAGAGGGCAGAAAGGCACAAAAAACGAGGGAAACAGGGCAGAAGGGGACAAAAAACAAGGGGAAAACAAGTGAAACAGAGGGCAGAAGGGCACAAAAACAAGGGAAAAATGGGTGGAGCAGAAAGGCACAAAAAACGAGGGAAACAGGGCAGAAGGGCACAAAAAACAAGGGGAAAACGAGTGAAACAGAGGGCAGAAGGGCACAAAAAACAAGGGGAAAACGAGTGAAACAGAGAGCAGAAGGCCAAAAAAACGAGGGAAACAGAGGGCAGAAGGACACAAAAAACAAGGGGAAAATGAGTGAAACAGAGGGCAGAAGGCTACAAAAAACGAGGGAAACAGAGGGTAGAAGGGCATGAAAAACGAGGGAAACAAAGGGCAGAAGGGCACAAAACAAGGGGAAAACAAGTGAAACAGAGGGCAGAAGGCCACAAAAACAAGGGGAAAAGGGGTGGAACATAGGGCAGAAAGGCACAAAAAACGAGGGAAACAGAGGGCAGAAGGGCACAAAAAACAAGGGGAAAACGAGTGAAACAGAGGGCAGAAGGGCACAAAAAACAAGGGGAAAACAAGTGAAACAGAGAGCAGAAGGCCAAAAAAAACAAGTGAAACAGAGAGCAGAAAGCTACAAAAAACGAGGGAACTGAGGGCAGAAGGGCACAAAAAACGAGTGAAACAGGGCAGAAGGGCACAAAAAACTAGTGAAACAGGGCAGAAAGGCACAAAAAACAAGGGGAAAACGAGTGAAACAGAGAGCAGAAACCACAAAAAACAAGGGGAAAACGAGTGAAACAGAGGGCAGAAAGGCACAAAAAACAAGTGAAACGGAGGGAAGAAATGCACAGTATGGGCTCTGATGAAATTAGGCTTAAAGTCAATGAAACTGGGCGTGGGGGGTCTCTCGAAAAACTGCGCGAGTTGCTTTGGGTTCAGTAGCTCACGACAATTTTTACTGGCCAGAAGTAGCTCTGACTACACAAAAGGTTGGAGACCCCTGGTCTAGGCATAGTCCTCGCAGCATACAATAGATTTGCTTGAGGCAGAGGCCAAAACTCAAAAGTCAGGAAACCAGATACAAGTAGGTGGTAACTCAGGGCAGGGGAAGACGCCTGTTGTCCGTGGAGGAGTCATTCCGTTCCCAGAAATCTGCATTACAAATTAATTAATAGTATATAGTTTTTTAATATCTGTTTGGTGCCAGTCCATATGACTTTTAAATCTGCCTTTGGGATTCGATGTTGCAACTCCATAGGGTACATGTATCCTTTGTGAGCTTAATAAAATGTTGAAAATTCTACAAAACCTCACTCCTACATCCAAGTACTCTCATGCTACCATTCTGCACTCTGCTCTGTCTGAAAAACAGCTCAGCATATTCAAAATTCTGCATTGATTTGGCTTGTAAATTATATTTTTGGAAATGTACATGTATTAACTATTTAATTTTAATACTATAGGTGATTGAAATTACGGACGAAGAAAGCAAGATTTAGCACTAAGCAACTGAATGTCAGTGCCATAAGAAGGATTATTTTGAAAAACTGAAGGACATCCAGCATTCTACGTTTAAACAATTTCCAAAAATCTAAGTGTGGCGAGGAAAGTACTATACCTGTAAGTGAAGTCTTTAATTTTGCATTTCATTAACCCAGAGCAAAGCCATATCTGTGCACACAGCATCAGAAATAATGTAGAAAGACCGCTTCAGCATCCTCATCTGAAATATTATCAGAAAGACAAATTGCCTCAGCATGACAGAATAACGTTCATCTAAAGCATCATGTAATTCTAGAGAGGAAGCACACACTACATAAAAGAAAGTTACAACTAAAGGTTTCTTCTGGATACCATCAAAGAAAAGACGCTGAAAGAAGACTCCAAAGCTGACACGTTAACAACCAAAAGATTGGAAAATCACCTTTGTTCAACAACCGTTTTTAACCAGTTACGCAAGTCTGAGACTATCTGCCTCGGGATATAAAACACCTTCACCCACTCTGCTCTTTCTTGCAAAAACCTTAAAAATTCACCACTTTATTGTGTTAATGACCATCTCAGATTGTTTCCTTTTTATTGTGTACTGTTCTGTAATTCTATGTAAATCACCTCAACATTATCTGTTGTGCAGGAGTGATATGTAAAACTGTTAAATATAAAAATGGATTAAAGGAGCACTGTTGCGCTATATCTAATGTAAATAAATCCTCATCTTCAGAACTACTACAAACCTTAAACTTACCCCAAACATAGAAAGGGTAGAAGGAACTGATGTTCTCCGACTAATGATCCACAATAGTACTCTGCACGTTCTAACGCCCTCAGTTACTGCCATTACACCAGTGCAAAAAGGTACTTATCAGTTTAATCATTAAATATCAGACTAACACCTTATTACTGCATTGCTAAGAACCTACAGAAATAGATTTGAGAAAAACTTCAGTCACAAATTAAGTTGCTGCCGGAGAGGCTATTACCTAAAGACTATTATCTGTTAGAAAGATTTCAACAGGTTTTACAGGACTGCTTCCCGACGTTTTTTGCTCAATTCAAGTGTTGAGAAGATTACACACAATTTCTTTTAGAGATAAGTGCTGAACATTATCTAAACAAGCCCGACTCTAAAATCGAGGCAAAATAACCGAAGTTAGGGAAAAAAGTTACCTGTGCCCAAAAAGATACAGCCATCAATCTTATCTCACAGAATTTGACAGAATGCACACAGGGGAAAACCACTCTCAGTGCAAAGTATGCCAAAAAAGTTTCAGGCGTTAATCTTATCTCACTGAACATATGAGAATCCACACTGGGGGAAAACACTCTACGTGCAAAGTATGCCAAAAAAGTTTCAGGCATAAATCTTATCTCACTGAGCATATGAGAATCCACACTGGGGAAAAACCTTTTCAGTGCTCTGAATGCCAGAAAAGCTTTAGAGTCAAAGCGAGTCTATATCAACATGCATTAACCCACTCTGTGAAAAAACATTATCAGTGCTCTGAATGCCCAAAACATTTCAAACTTAAATCACTTCTAACTGCACATGTGAGATTCCACTCTGGGGAAAAACCTTATCAGTGCTCTGAATGCCAGAAATGTTTCAGTGACAAAAAAAGTCTCACTAAACATTCAAGGACCCACACTTGGGTAAAACGTTATCAGTGCACTGAATGCGACAAATGTTTCAGTGAAAAAAGCAGTCTCACTCAGCATATAAGAACCCACACTGGGGAAAAACCTTATCAGTGCTCTGAATGCCACAAATGTTTCCGTCAAAAAAGCAATCTCACTGAGCATATAAAAATCCACACTGGGGAAAAACCTTATCAGTGCTCTGAATGCCAGATATGTGTCAGGCAAAAAAGGGATCTCACTCAGCATATTAGAATCCACACTGGGGAAAAACCTTATCAGTGCTCCGAATGCCACAAATGTTTCAGTCAAAAAAGCAATCTCACTATGCATATAAAAATCCACACTGGGGAAAAACCTTATCAGTGCTCCGAATGCCAGATATGTTTCAGTCAAAAAAGCAGTCTCACTAAGCATATAAGAATCCACACTGGGGAAAAACCTTATCAGTGCTCCGAATGCCAAAAATGTTTCATACAAAAATATAATCTCACTGAACATGTGAAAATCCACACTCGAGAAAAAAAATGATCAGTGCTCTAAATGTCAGAAAAGATTCAGAGGTAGAGATAGTTACAAGCGCCATAAGAAAACACACCATCAAAATAATCAGTTCTCCGAATGCCAGAAAAGTATACATTTTAAACTCAATCTCACCCTACATGAGCAGACGCACACAGGGGAAAAACATTACCAATTTCTGTGAATACCAGAAATTCTTATTTGATAGGCACAGCCTCACTAACCATAAGCGACTCCATACTGATGAAAAACCTTATGAGTGCTCTGAATGCCAGAAAAGCTGCAGAGAAAAACGCTATTTCACCATGAGAAACTCCACACTAGAGAAAATCCTTATGCCATAAAAGGTTGAATCTGAAAGACAGTGTTATGCTTTATGAGCGATCTCACTCTGGGGAAAAACCTTATGAGTGCTTGAAATGCAAGCAATGTTTTGGGTACAAATTGCTTCTCACTTGACATGAGCGAACTCACATGGGGGAAAAAAGCCTTATGTGTGTTCTGAATGTCAGATAAGGTTTAGTCTTGAATACAATGTCATTTCACATTAGAGAATTCACACTGGACTAAAGCCATATACAGGAGGGGAAAGCCAGAAACGTTATACTCAGAAAGGAGATATCACTAAACATGAGAAATGCATCCACACCAGGTGAAAAGTAAAGCGTATCTTGAGTTGCAGAAAAGCTTCTAACAACCTGACTTTTACATGAGAGAGCACATATTGTAGTTGCAATAGAATTCATCAAGAAACTCTTGCAGGATAACTTAGGCTGCGCGCCTGCAACCTCCAAAGAAATTTCAGGCCTGGAAATATTTTTCATTGCAACAGAATCCACAATTTGAGTATCTGAAAGTTACAAAACTCTCAAGGTCTTTACTTTACACAGAGAAGTGTTAGTGCATTCAAAAATCAACTAATTGCCCAAAAAATCACAATAATAATGTCTTAAATTTAACTCCACCCAAAAGGTTTCTACTCACCCTTGTTTCTTAACATATGACTGATATCTATTTTTTCATGATAAGATTAAGCCTATGCGGAGTTCATCAGTGAGGAACTCCGCAAAGTGACAAAAAAACTCTGGCGGTCTACGCGGAGTTCCGCAAGCAGCGGAGTGCGTAAGGGTCATGCAGTTTGTGGTGATTTCATCCCATGTCGGAGGATCATTTGGCCCTTCTCTTCCAGGAAGTTATGGATGTCTTTGTCAAACGCGTCCCTCTGCCAGAAGTAGGTCGGGGTTGCTACTCCCACTACTTCTTGGTACCCAAGAAGGACAAAGGCCTGCATCCTAGCTTAGTTCTCAGGGACATCAACCGCTTTCTCCGAAAGGAGAAGTTCAAGTTGTTAATCTTGGCTCAGGTCTTATCTGCCTTCGACCCTGGAGATTTGATGGTAGCGTTGGACTTGCAGGACGCTTACTTTCACATCCCCGTCTTGCCTGCCCACCGGCATTACCTATGGTTCACGGTAGGCCACCCGCATTTTCAGTTTAACACGCTTCCCTTTGACCTTACCAGCCACCCCCTCCCCCGGGTGTTCACGAAAGTTATGGCGGTGGTCGCAGCTCATCTGCGCAGATCAGGAGTTCCAGTCTTCCCCTATCTCGACGACTGGCTGTTGAAGGCTCCCATCTCCAGACTACGACGGACTTCCTGCATTTGCTGGGGTTCTCAGTTAACGTGCTGAAGTTGCACCTGATTCCATCCGATAAGCTTCTTTCCATCGGAGCGGTTCTGGACACAACACAGTTTTGGGTCTATCCTCCCGAGCAGCAAGTCCAGTATATTGGGGCTATGATACCGATGTTTCAGCCTCCATCCCGGTGTTCGGTGAGAATGACCCCGAGGCTGCTGGGCCTCATGGCCTCCTGCATCCTGCTGGTGCATCATGCCAGAATGACATTCAGATTTCGGAGGGGACTGCAAGTCAGTTGCAGTGGTGGTTCACAAACCAGGATTGGGTCAACAGCAGATCCCTCTACCTTCTCCAACCTGAGTTCACAGTAGTGACTGATGCGTCACTCCTGGGTTGGGGCAGCCATATGGAAATGGTGGAGATCAAAGACCTCTGGTCTCTGACGGAGTCCAGGCACCACATCAACCCTCTGGAGCTCCGGGCGATTCATCTTGCACTGAAGGCATTCCTTCTTTCTGTCAAAAGAAGAGTGGTGCAGGTGTTCACGGACAACACCACCGCCATGTGGTACTGCAACAAACAGGGCAGGGTGGGGTCGTGGGCCGTATGTCAAGAGGCTCTTTGCCTTTGGACATGGCTGGAACATCAGGGCATATCTCTGGTAGTTCAACACTTAACAGGTTCACTGAACGCAAGGACGGACAAACTCAGCCGCCAGTGCATGATGGATCACAAATGGCATCTTCATTCGAAGGTCGTGCTAGGTCTCTTTCAGTAGTGGGGAGAGCCTTGGTTAGATCTATTCGCCGCCGAAGAGAACGCTCAATGTCAGCAGTTCTGTTTGTTAGAGTTTCCAAAGCGGCTCTCGCTCGGCAACCCTTTTCGTTCCCTTTGACCTTACCAGCCACCCCCTCCCCCGGGTGTTCACGAAAGTTATGGCGGTGGTCGCAGCTCATCTGCGCAGATCAGGAGTTCCAGTCTTCCCCTATCTCGACGACTGGCTGTTGAAGGCTCCCACCTCCAGACTACGACGGACTTCCTGCATTTGCTGGGGTTCTCAGTTAACGTGCTGAAGTCGCACCTGATTCCATCCGATAAGCTTCTTTCCATCGGAGCGGTTCTGGACACAACACAGTTTTGGGTCTATCCTCCCGAGCAGCAAGTCCAGTATATTGGGGCTATGATACCGATGTTTCAGCCTCCATCCCGGTGTTTGGTGAGAATGACCCTGAGGCTGCTGGGCCTCATGGCCTCCTGCATCCTGCTGGTGCATCATGCCAGAATGACATTCAGATTTCGGAGGGGACTGCAAGTCAGTTGCAGTGGTGGTTCACAAACCAGGATTGGGTCAACAGCAGATCCCTCTACCTTCTCCAACCTGAGTTCACAGTAGTGACTGATGCGTCACTCCTGGGTTGGGGCAGCCATATGGAAATGGTGGAGATCAAAGACCTCTGGTCTCTGACGGAGTCCAGGCACCACATCAACCCTCTGGAGCTCCGGGCGATTCATCTTGCACTGAAGGCATTCCTTCTTTCTGTCAAAAGAAGAGTGGTGCAGGTGTTCACGGACAACACCACCGCCATGTGGTACTGCAACAAACAGGGCAGGGTGGGGTCGTGGACCGTATGTGAAGAGGCTCTTTGCCTTTGGACATGGCTGGAACATCAGGGCATATCTCTGGTAGTTCAACACTTAACAGGTTCACTGAACGCAAGGACGGACAAACTCAGCCGCCAGTGCATGATGGATCACAAATGGCATCTTCATTCGAAGGTCGTGCTAGGTCTCTTTCAGTAGTGGGGAGAGCCTTGGTTAGATCTATTCGCCGCCGAAGAGAACGCTCAATGTCAGCAGTTTTGTTTGTTAGAGTTTCCAAAGCGGCTCTCGCTCGGCAACCCTTTTCGTTGCGGGTGGAGTTGCGGCCTCCTGTACCACTTCTGCCAAGATTGCTGAAGGAGATCAAACGCAATCAGTCCCAAGTCTGGTACCCCGAGCTCTTGAGCATGGCCTTCGATCCTATTGTTAACAGATTTCTGAAGTGCATTACTCATCTCTTTCCTCCTTCTCCTTTCGTAATACCCTAGTGGGAGTTGACCTCACTTATCTTATGTGTGCTCCCTTTGAGCGCCTACATAATTGTCCTCTTCGCCTCCTTAGAAGACTAGTTTTTTGCTTGCCATCACCTCTGCTTGCAGGATGAGTGAGCTTCAGGCTTATCCTCCAGACCTCCCTTTCTTGCTGTCCATCCAAACAAAGTAGTCCTCCGTGTAAGCCCTCTTTTCTGCCCAAAGTGATTGCCTCTTTCCACATAGGTCTGACCATTAGATTACCTACCTTCTTCCCACCTCTGCTGTGTTTTTCTCTGCCAGGTGCACAACATATAGACTGTTCACACACTTTTTGTAGTATGCTTTGTTCTGGGCAGATAAACTCTAATCCCCACTGTACTTCTATCCTCGTGTTAGTGCAGCATGATGTAAACAGTAATTGTAATGTATTTAGATTTACATAACACTTACTACCCCATACGAACTTTGAAATGCTTTTTCGACGAGTAGCACACTACTCTAGGACCCAAAAATGATTAGTGGTGAATTAGTATAGGGAAATATAAAATGTACATGAGAGCTGGACATGTTGGTTTGTTAGTTGGGTTAAAAAAGATTGTGGGGGGATAGAAGAGGGAAGGTTTTGCATTTATATAGCGCTTGCTACATCTGATGAAGTGTTGAAGTGCTTTTCGCCGAGTAGCATGCTACTCCAGATCCCAACAAGATGAATAGACAGATCAATTATGGTGGGGAGGTTGTTTTATTGTATACACAAAACTACACAAATGAATAAAATTCCGTTGTAAAGTTGTATCCAAGAGGCAAGTATAGTCTCTGATAATAATGTATACAATACTGATAAGTTTTAAGTTGGCTTGCCATCAAGACTGATGCCCCGTAATGTTGAAGCAAAGCCATCTGTGCTGGAGTATCTTAGACTCTTTTTGAATTGTACCATCCACCTTGTAGGTACTGCTATTTGTATCATGTCCACGTTGTAGGCAGGCACAAACGCCTAAATTGTGCACTATTTATATTAAGCATAATAAGCATAATGTAAGTGAGCAGATGACAGTAAGCACTGTACAAGCTGTATTAGGTGCTTATAAGTAGAGTGACATAGAGGGCAATAAACACTCACTAAATCTTGTTTATTATTATTAACAGTCCTCATAAGAACATACAATTCAATTCGATATACAAATAGCCCATTGGGGAACAGTTCAGGCATCATCTGGGGATTACACATCCGAGAAACACAAGTGTCTTTCATGAATACAAATTGACTACTCCTCCAAGGACTCCACTGTATTATTGACACAGGCAAAAAGGCAAACAAGCAGTCAGGAGGCGCACTGATTGTATACCCCCACCTGACAGGATAGTGACAGACCCCAACCACCTGCAGGGGAAACTTGCCACCTCACTTAATAGCTGCCAGACGCTTTACTATGTAAGCAGACTGGTGGTTTACAACTGCGCCTACGTTGGGGCACCACATGTTTTTTCCAGCATAATCTGGTGTGCTCCCCCCTGTGTGGGATGATAGCACCCACTGAAAACTGCACCGTTGTGTAGTCTGGGACAGTGCACCTTCCATGTAATTCTGAACTGGGCCTTTAAATACGGTACTATTTTGTGTGCCTATTTAATTCAGGTATACAAAGAATGTGGTACTACTTGTATACTAGGGTAGGACAAGGAAGATTGAATTTCTATGGTGGCAGAAATGTTTTTGTCAAAGTGCTTTATGCCGTAAACACCCTCCCGTACCCTGAACATAATGAGATTACGTAGAATACACCTCTGAGTACCTAATGCTGCCATTTGTATTTCAAGACCAGTGATTAATGTGGCTTTATCAAGTTTAAAGCCATTAGGCGTTTCCGACCTGTCTGATACTTGCATATGGAAAAGGTGGGTCATTTGAACCTAAAGATAGATAAACATATTCATAGGTCACGATTTATGTCTGCATCTAATATAAAACTGTAAATTAGGAGAGGTGATAAGTGAGAAGTTAAAGGCAGCTGCTAATCGAGTTGCATTTGTACATAGGCCTTCCTATATTATGATATCTATTCCTGCTTCAGTCTTTAATTGTAATGAGTACTTTAATACCCAGGCATGAAGTCATCGTCGAGCTGTTTAGATAATCCACCTGTCTCACCACTTCTTCCCCACTGCATCCTCAACCAGTGGCCTAGCCAGTGTGCCTTGGGCCCCAAGGCAAGAAAGGAAATGTGACCTCTGCCGTTTATTTGGACTGTGGAAAACAGCAATAATCATTGTTCTGTGGGCCCCTCAGGCCTCTGTTTGAACTGTGACAAACAGCAGTTATCAGGGTTCAGTGGGCCTTTAATGCATCTGGGACCTGGTGCCACTGCACCTGCTGCACCAATGGTAAGCTAAGCCCCTGCCCTTAACAGCTTCTATTCTAGCCCCACTGGAGAACCGAAACAGCCAAGTACTGATCTGGCCATATATGCAGGCATGCAGCCGCCTCTTCCTCTGAAGGGATTGAAGTCGCTTGAAAGCAGCATGCGGGAAACAACCATTTTCTGAGGTAAAGTCAACCAACACCGCTTCTGTTCCAACCTGAATCCATTTAAAACCAGGGACGAAAAAACGGTTCATCGTCATCCCTTGCTTATCAGAAGGGTAAAACAGATTCATCTAACATTACAGTGTACCACATAACAAATTGTGATTCTGTTTACAAATAAAACTAGCATGCATATAGAAAGGGCAGCCTTTGGCCAAAATAGGCATTTTCCCTACCCATACTTTTAACACATCTTATACAAAAAATGCTAATTACATTGTCATCCGGAAATAGTCATTAGCGCCTACTCATAACCAAATGCCACTTAGAATTGTCTTTCACTTCAAGCTTTCAAAGGTATATTAATATAAAAGCAGTATTGAATTTTTTGATGTTGTGTACTCTTACCAAAATTTAAAGCATCAACTTAATATGACACACCATAGAAAAAAGGAGTTGTTTATATATACTAAACCTCCAGAAACGTTTGATTAACCAGTTATAAAGTCACGTCTAGCTTAGTCAGTTTATAGTCTTCTTTTTTTTAATAGCAATTATTTCACATTGTTACTGAATATGCATGGCTAAACAATTATAAGGTCCCAAAGGCGAGACCTATTGGCTATGACAATGCTTGTTATTGATTGAGTACATTGAGCGGCAGAACTTTTGATTAAGTCCTGAAGAATGCTGCAAACACCTATTTGGAGGGTTAATATGCTGAAACATGTTGACCTCTTATTAACTCTAACAGTGTATATATATTTCTCCCACAGTGTCCTATTTTTAATCCTGGCCCAGGGGTGAACAAATAATGGAAACCACATACCCTTTAACAAGTTTTAACTTTCACTCTGCTGCCCCCACTACCCTGAGCTCATTATTGTGGTATTTAGTATACCTTTCTCTATAACATAATATGCCTGAACTCCTCCCTCTCAGTGAGGGGGTTGTTTCATGGTACAAGGAGATGCCCAATAAGGAAGCATGCCAACTATGGTAGGTGAGGGAAATCGTCCTTTTACAGTAATCCTCAGAGACCCAAGGGTTTCTTGATTGTGGTAGAGATGCATTTTTACCCCTTCATTGTACGTTGAAGCACAGACCATTGCATGAAATGTGATCTATGTAGGGAAAATACTCTGTGCACTGACAAACTGTGTTAAAATAACAGAAAGTTGATCATCGCAAATATAACTAGTATGTTAATTCTAGCTTATTTTTGCTACCACAAGGTATACGAAATTTGTGGATCTTTATCTGATATCTTTATCAGTAAGTTATCTGAAATTATTGAACATAAACTTTTCCAAGTATTATTTCGAAAGATTAAGGAATTGGTCTTTTCTAAACTAACCCCAGTGCGTATGACTACAATAATCACCTCTCTCAAATCAATATTGTGCTTGTTTTAGTGAGAAAGCTAAATGATCTAGGAGAAACCAGGGACTGGCGTCAGTATTTTTCCTAGGAAGATTCAAGTTAGAGAGTGAAAACACTTTTTAGAATGCCCCAAAAATTGTGATGAAGATATTTCAATATGTTTGACAAAAAGAATAGGGACATTCATTGACAATATTGAAATTCTGAACTAACAGGAACAAATATTTACACGCCATTACAAAAATATTAGAGACAAAATTTCAGCAATATCGGAAATACTGAGGTTCATGTACTAATAATCCATTTGGTAAAAAGTGGTTGCTTGTAGTGTCAGCACACTACTTTGTCTGTGATAGCTTTTAAATAAAGCCATTTTTAATGCACCCCATTTTACTTTCAGATTCACAAATGTCCCCTTGGGTTACTACCTCCTGTTACTGTTTTTCAGTCCACATATGGTTTCAAAGCTCAATACATACCTTATTAAATATTCAGAAGGGAAACTATTAACATTCCCCTTCCAAATTCTGAATTGTCAAATGGGTTTAGTACATTTCAAAAAGGGGTTTAGCATTTGCAAACTCTGTGAATTACTGAACCAGTAGATTTTTTTAACAATAAAACATGAGGCAATTTTTCTCAATTCCCTCCAAATTAAGTTTGCTAATATTGTTCGTTGAATGATAACCGGTGCATGTATCTATTTAGTGTTAGTGTGGCTTCAGATCAAATAAAAACCATCACACATAACTCTTACACAATACTTAAAGACAGAATTCCTGACATCCAGCGTTAATGTTTTGTTAAATATATTTGCAAATGTTGTCACTTAAACAGGAAAGCAGCTAAAGCAGTCTCTGGACATAAAATAGGATGTAATCATAATCTTTAGATACATTTTCTGAGTTTCAGGAACAATATGTGTCTTCTGGGTTTACTCTAAACCACTATAATAAACATATTCAATGATTTTAGATTTGATCTGTTTGTACTGGTTTCCATTGCAGACAATAATCTAGATTTAGACCAAGGATCAATTCAACCCATGGCTTTTAAAAACTATTTATCAATGATCTGTATTAGTGTTATCGCAACTAAAACTGTAATAGAACTGATCTGAGAGATGGACCTTCAAGTATTATGCTCGGTCAATTTATTGAACAAACTATGGAGTTAAAATCTGAATAGATTAGGTCCTCAAGCATTGCCTGACCACTGTATTTAACATCAATAGATTACTTATCAGAACATTTTCTTTAAGTACAATTCAGTCATCTTCTATTTTTTGTGGAGCTCATGCTGGGTTTGTTAGAACTCTTTCAAAAATATGACATTTAAATGTCCCAAAAATCAGGAATTCTAGTTTCAAGCCTGGTCAAACCTTAATGAATGCTACACCAAAAGATGCCCTTCTGTTCCTACATTTTATTGTGCACCATGATTCAGAAATGGCATGTTTTTGCTTTCAGAGGTAAAATTCGAAACATATTTATTGTTATTGCCAGCCGAAAATTATCACTAATTGGGAAGATAACAACAAGTGGTCTTGTGATGCTTGCTGGAATGGGAAGTGTTTAATCAAAAAGTGGATGGAATTCAAGTTTAGGAGACATTTTTTACAAAAGTGTATGGATTTTGTATATATTTCAAATTGTTGATCTCCAAAGTGGCCTAAATAAATAAATTGAATTGAAATTCAAGTTTATCATTTGAATCCTATTGTTGGCAGAAAAACACGCCAACTGTTATGGAATGGTGGAGCTTTGTTAAAGAAATTTATGCTATGGAGACCACTCTTGCTACCTCAAAGGGCCTCCGGGCTAAACAAAAAACTGACATCTGGGGGACATTTATGTATTAATTACTGGCATCTTTTCTTTTTTTTTTTTCTCTTTTTTCTCTTTTCTTTTTATATGACCGTATTTTTGCTTGTGATTAATGTAAAGTTTAAATGTGATTTTTGTATATTATGACTTTTTTTTGTATACATTTGATGCAAATAAAAAATATTTAAAAAAAAAATAATAATCCTATTGTTGGAAAAGATGTGATTTTGAACTCCATGAGGCGGTTCCTTTCCAGAAAGCATTCAGGTTGTAATCATGAGTCAAATAATGCTGAGGAGGTTAAAATATTCAAATTGAATTCTAATTACATATGAAATGTTCGTTGTTCAATATATTTCTCTTAGTATTTTAATGTGAGGACTATTTGCTTAAGCAAAATAATTAGTATTTGTTTTTCTACATGTAGGAAGCATTACATTAATGAAATCACTGTATCCCCTCCTTCTTTGTTTCCTTTCCTGCTCTTTATGAACGTTTCTATGGTTGAACTTTAAAGATTGCCCGAAATTAGGAATTGTGCTCTACATAACTTTGCTGTGTTACAGTATGTTGATTTTTATGTACTACTTTTGTCTCTTATGTGTATGGCAACTGATGTTTTGTTTTGCTTTAATAATCAGCTTATGTTTATTAGGTTTTATTATTCAAATAAAAAGTTGCAAACACAACAAATGGTAGTTGATATGTATTTACAACTGCAGCATTTTTATTGTATGGGCAGTTTCAAAGAGGCCAAAAATATGGTCTGTGGGTTGACGGAGGACCACATTGGCATCAGCAGAGAGAGGTTTGGGCAGGTGATTAGGGGTACATGTAAGGTTGGAAGTAGGGGGAACAAAGCATGTCCATTGTGTGGACTGTGACTCCTGGAGTTAGTGTGAGGGATACCATGCTACCCTGTAAATGAATCCCCTAGTGATTATTATCAACAAATTTTATTCAGTTTTACAAAAGAAAAACATCTTCCAAGTTACAGATTGACAAATATAATATGTCCAAGTTAATCAGAACACAAGATAAAAATTCATGAATTACAGCAGTAGCTTTTTGCGTCTGTGAGATCTCAATGAATGCCGTCATCAGAATCGGTAGCCGCTGGGGACAACACAGTGCATGGGCTGTTACTGGTTCAAGCAAAGTATCAACATCCATTGGCATGACTGATGGGAGTGTGAGACATGTGTCTAACACGTATTCTTCTCCGCATAGCAGGCAGCGTAGAATAGGTAGGATGCAATCTTGCCAAATTGGTCTGAATGACAGAAACCATGTGGTATTTAATTCTCTTAGACGAGGTAGTCCCAAAATTTGGACGATGCGCTCACGACACTTCATCGCCAGTAGAGTTGTCTCCATGGAGAACTAGGTGTCGTTTGTGAAATGACTTGCCATATCGCAGCAATAGAAGCAAAAATAGTATTCCTGCAGCGAGTCCCAAAATGAGAGGCAATCCGCCAAACAGATAGATAGATAGATAGATAGATAGATAGATAGATAGATAGATAGATAGATAGATAGATAGATAGATAGATAGATAGATAGATAGATAGATAGATAGATAGATAGAAGGCGATAGATAGAGTGAGGGTGATAGATAGATAGATAGATAGATAGATAGATAGATAGATAGATAGATAGATAGATAGATAGATAGATAGATAGATAGATAGATAGATAGATAGATAGATAGATAGATAGATAGATAGATAGATAGATAGATAGATAGATAGATAGATAGATAGATAGATAGATAGATAGATAGAGTGAGGGTGATAATTAGATAGATAGAGTGAGGGTGATAAATAGATAGAGTGAGGGAGATAGATAGATAGATAGAGTGATGGCGATAGATAGAGTGAGGGCGATAGATAGATAGATAGATAGATAGATAGATAGATAGATAGATAGATAGATAGATAGATAGATAGATAGATAGATAGATAGATAGATAGATAGATAGATAGATAGATAGATAGATAGATAGAGTGAGGGTGATAATTAGATAGATAGAGTGAGGGTGATAAATAGATAGAGTGAGGGAGATAGATAGATAGATAGATAGAGTGATGGCGATAGATAGAGTGAGGGCGATAGATAGATAGATAGATAGATAGATAGATAGATAGATAGATAGATAGATAGATAGATAGATAGATAGATAGATAGATAGATAGATAGATAGATAGATAGATAGATAGATAGATAGATAGATAGATAGATAGATAGATAGATAGATAGACAGATAGATACAGTAAGGGTGATAGATAGAGTGAGGGCGATAGCTAGAGTGAGGGAGATAGATAGATAGATAGATAGATAGATAGATAGATAGATAGATAGATAGATAGATAGATAGATAGATAGATAGATAGATAGATAGATAGAGTGTGGGTGATAGATGGATAGATAGAGTGAGATAGATAGATAGATAGATAGATAGATAGATAGATAGATAGATAGATAGATAGATAGATAGATAGATAGATAGATAGATAGATAGATAGATAAATAGATAGATAGATAGATAGATAGATAGATAGATAGATAGATAGATAGATAGATAGATAGATAGATAGATAGATAGATAGATAGATAGATAGATAGATAGATAGATAGATAGATAGAATTATTTAGACCATTTTATCCCTATGAAACGCTCGAGACCTAGGCGAGATCAGTCCCACCCCTGGTACTCGGAGACTCTCGCTGAAACTAAAAAACATTGCAAGTTGCTACAGCGTATCTGGAGACGATCTTATGACCCCCTGGCCAAAACTAAGTTTAGAATGGCCACTAAAGCTTATCATAAGCTTATAAAGAAAACTAAAGCCATCTACTATACAGACCTGATTACCTCAAGCACAAATTGCTCTAAAACGATCTTTTCCCTGGTGAAAGATATGACCAATGCCCCGGTAGGCACAGGCAACCTGGTAGTGTCAGATGCACAGTGTGAAGAACTGTCTCGTTTCTTTATTAATAAAGTCAAAGGGATATACGACCTACTACAACTGGATAGTCCATCGGGCCCCCTAATCTTGCTAGAGACAATCTTGATCCTCCCTACTCCCTCCTGACCCTCCCACCTATAGAACAGCCAGGGATGGAACACCTAGCCCTAAGAGTAAAGTCAGGATCCCCGGATGATCCCATCAAACCGGAACTTTTCAGATCTCTTCATGACTCTGTCCTGCACGAAGGGCGAGAGCTGATTAATTGTTCTTTACAACAAGCCACCGTTCCCAAACCCTGGAAACATGCCAAAGTATTACCCCTCTTGAAAAAACCAACACTGGAACCTTCAAGGCCAGACAGCTTCCGACCTATTTCGCTGCTCCCTTATCTTGCGAAAGTGGCGGATCACATGTCAATTCCATCTTGACTGCCTACTTGGAGTCCAATGGGATTCTTGATGAGTCCCAGAATGGCTTCCGTGCTAACCACAGTACGGAGTCTGCCCTGTTAACAGTCACAGAACACCTAAGGGCCTCCCTGGACATGGGCACAACCTCTATCCTTGTTCTGTTGGATTTGAGTGCGGCCTTTGACACGGTCTCCCACAAGATACTACTTGAGAGACTGTGGGAGATCGGAGTCAGGGAAACGGCCCTAGACTTGTTTGCGTCATTTCTATCTGACTGCTCCTTCCAGGTGCACGCCCCGCCGTACTCATCCAGCAAGCTCCCTCTTGAATGTGGGGTGCCTCAGGGGTCTGCGCTCAGTCCCACATTGTTCAATGTGTACGTCCGCCCCCTGGCCTTGATGGCCTGGGAACGTAAGATCCAGTTAACATCATATGCGGACGACACACAACTCATTTTCAACTTCTCCAATAACAATGTGGAGGACCAAATTAAATTCCAAGAAGACATTCTGGCGATTTCAAGGTGGCTATCTAACAACTGTCTTCAGTTAAACGCCTCTAAAACAGAGGTACTCCTGATAGGCAATGGCACGCAGACTTGGGACGAGCATTGGTGGCCTCCTGCGCTGGGACCAGCTCCTATACCCAAGGACAGTAAAAAATCTAGGGGTGTTGCTTGACAATTCACTCAACCTGGAGTCCCATGCCAAAAATGTGGCAGGTACTTGTTACGGGCGTCTTCGCTCTCTTAAACCCATCTTGTTTTTTTTTTAGCCCTCTACCCGCCAGATTATAGTCCAGGCATTAGTTCTATCTCACCTGGACTATTGCAATGCCCTCATGCTAGGCTCCAATATGACTGCAAAAAACAGGTTGCAAAGAGCACAGAACGCCGCCGCCCGCGTTCTATTTGCCCTACCTAAAACTTGCCACACGTCCCCCTTT
Source organism: Lissotriton helveticus (assembly GCF_964261635.1). Taxonomy (NCBI): domain Eukaryota; kingdom Metazoa; phylum Chordata; class Amphibia; order Caudata; family Salamandridae; genus Lissotriton; species Lissotriton helveticus. Next base: position 1,809,472 of record NW_027611670.1, on the reverse strand, counting down.
CTCCGACGACTACATTGGCTTCCAATACAACAACGCATTCAATTCAAGACTCTTTGCCTCACCCACAAAATCCTGTATAATGCTGGCCCCCAAACTCTGCAGGGACTGTGCTCTTTTTATACTCCCACGCGCGCACTCCGATCAGCGGACCTCTCTCTAGCTTGTACTGTCAGGATTTGGAGGAGCAGAGCCGGCGGCCGCTCCTTCATGTATTTGGCCCCTAAGCTCTGGAATTCTATCCCCTCTAAAGCTCGGCCACTTCAAATCACCTGCAATTCCGAAAACTTATAAAAACTTGGCTGTTTGCATCCATCTAGCACTTCCTCTGCCGTACTAGCTTCTGGTATGTCCGCAAGCGCTGGGACGCCCCGTTGCTGGGGTAGCCATGCGCTATACAAGATCACATAACATAACATAGATAGATAGATAGATAGATAGATAGATAGATAGATAGATAGATAGATAGATAGATAGATAGATAGATAGATAGATAGATAGATAGATAGATAGAGTGAGGAGAGATCAGATAGTAAAAAAGCAAGACTTCTGGTGCCCAAACAGGAGCTTGAATGTCATATTTCTGGCTGTAGCACTTAAATTAAAATGCAGTTCATTCAACTAAGATTACCCCTTACTAGAAGGTGAGTGCCCTGCTGTGGCGTTTTACTGGGTTCCAAATATAACGTAAGCATGTAAAAACATTGAAGAGCCTTTCAGCGTGGCAAATACTAATTGCAAAGCATGTGGTACTCCTTCAAAAAACATATGATTAATGTGGTTGTAGGTGGCCAAACTTCATCTTGTAAATTACTCTTCTTTTAGAATAGAGCTGTCTCTTTGGCACCAGAAGCCTTGCAGACACCCCTTTGGGGAACTGAACTATAATGTAAGGTAAGCTTAAACTATTTCATGCATCACTGAGTGCGATCTCCTGTGTCCCTTCTGTGAGAAGTTGGCCTGATATATGATGCTCACTAGTTCTAGTGATCACCTTGTATCAGTCCAAACATCCCTTATGGTGATTGGTTGTAAGTCAACCTTATAGACCAGCTATCCTATTAGCGTGGACAAAAGCAGTCTTTAGGCTAAACTCTGAATGGCTTGTGAAGCCAGCTGTTTTACCACATATAACCCCTTGAATACCAAGTGAAAGGACACCACACAGGTTGTTATGAAAATAAACAGATATTTATTAACTAACATACACCTCTGAACTCTTTATGAGGTCAGAGGGCTAAGCACATGACAATACTTGAAAGGAAATACGAGTTCGCACAGTATTTACAAGAACGCCTGAGGGGCGCAACAAACCATATACTAATTAAATGGAATGCGAAAGTCAATCAAAGGAATGGAGCTGTCCAGAGGCTGTAGGATCGTTGGGACCACACTATACTAACTGCAGGTAAGTAATAGGAGGCCCACAGAACGCGTGTGCAGAGTGTGAACTCACCTGCGAGATGCGTACAATCGTCTATGGACAGTACAGTTTAAAGAAAAGGTGAGTATGGACGTCCCTGACTAGGTAGGACTGAAACGAAAATGGAACTGGACACTAGGATAGTGAAGCTACCCCTGAGCACCGAAATGCTCGTGTTACCTCACCCACAGGCTGCGGGTGCATAGGTGCCAAGTCGTGTCGGGTTCCGGCGTTGAAGTCTATGGCGCCTGGAGGAAAAGATGCTGCAGGCGGTCAGGAGGAAGATGTCCGGTGCAATCCAAGGGTGGATTGGTGAAGAGAGGAACCTGAAAGCAGAGGGGACAATGTTCAAAGTCACTAGCCAGTGACTGGAGTGGAACCAGGAGTGGAACCAGATGTCGTCGTCGCGATCAAGTGAATGAAGGACTGGGCTCTTTAAGGCCCAGCGGTGCCAGGGCACAACACCTGAAACCTTCGTGGGTAACCTGCTCCGGCGTACGAATGACAGAGACACGGGACACTTCCTTCGGCGTCAAAGATTCAAGGTTTATTTACTGCAGGGAACACAGAAGTCACGACAAGTACAACGCGTGCAACTTGGGGAGACTGCTTCAAATTGGTTCTGTGGATCGCTCCTTTTATACAGAATTTACCCATAGGACAACATGTTACACAAAAGTTTACAACCCGGTTCCCATAATTATCCCCCAGAGGGGTCGCTTTGGTCACTTTGAAACACACAAGGTCCGGAGCATAAGTGCGGAAACATTTGGCGGTTCCCAACTGTAAAAACCCATCTTCCCAACATTAGTGCATTCCAATCGGCAGTAAAACAGATCGAAATAGGAACAAGGACAGGTGCAGAGGAAGATGGAGACAGTGGGGAGATCGGAAAGGGCGTAAAAGGGGAGGTATCGGGAAACACGAGATACATGCATCAAAGGGACGTGCCTAATGAGATGCACGGCTGAGACAATAAACTGGCACGGCAAGATGAGCCTCGAGCGGGGCCATCTGCCTTACAGTATCATCCCCCTCATCATAAAGACACTTACAAAGGACATGTGTCTTCCGCAAATATCTTGGGAGTCCCAGGGTCGCGAAGCGGACAGCGTCCGTTCGCTGGCTACTTGAGGGCAAGAGACAAAATGGATGCCGTATCTAAGATGGAACCCGTGGGTACAGATGAAAAACCCACATAACAAACGAACGGTTTAAGTTAGCACAGCGAAACTGCGCACACTTACTAAACTCGTCATTTGCGGTTCATAGATACCAGACTCGACCATATTTGTGCGAGTCGAAAACACCACTTAGAATTGTCACGGAACCTCAGACGCTCCTTTTGCCCTCATGTAGGCAAGCACTAGTCGGAATCATATTCGATATTCATCAGACCATCTAGATGTTGCTGTAGCATAGCTCTGTCCAATCGAGTCCCCTTGGTAGCAGGTGGCTGTCTCATACACGTTGTAGCACAAAGGCCACATAAGGCAGGACCACACTGCACACAAAGGCAACACGTGAACAGGAACGCCACAACGACTCCGATGATCATCAGAATCTTCCAACCCCAAGTCGACATCAGGCCCCAAAACCATCCAAGCAGCGTCCAATCCCCTACATCCACGTGTATGGATTCGGAGATCTTATGCAACTTCGAGATGGCTTGATAGACGGTCGGAGCATTATCAGGAATGAAAATACAGCAGCTCGAATGGATCACCTTACATACCCCACCTCGATCTGCTAAGATCACGTCTAAAACCATACGGTTTTGTAACGTCATAAGTCTATCCGTCTGAAGTTCTGTGGTGATATTACCACGGTCAGAGCCCATTATCCACGGTCAGAGCCCATTATCTGACCATTACGCGTCTTACCATCCAACCGTACCTTACTATCGTCACTATCCCCTTTCATAGGTGGCTCCTGGTTAAACTTCGGTTTAACCAGATTTATACAGTTTTGTGTGACAGTCACGGTTGGTTTAAGGAGGAGGATGCCCCTGTCTGTAATTGTGATAGTTTTTCTGCTCAAAATAATATGCACTTTATGCTATTCTGTAATTTCTTCATTGAGCCCAGACAGAAATACCTTGTACCATTATTGAAGGAAAAAGCTTTTCTTCAGGCAAAACCTGCTCTCCTGTACCTCCAATTAATGGATTCTACGTTGGCCATGTTTAGCGTGGCCAATTATCTTGTTGCTGCGGTTAGGATCAGGAGGAAAAGACTTAAAGATGTAAATATTAGTGTCTTGTGAAGATAAATTAAATGGATGTTGTTCTCATTTTAAATGTCTATTTTACTGAGTATTCTCTCTTTTATGATGTACTTTTATAATGTATATTAACTAATTATTATTGTTGTTTCCTCATATCATGTATTTTTATGAAATTATTACTGACTGATGCTTTTGTATTTGCTTATGAATTTGTTCTGCTCGCTTGTGATGTGATTGTAGAATGCTTTTATGATTTTTAACTAAATCGAATAAAGTGGTTTTGACCTTGACCTACCAAGGGCACTGGCAGTAATATTAGCTGTCGATTCTACCACTCGAGTCAACTGTCTCAGGTTCCTACTATTAACCATAGGTCCCCAAAACGGGAGGAAACCCTTGAAAAAGTCTCCTACCTCTTGACCGGCAGTATCCTCTTCGCTAATTACGCCTCTCACAACTCTTGTCTTGTGATAATCTGCATCTACAGTAAACATCGGAGGCAACAAGTTTGCGATAAAACATGAGCCCATGAAGTCAGAGGGCAACCATGCATACGCACGATCATGACAGATGAAGTATGTACCCTTGGCAGCCAGAAACACAGGGGACGAGACCATCGGCAGAATGTAATTTTCAGTGCAAGCACTCTCTCCAAGTCGGGCTTTCGATCTTCGGCCACGACCTATTAGACAAAAATTACCAATGTGGGGTACGACCCATATCGGAGGCGAGCTTTTAAGCTGTTTTTCACTAGTGAACACACTATATTCGCCTCTACTCAGGACCCTATAGGCTTGTACCTCTTCTTCAGGAATAAGCGAGGGATCATAGATATCGCTATCTAAATCTTCAATTGCTATAGACAAAGGTTTCTGATACGAGGTAGGACCAGAGTAGGGGGAACGTGGTTCTCGAATGGGGTGGAAACCTAGTGCGCTTCGAAACATTGTTTGAAATGCTCGAGCAGACCCTTGGGAACTATACGGTAACACCAGATATGGAATTCCCTTATCCGTAGTATGGGGCATCAACCCACACACCCAACAATTAGTAGTGTTAACCACTAACTGATGCTGGTGAAGGAGCTGAATAAAGGAATTATTGCGGAATTCTGCACGTCTAGCCTGCTCGTGTTCAGGTAAGATATGAAAAGAATGAGGAGAAACAGTGGAGGTGAGTTTAGGGTCAGGGGTAGGAGTAGGAATAGCAGAGGGTAGGAAGTAAGACATCGTGTAATACACCCCACCCGCCACTAATGCAGAAACAGTCAAAAACAATACGAATATTTGGAATATAAAACATTTGGTACGACTGAGTTGTTGTAACTTGAACCTTTGCGCCTGAGCTCCTTCCAAATCCATCAGCTTCGAAAATGCCATTCCCTACGACCGTCCGCAACGTTTCTTGACGCACTTCGTTCTGTGTAGCAGTAGTCAATCCCTAGGAGTTCCCAGGAACCGACGGTCTTTAACCTAGTGTCAAGACCTACTAACCAGAAGGAAGTACGCGCGCGGCCCTACGGTCTTTATTTCACAAATATATATATGCGAAAACAATGTTTCTCGGCTGTGGAAGCAAAAAGTGTAAGGAACGAAACTCAATGAATATATACAAAAATAATTACAATGATACGAGTGTTCAAACTGATCGTGGAAAACGGGATAATGCAATTGTCAAAGGACAGAACAGGATCTTTTATTAGTCTCTGGTGCTAGATCGCAAAAAGTATCGGGTTTTCCCAGGACGTGTCTATTCATCAAACAAAGGATCCGTCGAAGGGACAGCGTCCTGTTGATCAGCTGAATGTTCTGGTCTTGAGTCTTTTGATGACAAATGTTCAACAGTGTCTTTTTGCTGCACTGAGGATTCTCCGACAGGTTGTGCGTCACTGAAAGGTACAAACGCCGGCAATCCTTCGGTTTCAGTTGATGCAATGCCTCTCCTCACCCACGAGTCTGCTGGCAATGGAATAGGGACTTTTTTGGTATGGGTGGCATGCACCCAATTCTTCCGCCCCTCAAGACGAACTGCAGTTCTCGTGGCAAGGAGGACCTGGTAGGGTCCAGTGAACCTGGGATCCAAATTGTTCTTGCGCGAAAAGTTTCGCGTTACCACCCAATCTCCGGGCTGGAGCTGGTGGCCTGGACCCTCCGTCTGCGTCGGCAGTGCTTCGTAAACCTGTTGATGAATTAACCTCAGTTTAGCAGTCAAGTCATGAAGATAATTGATCAACATTGGATACTCAAGATCAGAGAATGTACCCGGCCTAGGGACCCCCCACACATTTGCAGGACGACCGAACACTATTTCATAGGGACTGAGCCCTACTCGGGAGTGTACGGTTGCCCTTGTTGACAATAATGCTAAGGGTAAAGCGTCAGGCCACGAGAGACCAGTCGTAGCCTGAATCTTTGCTAGCTTTAGTTTAAGGGTGCCGTTATACCCTTCAACCAAACCAGCTGACTGGGGATGGTTGGCGCTATGGAATTTCTGATTAATTCCAAGGCCCTTACACACACTCTTCATCACACTCCCCACAAACTCACTTCCGTTATCTGACCACACGACTCTAGGCATTCCATACCGAGGAAAATATTCCTTCAGTAGGATTTTCGCAGTAGACAAAGCAGTATTGTCTTTGAGAGGATAGGCCTCGATCCATCGGGAGAATGCGCAAACCACAACTAAAACGTATTTCAGGTTATTGCATCGCTCCATATGGATGAAGTCCAATTGAATCACCTCAAAGGGACATGAAGGGGGAGCAAAACTACCAGGAGGAGTTGGGGTTCCCTTACCAGGATTGTACAACATGCACACCATACAGTTCTTAACCAAGCGTTCAGCACATTTCGTGATACCATCATTCTTCCACACAGGAGACAGCAACTTGCAAATACCTTTCGCACTAATATGTGCTAACCCATGCGCCATAGTCACAACAGCCAACACATATGCATCAGGCAACATCCATCTTTTCTGATCCGATAAATCAATCCAACAACCATTCGCATCCAACTTTCCCGTACTTTCTTTCCACTTCATCTTTTCAGCCTCGGTGGCCTCATTCTGAATTGCTTTCACACTCTCGATAGTGTCCTCACACATACTCGATTCTGTAGGCCACCTAACCGAACTCGTCACGTACATTCGAGTGCTAAGGTTCCGGGCAGTCTCCTTAGCAGTCTCATCCGCAAACGCATTACCACGACCAACATCATCCGTCACCTTACGATGCGCACTACATTTAACAATCGCCACTTGCTTAGGCAACGTAAGTGCATCCAAAAGATCATTCACAAGCTGGCCATGCTGAATCTTCGTACCATGCGATGTTAGAAAACCTCTCTCTCTCCACAACCGTCCAAAACTATGTGCAACGCCAAAGGCATATTGGCTGTCGGTAAACACATTCACACGTTTCCCTTTTGCTAACACACACGCTCTAGTGAGAGCGATCAGCTCTGCGGCTTGGGCAGAATTCTGATTTAATCTCGCAGTCTCAACAACAGTATTCAATGTTACAACAGCATAAGCAGTAGTCACATCGCCATTCGGCAACTTAAAACATGAACCATCCACATACAGTGTTCCATCTGGGTTTTCCAATGGGGTGTTTTTAAGGTCCACTCGACCTTTTGTTTCCTCCTCTGTCCTCAAATAACAATCGTGTTCTGTTATTTCATCTGACTCTGAGCTAATTGGTAACAAAGTTGCCGGGTTCAGAACATTACAACGTTTTATTTGAATGTGGCTTGCCAACAGCGTCAACTCGTACCCAGACAACCTCGCACTAGTCAAGTGCTGAGTTTTCGTACGATTTAAAAGAGTATCGACTGCATGCGGAACCATCACCGTAAGCATATTATCCATGACCAGTCCTGCTGATTGTCGGATGGAGACCGCAGCTGCCGCCGTTGCTCGTAAACAACTCGGCAATGCTCTAGCTACCGGGTCCAAGGTCGAGGAAAAATATGCACATGGACGTTGCTTACCACCAAAAGGTTGCGTTAAGACACTCAACGCACAACCTTCCCTTTCGTGAACATATAACGTGAACGGTTTACTGTAGTCAGGAGTACCTAACACAGGAGCCGAAAACAATGAATCACGTAATTCAGAAAAACTTTTCTGACATTCTTCCGTCCATGGTAAAGAAGTCGAAACATCCTTGCACGTAAGAGCCACTAATGGTTTCGCTAGCAATGAAAAGTTAGGAATCCATTGCCTGCAATACGACGTGATACCTAAAAAGGCACGCACATCTCTTTGGGTTGTTGGCACAGCCATTCGCGCAATTGCTGCAATTCTCTCTGGGGTCAACCGCCTTCCCTCCTTTGACAATAAGTGACCTAGATAGGTTACTTCTTGACAACAATATTGGAGTTTAGAAGGTGACACCTTGTGATTTAACTCGCAGAGATGTTGCAGCAGCGACACCGTAGCAATTTTGCAAATGTCCTGAGTATCTGCAGCTACCAATAAGTCATCGACGTATTGGATTAAGGCCGCACCAGCCGGCAACCTAAACGCATCCAGTTGACCCTTCAAGGCTTGACTGTAAATCGATGGACTTTCACAGTAGCCCTGAGGAGCGCGTTTAAACCGGAAGCTGCGTCCACCAAGAGAGAAACCGAAGAGGTCTCTACTCTCCTCTGCAATGGGAATGCTGAAGAACGCATTCTTCAAGTCAATCACCGAAAACCACGATGCAGAAGCTGGAATCAGAGTCAGTAGCGCCGTGATGTCAGGCACAACGGGGAACTGAGGAATCACAATTTTATTCACCTCCCGTAAATCGATAACAAAACGATAAACAGGCGGTTTCGAAGGATCAGTACGTTTTAGAATGGGCAGTACAGGGCTGTTGCAGACGTTTCCCCTAGTCTCCTCGATAACGTCTTTCTCGATCAAATCATAGATGATCGCTAACAATGCTCGTTCACCGTCAAGAGAGATACGATATTGGGGAATACGTGGCAATCGCACATTAGACTTCAACTGAACAACATAAGGGGAGATGTCAAGCAGGCCCACGTCATTTGGACCTGTTGCCCACAAAGATGCAGGAAGAGAACTCAATTCCGGTGGAAGCTTATCGAGAGACAAGTACATAGGAGAGACAACTCTCTCCCCTAACGTAAGCTTTACACCCGCAGGAGAACAATACAGAGTTGCATACAAACGTTTTAGCAAATCCAGGCCCAAAAGATTTTCACCACAGCCAGTAGTCAAAATCAACGGAGCTTCTAGTTCACAAGGCCCAATTGTAAGGGGCAAAGGGCGTGAAACTGGATTGCTAACGGGGGCGCCAGAGAATCCAACGGAAACATTTGTTAAGCCAGACAAAGGTGCGCCAGGGAGTTTCGAATGCTTTATGGAACTTTTCGCTGCACCAGTGTCCAACAGAAAAGGCTCAACGACGCCCGATGTAGCAACTGCGACGTAAGGCCCTCTCTGATCAACCGGAACTGATACCACTCCCTCTCCTTGTCTATGGCTGTCCTAGTAATTACTGTCGTCAGTTCCCTGATCGACGTAGTAATCGTCTACATTGTACTGTGCAGATCGTCCTTGCGACGATCCACGTTGATCAAAACAATTATCAGAAGTTGATGCGTTATCTGAACGATCATTTTGAGCACCACGACCCCTACCACGTGGTGCCTGCTGTGAGCCACCACGACCTCCTCTAGATGAATTACCACTATTACGTTCGTTTAGAACAGGACAATTGAATTTAATATGACCCTCCTGTCGACAATAGGCACATTGATTGTACCCCAACGAAGATCTTTGGGAAGAGGAGTCATTACGAAATTGTGA